>NC_135767.1:16540701-16895642 GCF_052425735.1 Oculina patagonica
AAGCCTACCTTGCTAGAAGCAAGCTTTCTCTTTCTGCTCTGCTCTGCTCTGCTCTTCGACTTGTCCAGTAAAGCCTCGAAAACTAAACTGACTACGAGCTAGAAATGTGCTTCTATTTAAACCAGAATAGTGACAGAGAAATCACGTACTAAAACAAGTTAAGAATAGGCTTGCCAAGCCTTAAAAACCACTTCCTTGCGAGTAAACGCAGCGGCAAGGATATCCTGCGCTAATTACGATAATTTAAGGTGATAAGCGTAGATAATCTAATGAAAACGACCTACTGAAAGGAAACCACAAAACCGTAACCGCTACTAGCGCAATTTTAGCAATGAAACGTGATTAATGCTCTCACGTAGAAACATTTCGGAGCTATGCAAAAGCTTACGAAATTGAACCGGAAAATTCCTGAACACAAAATTACAAGACGAAACAGAAAAATCTAAGAGTCTCTATAATTATTGAAAATAATAAAATATGTGTCTAGTGACCCTGTCACACTCTCCCCTCCTTTTGCTCAGCATATCCCTTGCGAGCTAAACACTAGTAATACTACTTAACTCCTAACGACAGACATAGGTAAGTGATAACGATTACTGTGATGTCCTGCAGTTAGTCTAGTGGAGCGCCTTACTGGCCTCGCAGACAGTTCATTATCAGTTCCTGAATCATCAGCATCACTTCCATCGGAGAGTCCGTCACTGCTATCTGCGGCAGGTGGTGGTGCAATGTCAATGGCGAGCTCGGGGCGGCTATCATCATCAGAGGAGTCTACCTGCTGTGGCTCCCTTGGTGCCTGCTGTCTCCTTGCTCTCTCAGGGATCTTCTGCAGTACAGCTAGAGGGCACATTTGCAACTCCGCCCGATTGACGACTCTGGTACCACCGTGCCCATCAGCTGGCTCAATCACGTAGGCGCCATTGTCTAATTGCTTAACCACTTTGTGAACTCTGGTACTCCATCGGTCCTGGATCTTGTTTCGACCACGTACGGTTCTATCTCGGACAAGCACTCGATGTCCAACTGCAATGGTCTGCGGTTTTGTTCTGCTGTTCCGGTCATATTTCTGCTTACGAGTGTCAGCTTCCTTTGCTAATCTGGCTGCGGTCCTTTGGTGCGCATCTCGCAACTCCGTTTGGTGTCTGGTGACCCAACTGTTTGGCTGGCAGCCTTGGGTTTCCTCCAGTTCCACTAACCGGTCAATCGGCAGTCGGGGGTCTCTTCCGAACATCAAATAGAACGGCGAGTAGCCTGTTGTTGAGTGGGGAGTTGCATTGTAAGCGTAACACAGCTCCTTCAAATGGTCGGGCCATCTCCTCTTCTTCTCTGCAGGTAAGGTGCGCAGCAGCTCATGTAAGGTCCGGTTGAATCGCTCGCACTGGCCATTTCCTTGTGGGTGGTAAGGAGTCGTCCTAGACTTCTTGATGTTGTAGATGGTGCAGAGTTCCTTGATGACTTCAGCCTCGAAGGATCTTCCTTGGTCTGAGTGAAGTCTCTGGGGTACTCCGTACACCATGAACCACTCTCGAATTAGGGATTTAGCCACAGTAACTGCCTTTTGGTCTCTGGTTGGTATCGCCACAGTGAATTTGGTGAAGACGTCAGTCAGCACCAGTACATTTTCACGACCATCTGATGCTGGTTCTAACTGGGTGAAGTCCATGGCCAGCACTTCGAGTGGCTTTGCAGCAATGATGCTGCCCATTGGAGTTCTTGCAGCTAGGTAAGGCCCTTTCGCTACCACACAACGCTCGCACTCCGAGACCCAGCGTTTCACTTCTGCGTGCATTCCTGGCCACCAACAACGTCGTCGCACTACTTGCTCAGTTCGTTCTGGCCCTTGATGTCCAAAGTCATTATGCGCAGCCTTCAGTACTTCACTTCGCATGGCACTTGGTACAACCAGAAGCTGTGTCATCTGACCATCGTTGTTGCGCATGGTTTTGAACAACACGCCGTCTTTCTCGACCATATCATGTAAGTAGCTCAGCAGCTGTAGGGCTTCTCGTGTTTCTTGCTTTCTTTCTTCTCGGGAGGGCTTCCTTCCAAGGTCCAAGTAGTGCTTCAATCTTGCTACTTCTGTATCTTTCTGTTGCAAGGCAGCAATCTGGTCTCTTGGGATGGACGGAAGGGAAGTCGCCTGTTCAGTGCACTCGTCAGCCGGTCTCGTTACTTCTAACACATCAACTCGAATGGCATCTTCCAGCAGTCCCAGTCGTACTTTCTCAGGTATTCTAGTGGTATCAGCGACAGTAGCTAAAATCTCAGCAGCATGGGTCGTGTGATCTCCAGCATCCTCCCTTTCGTCAGCATTGCTCTCGCGAGAATCACGCCACCTGACCCGGCTCAGGGCATCAGCATTGGCGTTGTGTCTGCCAGCACGATACTCAATCTTGAAATTAAAGCTAGCTAGTTCAGCTGCCCACCGCTGTTCAACTGCTCTCAGCTTACTCTTGGACTGCAGGTAGGTCAGGGGATTGTTGTCGGTATAGACCACGAACTCGGATCCCAACAGGTACTCCCGGAACTTCTCGGCTACAGCCCACTTCAGTGCTAGAAGCTCCAACTTCATAGACGAGTAATTCTCCATGTTCCGCTCGGCTCCACGCAGTCCCCTGCTGGCGTAAGCGATGACTCTGAGCTTGCCATTCTGCTTCTGGGATAGAACGGCACCAAGTCCCTTGTCGGATGCATCAGTCTCCACGACAAACGGCTGGTTGTAGTCTGGGTAGGCCAACACAGGTGCACTAGTGAGGGCAGCACGCAGGTCGTCAAAGGCTTTCTGGCACTCTCCTTTCCAACGCTCACTGGTAATGATACCTCTCTTCTTTGTTCCTTTCTCGGAGACTTTTGCCGTCAGCTGATGGAGTGGTGCTGCCGTCTGCGCAAAACCGGGGACGAACCTTCGGTAGTAGGAGGCGAAACCCAGGAAAGACCTCAGTTCCTTCAGTGTCTTTGGGGTCGGCCATTGCGTCACCGCCTCTGTCTTGGCCGGATCCGTTGCCACGCCCTCGGATGACACCACATGACCAAGGTATTTCACACGGCGCTGAAAGAACTGACACTTCTCTGCTTCTATCTTCAGACCATGTGCTCGAAGCTTCTGGAACACGCACTCAAGTCTCACGAGGTGGTCTGCAACGTTACTGCTGTATACGATTATGTCGTCCAGGTACACGAGGAGGATCTGCAGGAGGTCCTCGCGAAATATGGTCTGCATTAATCTCTGGAACGTACTAGGTGCATTGCATAATCCGAATGGCATACGGTTGTACTCGAACAAACCCATGGGCGTGGTGAACGCCGTCTTGTGTCGATCGTCCGGATGCACCTCTACCTGGTTGTAAGCTGACGCCAAGTCAATAGCCGAGAAGAACCGTGCCCCACCAAGTGCATCCAGCGACTCATCTATTCTTGGTAGGGGGTAGGCGTCCTTCCTGGTCTTTGCATTGAGGCGGCGGTAGTCCACGCACAGGCGAAGGGCTCCAGACTTCTTGCGAACCAGTACAATTGGGGAGGCAAAGTCACTTTGGCTGGGTCTGATAACCCCTTTCTCCAGCAGCGCCTGCAAATGCTCCTTCACCTCCTCAAATTGGTTGGGTGGAATCCGCCTGTAACGCTCGTTGACCGGGACATCATCCTCTGTGTGGATTCTGTGATGCACGGTGGAGGTACAGCCGAGTTCCTCACCCTCGTGTGTAAACACATCAGCATACTCTCGGAAAATCCTCTCAGCTTCTCTCTTTTCTGCGTCAGTACCAGGGAAGTTTGTCAGCAGCACTCCTTCAGGTAGCTTCTGGTTGCTCTGTTGCCGCACAGCTCTGCTAGGGGTCACTGAAGATACTTCCTGACAGTCTGCATCAAGGGCATAGGACACCACTACCTCACTACTTCCCACGGTGAACGCCAACTGCTCCTTCGCGAGCACTTCAGCAGGCTGGACCGTACCAAGGCATGTCCTGGGCATCAGGCTGACACCTTGATCTGTTGGGTTGATCAGCTGGATGGTGAAACATGACTTGGATGCGTCCACTAATGTAGTTGCGACTCGGAGTCTTCCTTTCAGGGGAGTGCTGAGGGGTTCCACCACAGCGTTCGCGCCACAGGCTGTACCAGTAACGTCAACGTTCATTGCTGATTGTGGGGGAATCCAAACAGCACTGCTGCCAGCAACCTTGACTAGCCCGAGCTTGCTAGGTTTCTGACTTTGCTTCGACGGGGTACCTGCACTCCCTTTCATCTTCAGCAGCTCAGCCCACTCCGGGATCTTCGCAAGTACATTCGTCCCCAGGACTCCGGGTCTTCTCTTCCTCTGCTGGACAGTGGCCGCTGTGTCTTTTAGGACTAGCACTCCGCACTTTGGAACTGTCACACCTTCCACTTGCACGTCTAGCTCCAGGTAACCGAGGTATGGGATTTCGAGTCCATTAGCACCACGCAGAGTCAGCATCTTTCCTCCGCCCTGAACTCCACCGCATATGGACTCAAGCTTCTGCTTATAGAAGGTCTCCGACACCAGGGTAACCATGGAGCCAGTGTCTACCAGGCACTCAACCTCCACGCCTGCCAGCTTCGCAGTTGTAGTTGGTGTTCCGCCAACTATCTTTGGAAGGGGTGAGCCACTGTCAATCTCCTCCACCGCCGGGCTCACGGCGATGGAGTCTTCCCGTTTCCCGCCGGCTTGTTTGGAGCTGGCCTTCTGTCTCCTGGGGCGCCAGATGGTGGTGGCTTTGGACAGTCACGAACAAAGTGGCCATCCTGACCGCACCGGAAGCAGGAGGTACCCGTAGGTCGTGGTCTCGGTACCAGGTTGGACAGCAGCTGATTAAGGGTGGTCTGCTGTTGGTTCAGGACCTCTCTTTGCTGGTCGATGTGAGTCCTCAGTACCTTCTGCTGTTTCTGCAGCTCCTCTGCCAGGACCTTCTGACCGCTAATGAGGTCTGCGAGGACTTTCTGCTGTTTACCCTGGCCTGTCACTTCACTACACAGCACACCATCTTCTTCTGCTATAGCTTCCCTCGTTGAAGCTATCCTTCTCGGAGCAGGGTCTTCCTCCATGTAGCGGTGGACCTCGAGACGGACGTCCTGAAACGTGGAAGCAGAGTGGTCTCTCGCCCAACGCTTGATGTCACGACGCAAGGTGGGGTCTTTCAAATTCTCCACAAACTGCTCCTTCAAGAGGTTATCCTTGTTAGTCACTGGCTCTCCGCTCAATCGCTCCACCCGGGACAGAAGGACCATCAGGGCATGGGCAAAGTCTTGCACGGTCTCACGGTCTCCTTGTCGCCTGGCAAAGAACCTCCGTCTGGCTTGGGTCTCGGTGAGCTGTTCGCTGAACACCTCCCTCAAGATCGTGAAGAGGCCCGAGGGGGAAGACCACTGCGAGGTTGGTCTCAGCTTCACCTCCTCCTTCGCCACACCCTCCAGGTGGAAGATCAGGGTGTCCACTGCCTCACCGTCTGCCTGGCCCCTTACGGCCCTCTGCGCGTCAGAGATCCAGTCTTCAAGTACACGGTCATCTCTGGTCCCTGCGTATTTTCCAAAGCGCCTCTCTCGCGGCACAGACACCCGGATGTTCTGCGTCCCACTGGAGGTGCTTCCAGGTCCAGCGGTAGCTGGTGGTGCAGTGTTATCTGCAGCCTCGGTCAGCTGCCCCAACTGTGTCTCCAACTCCTTGAGCCTGTCGGTCAAGGCGGCGAGGGCGTCTTCCACATCAGTTGGCATCCTATTAGTAGTTCCCGTTTATTTACTCAACAAAAGCACTAGAACTTTACACTTGAATCCCACTTCTGACACCAAAAATGTAACGGTCGGCGGCGACAGGCGGGTAGGAACGAGTAGGATGCAAGGATGTTCTTATGCAATTGTTTATTAATAGCCAAAACTCATCAGTGATACAGCAAGCGAATAAAACTAGAAAATAAACGTAATAAACGGGAACGACTAATGGATTACACCTAGTAGAAAAATACAAAACAAACCAAATGTTTTACATGCAATAAAATATATGACAATACAAGATAGGAAAATAAACTTGAAAAATCCTAGTTAACAACATAAGTCAAAAACAATAAAATAAATTACGGACTACAAAACAAGATTATCTATAGTCGAGTATAAGCAACTACAAAATAATAGAGTGACAAATAAGTGTACAAGAAAATAACAAAAGCTAAACCAAGGAACTTGAAAATACAAGTTGAAAACTGTGTTACTTTGGAAAACGTGACGTGACGGAAATGACGTACACTTAATGTTAAACTATTAAAACCAACTTGATTGACAGAAATGCCTGACGCGTGTTGCACAAGCATTTCGCGTAAACGATAAAAAAGTGTCTTCTAAAACGATGAATAATCCTACAGTAAAATGGAACTCAACGGCTATAACTTGACAAAAACAGGAATTTACATTCACGGATGAAAGGTTAGAGCAAATACTAAGTTAATGAGTTAAACAGGAAAAGGTTAATTTGCGAACAAATGACTCTGACCTAATAACAAACATGACTCGAGTAGTCGAAACGAACGAAGCGAATCCGTGTTTAAAACAAGAAAAGGAAAACATAGATTTCCAACTTACAATTGTAAACTACAATGAAAATGATTTACTTGACAATAAAAGAAGGTTGAATTTAGCACAAAACGAGTGTTAAATGCGTAAACAGAGTCAAACAAAAATAGAACTTTGGAGACGAACACTCGGCTCCAATTACAAACACAATGAAAACTAAACAGACAAGAAATCGATTCCGATGAATGAAAAATAAATGCGTTTGCCTAGCAAAAGCACAAATAGATTCGCTTGAGTTACGAAACAAAATAAAACTCTATGTTTGAACTACAAGAACATAACGAAGACTAAAACTACAATATAATATATAAAGCGACTAGAATTATGCAGAAATTAGCGAGGTCAAGTACTTGTTTATAATAACAAATAAACTAATCAAGCCTACCTTGCTAGAAGCAAGCTTTCTCTTTCTGCTCTGCTCTGCTCTGCTCTTCGACTTGTCCAGTAAAGCCTCGAAAACTAAACTGACTACGAGCTAGAAATGTGCTTCTATTTAAACCAGAATAGTGACAGAGAAATCACGTACTAAAACAAGTTAAGAATAGGCTTGCCAAGCCTTAAAAACCACTTCCTTGCGAGTAAACGCAGCGGCAAGGATATCCTGCGCTAATTACGATAATTTAAGGTGATAAGCGTAGATAATCTAATGAAAACGACCTACTGAAAGGAAACCACAAAACCGTAACCGCTACTAGCGCAATTTTAGCAATGAAACGTGATTAATGCTCTCACGTAGAAACATTTCGGAGCTATGCAAAAGCTTACGAAATTGAACCGGAAAATTCCTGAACACAAAATTACAAGACGAAACAGAAAAATCTAAGAGTCTCTATAATTATTGAAAATAATAAAATATGTGTCTAGTGACCCTGTCACACTATTTAGCACTAATTGTTAGATGTTGTTTCATGGGTTAAATAAAATCACTCTAATAAATTTTAATACTGGTAATTACTGCTTAACTAAGAATAATAAAATAATTACCACAGAAAATAGTCTATTAATAATCAGCAGACTTACTTTCTGCGCTTCCAGCTCCCTTTTTGTTGCAGCAAGCTCACTGTAAAGAAGAAACAAACAAAATCTTAACACATTTTTCAGATATACAACAGTGTAACATCCTTTGTTCAACCTATCTCACGAAGGGAATGAAATTAATTGCAGATAATTAAAGAAATAGAAAAATTTGTTCTTGTGGGAACAAATAAGAAATAAAAAATTGCTCTTGCGAGACTGCTGAAGAAGGCAAATACTAAAAAAAATTCAAGGATTTCAAGCAAAATTTAAAAATAAGTATAAAATTGAAAAACAAATCAGTAAGAAAGGCTTTTTCGAAAAAAATTGTTAATTAATTCCAAATTCCAAATTAGGTATACATAATTAGATATAGATAATTTATACATTCAACTAATTTATATAATCATTAATTTATTTTGTAATGTTGTTTGTTAGTTAACATGTACATGTTCAAAATTAAAATAATGTTAATGTAAATAAATTGTAATGCAATGAACTTATCTTGTGAATAAGTCATGTGTATTTTTTAAGTTTAACTCTACATTTCATGTAAGTGCAGCTTAATTTTTTTTTCTTTTAGTGCGATGTAATATTGTATGTTTTAATAAAGATGCATTAAAAAATATAGCCTAAGACCATGTAGCATATCTTCATTCCATAAAAATAATAAGTTTCTGTGTAGCACTTTGTTCATGTACTATAAAATGTCTTTAATTTTTTTTTTCGTAAAAAAGGAGCTGATTCAGAAATGTTTTCTTGTTCTGCGAAACGCTTTGGGGATAACCCCTTCATTAGTCCTAAAGTTTAAATTGAAACCCATTAATTACTTGATGCCAAAACTTTTCATTTCATTGCTGAAGAAGCACAGTGGAAGAAGCCAGGCAGCAGACAGGATAGAAAGAGTGAAAAGGTGAAAATACGATAGCCAGAGACAGGCTCAAGTGGAAGCAGATTGTTGTAAATAATAAAGATGGTAAATTTTAAGCTCGGTAATAAATAATAAAGATCAGATGTTCAACATGACTCCAGCATGGGATAAAGAAAAATTCTGAGTCCCCGACGGGAATCAAACCCATGGCCTCCCAGATACCGGTTGGGCGCTCTAACCAACTGAGCTACAAGAGACTCGCTGTGAGCTGGGCCATTTACTAGGTTGATAAGTGACACGCGTCCTGCATACTGCTAGGATCAGCAATGTCGAATTTATCAAGTTTGTAGTAAATAATGAAGATGGTAAATTTTAAGCTCGGTAATAAATAATAAAGATGAGATCTTCAACATGAGATGTTCAGTCATGTTGAACCTCTCATCTTTATAAGCAGAATGTTGTTGCATAAAATTATGTGCCTGCTGGTGTGTATTTTTTGTATGAAGTCGAAGAAGCACGTGATGAGCTAAGGAAACTCTAGTCAATCTGTCAGGACAAAGGCAAGTGGTGACTGACAAATTGTTCAACAGCATTTTAGAGAACAAAAATACCAACTCGATTTTGCCATCAAGTAATTGTAGAAAGAGACTGCACAAACTCAGGTAACACAGTTTTGGACCACAGAACAATGGCATTTAAAACAATTCATATTAAATGTGCACATTTTTGGTACAATTACCTTTCAAAACTGTCCCTTTGACTCCTTGTTACCTGTTTCAGAAAGAAAAATGACAGAATTTCAGTTTTGAATACCATAACCGTATTTATTCGATTAAGTGCCCAACCTCGAATAAGCGTCCCCCCCCAACCCACAAAAAAAACCTGAAGTGCACAAGAGGAGTATTGATTATTGAAATTGACTAATTTTAAGTACTATTAAAACGACCTCCCCCATAGTGATTTTTATATCACCTTTCAAATAGTGGGTCCTAGCGAGGTTGTCACAAAACTGGAGAATTTTTTTTAAAGATGGCATATTGAATGCAATGCCCACAGGTAAGCAACATTGATAGGGGGAATACATAACACACTTGAAATTTTTAAAAAAATTACCTAGTAAATGTAGAGTACGTGTCTTACACCTTTTGCAAGTGGTCGAATCAAGCGAGGGAAGGATTCAATTAAAATTATTGCATTGTCAAAACTAAAAGCATAAAACATTACCTCTAATTCTTCTCTGATGGTAAAATTCTGCGAACATAACAAATAAATTAACTTGAGAACCAAGGTATGGATTAGTGCTTTCTTTCTTAGGTTAAGTGTGAAATGTTATCAATCAGTTGATAACTTGAGTCGTTAACCCACATTCAGCCAGTTTCTCTTACAAAGTATGTCAAAACCATTAAGGCTATTATATGTGCCAGTCAGTTCAAAATGGCATTGTGAAAAAGGATGGCCTAGAATAGTATACGATCTCCTTTGAACATCAAATGCACAGTTGCCAAAACCAAAGCATTCAGGGTCATACTTATAGGAATATAAACAAATTATTAGGCATAAAAAGAAACAAGTGAGTAATTTGCCATTTTTATAGTGTTTGAACTCATCAGAAATTACAATTATGCATGCTTAAATCATTTATTTTAATGTAAAAATTAATTAAACAAAACATGGCAACTGTTGGGAATAATAAGGTTTATAAATTATTGTGTTAAGGTAATTCCCTAGAAATAGAACTGCTCATAGATTTCCAACCAAACTTTGCCAGTTTGTTGTTTACCGTAAGGGAAGTTTAATTTTGAGATAAAAAAGGGAGGTCACCGTATTCGTGTAGGAGCAGGAAGACCTTGTTTTAACCGTATAATTCCTTATATTTCCTTTGCGAGAACTGCTGAAAGTACACGTTTTCGGTGATAACGTATTATTCTGCCATAGAAATTGATCTGTATTCATTTTATAGAAAGAATTTGATCGCTACTTTCAAACTAAGAGAAAAAAACTGATAGGTCACCGAACCCGTTTACGAGAAAACGATGATTTCTCTCTCGTGCGAGCCAAGCCGCATAGAAAAAAGCCGCCATTTTGTTTATGTGCGCGCGCTAATTACGCGTAAAATTTTGCGCAGTAAGGATGTGCAATGCAATACCTTAAGGAGAGATAAAAACTAGTGTCAGAGTCCAAAATTAAACAAAATATCTATACCCCCTCCCCTCCCTCGGGCATTTGTCTCTTTTTAAATTGTCTCATCAAATTCTCCACTATGTGGTCCAGTTGCAACTGGTTAGGGCAGAAATGATATTGTGAGGTGGATTTTCTAGAAAATACTAGGTCTAAATGGACACTCATGCCTTATAAATCAGCCAATGTTGACACGAAAAGATAATGTTGAACCTACTTTACTTTTACCGTTGTACTAACCAAATATTTTTCTTCATGTGCTTGAGGTCGCTAGCGTTTTATATCGTTTATTAAGTTGTTTTTACGTTCAAATGTCCAACCATCCAGGATTCTAATAGATCGAATTTCCCACTACCTGTGCCTTAATAGCAGCTGAATGCCTGGGGGTTGACGGGGGGGGGGGGGGGGGGGTGATCTTGGCATGCTTGCAATTGACTGATACATTAATAGTTGGTTAGATCAAACTTACAGCATCCATAATGTCAGACATCATGTTCTCGTATAAAGCGCAGGTTCTGTATACAAACCAAAACAATGAAAAACTGATAAATGCCATCGATTCACATCTTCAACAGTGAGCTAGCTGTTATTGTCTTTAAAATGATGTTTAACTAAAGTGAAATCATGTTGTTTCAGAAAATATCCATATCCCTCCTACAAAAGGTTTTTTTGTGTGAATTCCAAACCCCTCTGGGAAATTCCAGTTTAATCACTTTCTTTTTGGCTTTTGAGACCCCACCCTCTCAGAATTTCCATTGCCGTAGCATGCATGGCTGTGGATATTTTCTGGAACTGCACCATTAATCTTATTTGGTTTTGTGATATCAGGACAATCAAGGTATGGATATTAATATGGATATCAGACTCGACCCACCTGATAACAATTAAGACCTTATCACGGTTTTCGACGCCATCTTGACGAGTAGGCAAAGCGGGTAGAAATTACAGTGTTTATATGGGAATCCAATGGCAAATATCTTCTACAAAAATTGAATTCTAGACAACTTATGAATTGTAAAGTTAAGAGGCTTGGCAAAAGGTTGTCGCTGGGCTATAAAGCATTCAGTTGCGTTTTTAATTTTCCATACATTTGTCTATTATTTTTCCCGCGAACCGCGTCAATCATGCGGAAAAAATATAGACAAATGTATGGAAAATAAAAAACGTAACTGAACGCTTTCTAGCCCAGCTACATCCTTCAAACCCCATAATTCAATTTTTGTAGAAGGTATTTGCCGTTGGATTCCCATACAAACACTGTAATTTCTACCCGCTTTGCCTACTCATCAATTCGAAAACTGTGATACCGTATTTATTCGATTAAGCGCCCTGGGCGCTTATTAAATTTCTGGACCTTGAGAGTGGGCACTTATTCGAGGTGGGTGCTTATTCGAGGCTGGGCGCTTATTAAATATTCGTGATTTTCAGCAAATAGTTAGTGTATTTTCGTAACAAAACAATAAATAATAACAAAACGTGAAGATGTACCAAAGCAGAATTTTAACTGTTTATTGAAAGTTTCTGTAAAATACTAAGAAAACTCGGTCATGGGGGAAGTCTTCTTAGTAGTAATCAATACTCCTCTTGTGCACTTCAGTTTTTTTGGGGGGGATGGGGGGTGGGCGCTTATTCGAGGCTGGGCGCTTATTAACTTTTCCTACCTTCAGGGTGGGCGCTTATTTGAGGTGAGCGCTTATTCGAGGTTGGGCGCTTAATCGAATAAATACGGTAAGGCCTATTAACTTGAACTCGATTATTCCGGATATGGCCAAATCCTTATCCACAATATAATTGTTTAATTCATAAATAGACAAATCTTATAAATGTTAAATAATTACCTTTCGCATTTGAACTTTTGCCTTTTGACAATCTGTTTCAGAAAGAAAATGTCACAATGAGAATGTATTTTCTTAAAGTACCAGAATCATCAAATTTTTACACCTTGCAATTTTAGGTGTTTCATAGAGTATTTAACGAAAGATTTTAAATGGTGTTTTCTGTTTTCAAATATTTATTTGAAACATATATTTAATTTCTGGGGCCCATTTCACGAAGGTCCCGTAAAGTTCTTGCACCCGAAAAGCCATAGCAAAATGTCAAACCTTATTGCAGAGCTGTTTAATTTGTTTCATGATAAAGTATTTTTCATACAGAGGTTTCCTTCATGCAAAGTTTTAGGCCTATAAACTTCTCTGATTTTAAAATACAGATATAGTTTAAAATGGTTAAATATAGTCCCGAAAAGTTTTCGGGGCTTTCAAAAAACGGGCCCCTGGTCAGATTCCGTAAAATTCTTATAAACAAACTGAAAGCCCTGTGCTTATACAAGTTCGTAAGGGGTTTGGGGTGGGCTTATAAACGGAGGGGCTTATATCCGGGAGGGCTTATAAGAGGAATATTAAAAACTGTTTCGAAACGAGCCATGGCAGTGTCGATTGAAATAGGTTGGTCATTAGGTAGGTAGGTAGCTATAGGTAAGTTTATTGTTTATTAAAAAAAATATTAAGTTAACAATATAACAGTATAGATAAATCATTACCTTTACTTCTTCTTTAATTTGCGCATTCTGCAGAAATAATAAGAATATACCGGTAGTTTACATGATGGCATGACATAGGTAATATATTTTCATAAGTTAATACATTATACAGTCAACTCTTGCCTTGCGGACATCCCGCTATTGCGGACACTCGCTATTACGGACAAAATCTAGACCCCCGGCGAAAGAGGTTTGACTGGAAATGACTCCCGCTATTACGGACTCTCGCTATAACGGGCACTAAACGATGACCGGAGCGTGTCCGCTATAACGAGAGTTGACTGTATTTTAACAATTCATGCACTAAAATCAGTAATAATGATTACTTTTTAAACTCAGAATCCTATAATTAACAATGACTCTACGTGCGGGTTAGATATGAGATGGTAGATAGCTAACCAGGGGCAATATGGCGCCGATATCCAACATCCATCTCATATCCATCTCATATCCAACAAGCATGAGTGGAATATTTTTTTATTAAAAACGCCCATTGCAAACAATTGCGATATTTGAGCTCCCAGCTGTTTTCGTTCACGCGTTTTGGCTACCATGTTATTTTGTGGTCAATGGTATATGAGCTCCTAGTTTTTAATAATGAAGAATATCAACTCGTAATTAGCTAGTAGTTGGATAATTATTATCAACTTACGGCCTCCTGAACTTCTTGCACTTCATCGTGCAATACTGCATTCAACCTGGTATGCAAACCAAAACAAAGAAAAGCTGACAAAAGCATTCTGTTACAATAAATCTTTAACAAACTGCCTTATCAAAAGGGATATGTATGTATAAAACAAAGATGTACTTCATCCTGTAATAACGCACACAAACCAACACCCTCACCCTCATACTCAATTCACTGCAAAAACAGCATTCCTTCCACCCAGTTTCTGCGCCTCTGCCTTCTCTGCTCAGAGGATGATGATTTTGTTGAAAAATGTGAAGAAATGATCAACTTCTTTGCAGACCGTGGCAATCTTTCCGATCTAATGCGCAATGATCAGGAAAGAGTAAATTCCATCTCATGCCAGGAAACACTCGTGACATGTGGGAAACAAAGCGAAGAAAGGATCCCTCTGGTACTCATTTACCACCCTCTAAGTTCACGTGTTAAGCATTTTCTGCTTTACAACTTAATTATCATCCAGATGAGTGACCCAGCGACTGCAGCTGTATTTCCACGAGCACCACTTATTGTTGCATATCGTAGCCACTGCAGCCTACCTAGCTAAGAGATCTCCTAGTTCATTCCTCTGACCACTGTGTAACAGACAAACCAGGAACATTCGCGTGTAAACACCCACGCTGCTGCACCTACCAGTACACCACCTCCGATGCACATGTACGAGGACCGTACATCTACATGTAAGTGCTTAACTACTTCCGCAAGCACTTTGACTGCCAATTGGAGAACACTGTTAACTGCATTTCATGCCGTCGATGTCCAAGGATTGACATTGGGGAAACCTGACGTTCTCTTCACGAGCCATTAAATTTCGAGAACACCTTTGAAGTGTTGAAAAGAACACATCAGGCTTCCCTAGCCTGCGGCAGAACATTTTAATTCCTCTGCCCAAACTCCATCAGACATTTAAGTTATAGAGGACTAAGAATGTGTTCTGGGCCCGAAGCTCAGTACAATGCAACCACAGGGCTTGAACAATGTTTTTCATTTCAGCTGGGTGCGCATGATCAGATTTTTGCGCACTCTTTGGCCATTTAACTCTAACATGCCATCACGTACACAAATTGAAAACAGTTTCACTTTGAAGAAGGGCTATGCCCGCGAAACATTTGTGTAAATTACACAAATCGACACTTTTGTGACCATTTTTTTAGTGTTAAGTTTGTTAGTAATGTATGTATGCGTATATCATAAAAGATCTGCAGCTCCCTATAGACTACCCAAGTGACTGGCAAACACAAATGGTTGAGTTCGTTTATTTAGGAATGAGTTTAAATTAATAGCAGGAACTCATCAGGGTTGAAACGTGTAACACGTGTTCACAGCGTTTGAATATTCGCTTTTGCCAAGTTCCATATTTGGAAACATGAAGAGTTTGTACACCAACGCTTTTATATAGTCGTTGACACACGCAACAACATTTTTCGGTTTTGAAGGGGGTTACTTCAATTGGGTTATTCCAGAAAAAATACACCTCCCCCCCCCGACGGATGGCAAACATTTTTGACCCCCCCTTCCGCCCGGATTTCCCAGATCGCTAGACCCCCCCCCCCCCGGATTTCCAAGCTCAAGGACCCCCCCTCCCGCCCGGATTTCCATTTTTTTTAAATGCCCTAACTGAAAACAACAGACAATAGAAAAGACACAACAATTCATCCAAAAGATCCTTGTTTATTATAATTTTCGAAACTGGGGTAATATCGCGAATTTTGCGGGCCAAATTTCAACATTTCAAATCAGATTATTTTGATCGAGCGTGTTACGTTTGAGTGATCTCCGGTACACTCTCCTCGAAAATGCCACTTGCTTTTTCCGTACCACAACAAAAGTACAAGATAAGAAATTTGTAAGTCTTAAAAATTATCTAAATGTAAGAAAAACACAGTGAAAAAAGTCCTTAATGCGCTAATAAAGAAAAACTATCATCTCAGTTGTCGGCGACAAGGCGGCCTAAATTGGCGTGTGTTTACAAGATCGAGTTCCCGCCATTAGCACTGTTCGTGTGACATTTACTTGAGCTTATCAATAAAGCTTTTCGAACTACAATAATTTCAAATTTTGTTACCTATATGGGTCTGTAGGTCAACTGGATCTTTTGCCTTTCTTTCAAGAATTCAAGCTTTCATGCGTAATGTCCACGTTCTTGCTTCCATAAACTTTTTCACATATCGATCGTAAGGCATGGATAATAAAGTGGAAGAAGCCAAATAATACGCAAATTGTATATACGCATGTTAGCCAGCAAAACAAGTTCTCGGGTTGGCTAAAATATACAGAAAAGTACAACCTGCAGTCGGCCGGATCGCCTTTCCTTCGCATTCTTGTTGAGGATGTTGCAAGGCACGGGCTCGGGTGGCCTGGGTACCATAAAAATGTTCCAGGCGTTGCGTGCGCGGTCGAACGATCGTAACGAAATTTGTTGTTATAACGCGCTGGTTCTTCATGAATAAAAGGACCTATGAAGGTAAACTTGAAGCATATGAGGTAAGAACACCATAAACTGGAAGACTACAATATTTTCCAATGCAAACTTCTTCTTTTAAGTAGTAAAACATATCGATCGAGTGAAAGTTAAAAGTGACCCCCGAGGAAGAATTTTTAGGTTCAGACCCCCCCTCCCGCCCGGATTTCCCGAGCCATTAACCCCCCCTCCCGCGAGAATTTCCAGTTTGCCATCCGTCGGGGAGGTGTGTATTTTTTCTGGAATAACCCATTTTGACATAAGTGCCGTAAATTTCTTACAGAAACTTAAGTAATTCATAAAGTTCTCCAGAAAGTGGGAGAATTGAACCAAATTTAACTTTCGAAAACAAGATTATGCCAGCTTGCACGAGCTGGCGTTCACTGTGAGTTCAATTCAAATATTGCAATTTTAATTGGTGGCTATTTTTTTCTCAATTGATATTCCAAAATGGTACTTAATGGAAACGAATCTGCAAACATTTTGTACAATACGAATCATAGGGAGTTACAGTTTCAACAGTCTTATGGTTTTTTTGTTAAAGGTGTAATAAAAAAATCAAAAAGTGAAAGCGTTGACCATTATTGGGGGTATTTATCTATCAACAAAAGTGGTAATGCAGCTTGATGCAATGCTGTTAAAACTAAATCATCAGGAAAAAAAATGTCGTAACTACAATTACCATACCTTTGAAGTTCCCTCTTCTCTGATAAAATTTCTTCATTTTCTTTTCCAGTTATCTGTTGAATAAGATGTTATATAAAAAATTAAACCTTCAACCTTTGAGTTTGCCGCTTTAAGGAATGTCAGTTTATTTGTGATCAAAAGATGCCAACAAATTTACATGTCATCAAGCAATGTTGTTCTGTGATTTTACCGGCTTTTTGCTTTTGCATGCCATATTTAACAGTGAAAATTACCTTCATCTTCTTTTTCAACACATTATTTTCGTCAGACTTTTGCCAGATTTTCTCCCTCAAATCCTAAACAATTAGAAAGAGAATTGAAAGGAAACTATCGTTAAATGTAGTTGCACGTACGAAATAGTTAAAAATAGGTCCGCACTGCGTACACTTGAAAGAGTACAGTCAACTCTCTCTTAACAGACACTGTAAAACGGACACTACTTAAAGACGGCAGGGTTTGTACTCTTCTGAGATTTTGAATTTCCATGACTTTCCATGACCTCTGCCATGGCTTTTCAATGTTTTCCATGACCTAAACATGACCATTTTTCTTGGAAATTATCTTAATTTCAGGTACGTTTTTACCCTTTTCTTCACAGAAATCAACCTGTCTTAATTTTGTTCAGTCAATACCATTTTCCATGACTTTCCATGACCCACACTCAAATTCCATGGCTTTCCAGGCTTGGAAAATGAAATTCTAAAATTCCATATTTTTAGGTTTTCCATGACCTGTACAAACCCTAGAGGGACACCAGCTGGCGTTGGTACTATCCCTGCCTTTTTTTCAGTCATTTTACTGTTACTAAACTCACTATAGTATAAGACAGACACCTCTCTAAGATGACAATTGGAGCCAGACCCAACAGTGTCCATTTTAGAGAGAGTTGACTGCATAACAACCTGTAACAATATTAATTTTTAAAACAACATTCTCTTTCTCCTGTACTTCACTGTAAGCAATGACTTGGCAAAGCTGGGATTATGCAACATAGTTGATTGCTTCCAGTAAAGGTCGGGACACACTAGGTGGCAAGTCACTGCAACATGTCGTGGTGACAAGTTGCTGCCACATGTTGCCCCGTGTGACATGGTGAATTTCTGCAACAATCTTTATCGCTGTGACAGAATTTTGTCGCTGTGATCAGCTGCACAAATTCCAACTGGTTTGAATTTGTGCGACTGATGACAGCAACAAAATGAGCAAAAGCAGCGTTGTTGCAGTGACTGTGCACCCTTCTGTGACAGGTCCCTGCGACAAAATATAAATAAACCAATGACAGAGCGTCATGTTTTTTCACCATATTGAATTGGAAACTAGTCACATTCCCACTCTTCCAAATTTGCTGCGTGTGCACTGAACAAGCACCTTGTCGCAGTGACTTGTTTTGAAGCAGTACACACGGAGCAACTTGTTGCAGAGACCTGCCACTGCAACTTGTTGGCTAGTGTGTCCCTACCTTTTAAAATAATTGTTGATCAATGATGGCCTGCATGCAATACTCACAGAGTTTTTCTTCTTTTCACTTTCGATAAAGCGTTCGGCGCTTTTTAGCTGGTCTTTAAATTTCTCGAGCTCTTTGATTAACTTCATGTTAGCCTCATCCTTCTGTTTAAAGCTGAAATTCACCAATGAGCATGATAATAAGTAATTAAATCATGATTAAAAGTGTCAGACTGTAGAGCCAATAACTTACCTCTGTGCACTGGTGATGACATTTTCCTGCAAAAAATAAATGAATTAATAAAAATAACATTAAATTTATAACTTTTGTATTGCACGGTTTAATTCTTTATTATAATTATAGTCGCAAGTGTTTTACTGGACAATAGACCACTCATAAAATTTAATTACATCTGGGCCTGAAGTGGCGTATTTTCCATTTCTTCACAAGATATCAATGAGGTTGATCATTTCTGTCATCACATTGCACCGCTGCCACACTTTGTTGAAAGATGGTGAGCGATAGAGAAATTAAAGGTCACTGAAACCAACATAAAATCGTTCACTTAGGAGCAGGAAAGTACTTCACATGTCATTCAAAACAATTCAAGGAGTTTCTTGCAAAGCAGACCAAAGGAGCTCAAAGGAGAGAAATTTAAGAAATTCCAGCAACCGAAGTGAAAGAGTTTACAAATAAAGGTTTGTGCTTTAGACACTTCGGTTGTTTCTGTCTTTATAACAAAAAACAAACATTACACATGTACACATTGGCTCAAAGATATAACATGTTAACTATGTTCTCCTGGCAAAAACAATATCTCACTGATCATTCGTGATGATGAACCTATGATCACTCAATCATAAAATAATTGTTTTTGCCACTCAAACATAAAATTCATTATCTTCTTGCCATTTTGTAATATTCTCGATGCATTAGGTGTCAATTATTTAAACAAAGTGCACAAAGGCCCTTTTAATTCCTATTAGGTGATCACGGTATAAATCTTCTACACATGACCAAGCATATAAGGGCTATCTTAGATGACAGAGACTCCAATTACGATGAACTTCTGCAGCAGATAGGTAGTGTAACCCTCAGTGACAGGCGGATTCACAGCATGCTCATCATTATATTTAAATGCCTGTTTTTGCAAGAATACCCGCAGTATTTAAAAGATCTCTTCTCCCTGCGTTCTGTAACTTACTGCCTAAGGGGAAGTGATATTCTTCATTTAAGGAAGCCGTCTTCTACAACGTACGGACTAAAATCTTTCAGCTATTTTGCTGCAAAGACTTGGAACTCATTACCAGAAATTATAAAAACTGCGACATCACTAAATGACTTCATTACAGCAATCCAACAATGTACTTTTAGCTAAGATTTTTTATCATTGGGGAGGGGGTGAATAGAACAAACTTAGTTTGTAAATTTGTATTTTTATATAGTTTTAATGTGTAAGTAGTTAACGGATATACCGTAAAGTTCCGTGTATAAGCCGCACCTTTTTCCTCTAAATTCAAGTCAAAAATCGGGGGTGCGGCTTATCTACGGAAACATCTCTGGTTGGAGTTCTCAAAGGCCTAATTAATATTCATAAAAAACTTCTCAAGACGTCATTGAATGAACATATAACAACCTGAAAACTTTGTTGTTGTTCACTACCTTTTAGTTCCTCTGCAAAGCTGTTTGCAGTGAAGCCTGCCAGTCATTCGAATCGTGTCTTTCCGCCGCGTGCGAGAAGGCACCAAGATAAACGCAAATACTCACAAGGCAAATGGCCGACCGTTTCGGTTTTTTATTGACCTTCACAGCAAATACATCTGCTGGATTAACAAACTCTTATTCTGCATGAAGTTTTTATTCTGTTGCGGGTAGCAGTTTCCAAGAATCTTGAAATAAAAATGTGGTTTCTTCCGAAGAAAATGCCGCCATGTTTGTTTTTAATGCCCAGACTCCTCTCTACAATTCAGAGCTTGGCTACTAAGCATTCGTCATTCGCGTACGATTCGAACGAACTACAAGTGTTTCAGGAGTGCTTAGAAGTGATAATCTCGAAAAAATGATATCAAGAGAGCATCCAAATTTAAGATATTGTGAACTCAAACTAAAAAGAAGGTATGACAAGTGAAATTTAGCTTCCTTAAAACTTAATTCATATTAAACATTGCAACAACCACCGTGTCAGTGTTTCGAAACCGTGCTTGTTTGCCCTTGTTTGTTTACCAATAGAACTTCACTTGAACTTCAAACTTTATGGTCTGTATATTTTTTTCCAAAATTTGAGCTTCCAAATCGGGGGTGCGGCTTATCTACGGGTGCGGCTTATACACGGAACTTTACGGTAATAATATTGTTATTTCTATTTTTACTTGTTTTATTTTTTATTTTTAATATATATTTCACTTGTTTCTCGAAGAAACTAGCTTGTCTTAGCTATATTAAATTCGAGGATAAATAAAGTTTTATGTTTATGTTATGTTTATGTATGTTGGTGCCTGTGCAGAAGACACCAACATGGCAGCCAGAAATACCTTCAGCTTTCTTTCCATGGTAGCAATGGCATCTCTGCTCTTCCAGTTTTTTTCCCTCAGTTCCTAAAAAAAAAATAAACATTATTTACTATTTTAATTTTAAGGGGGGGGGGGGATACTCCGGCTTGTAAATGACGGGATGATCGAAGGATTTTTGGGGGGTGTTAATTTTCGATTCTGGGATTTTTTTTGTGTTGGAAAATTTGGCAAGTATTTTTTTGGGTGACTTGATTCAAATAGGGGATTTTTTGGGGTATTAAAAACGAACTTAAGTGCTTGGCGCGGCCTTGGCGTATTTATGGTATGATGAATAATCAAACTTGAGCGTTATGCCCCTCCTGGCAATTTAGGGGTAATTTGACAAGGGATTTTTTGGGGAGTCATTTTTTGTCTAGGGATTTTTTTGGGTAATGTTGGAGGACTTAGGGATTTTATGGGGTCCTGAGTTCTGCCTTCATCCGATCATCCCCGTCATTTAAAGGCCGGAGTACCCCCCTGGGCCCCATTATGCGTGCAAAGTGATCTTCACTAACTGGCTTGCAGGTAGAGGTTGTAATCCCTGTGCCCACTGCACTGCTTTGCACTACCGTACAGTGTAGTTCAGTGTAGTGTAATGCAGTGTACTGCACTGCTCTGTACTGCACTGCATGTATGTCCTGCACTGAAATGCAACGGTGGATGCTTAAAAAGGGTCGACTATACAAAGATGAACCACATTGCTCAAATTAATAAAGAATCTGAATTACCCTCTTCGGAAAATGTAATGATAGAAAGTTACTCCAAAAGGTTACTTAGAAGGATCAATTTAATACATTACTGATCTACATGTGATACTCACTGATATCTTCTTCTTCTGCTGCTCAATAACAATTTCCAGTTTCTTTATCTCTGCCTGTAGATCAATGTTTTCCTTTACCCTGAAATGTGCCGAAGACCACAACATGTAAAAAAATTTATTATAATTATTGCGTTTTTAGAGACTAACTTTGGGGTCCATTTATTATTATTTCGTTGAAAGGCAATTCTGACTTAAAGCAAGCTATCTTGCACAAGAGGAGAAGAGCAATGAACAGGTCCGTAGGGTGGGGGGTTCGAGGGGTTCGAACAAACCCCCTAAAACTTTTGAAGTAGGCATTTTTGGAGGGTTGAAAAGATAAAAAAATTTACACAACAGTCAAAAGACTGTGACCGGTCGATTACACGGTCGACTTCCTTCCTTGCCAGGATTATCGGAGGAAGCCGCAACATTTTGGTACTATAATGAGAAGTTCTAATCTTTTGGATTGGTTAATTGATGTTCGTTTTGCTTTCCATCCTTGTCGTGGCGCCCGCGGCAATCAGAACTAGCGTTAGTTGGCTGGATAAGCAAGCATGCGCATTTATCAGAAACCAAATTTTCAAGATGTCTAAATGCACACACTCATTTCTGAGAATATTATAATTTTTTTACAATGAAAATTACTTTCTGAAGAGCTAATATTGAAGGAAAATGCATTACACCTCAGAAATGATGTCAAAATGCAGGAAATGGCACTTGAGAGAACCTAAATTTGCAAAATTTCCTGGGAGAGGGGGGGAGGGCTGGCCCCCACCCATAGAGACTTGCGCCTCCGGCGCTAAAAAATACCTCCCCCCAAAAAGAACTCCCCTTAACAGAATCTACCCTACGGGCCTGATGAATAAACAAAACAATGAAATGCTGTAAAGGAAACTATAAAAACCATTTCTGCATCACTTTTAGCTTTTATAGCTTAATCTAGCTACTTTTCCTGACTGTATCTTATTTCTAATTTTTATTCAAAATGGTCCACACGTCCATTTTGTAGTACTATAAATAATGGGTGAAAACTGAAATCAAACGATTCTTGAAAAGTCCGTTTTAATTCCAATGAACTGTGCATGCTCGGGGCGTTGGGCACATAATTTTGTACTATCCAACATTGCAGAACAATGAAACGGGGAATGATAATTTGTAGTATTCAGCTTTAGGTGTATAAAAAAGAAACTACTTACGCAGCGTCCTTTTCTTGTTGACGAGCTGATTCTTCCTAAAAAATAAAACAAGCAAAACATCTCAGTCAGGCAATCTCAGGTAAATAAGCTAATAAAAATCAAGTTCTGTCATGTCGTGCGTATTTATGGTCTTTTACAAACGCTTCAGTTTATATGGTTTGCACAAAAACAGCTATTATGATTTGCAAATTGTTTCAATTCTTGTACTAGGATGACAAGAAAACATTTGGAACGGCTGGTCGCTTTCAAAACCGTTGATCGTCTACAATCTGAAGCTAGAAGTCCGCCATCGTCCGCCATATTAGATTTGACAGTCTGAAAGATCCTGGGGTCGAGGTTTGGTACCAGTTTTGCGCGGTTCTTGAATTCATAGGTGCTTATTTATTTATTTATTTATTTATTTATTTATTTATTTATTTATTTATTTATTTATTTATTTATTTATTTATCTAGGGGCAACCGCACAAACAAGATAGTGACAATCATTTTTGCGATTTTCGTGGTCGGTTATAACATTAAAACTTTATTTCACTGTTATCGACTCTCCGAGATCATCCGTTTACATGTAGTTATAAAAAAACACCATGAACGCCACATCCATGGAAGAGGAAGAGTAGAGCAGTACTACTTCTTCGGGGAGTGTCAAGCACATAAGACCCTCGCCCTGAGTGACACATAAATTGCAGACAATAGGCTACCCTAATACCAAACTCTGTAGTAGCTCGATCATGGAGACTATACGGAGCGGGATATCCTCTTTGACCATGTCAATGAGACGTGTGCCCGTGTAAATGTCATATTTTGAAAGGTACGATTTTCTTTAACTTCCTAAACATGCACGACAGTGACCATACACCACTTATATATCAAACAACGTAGCTCCTAGCTTCCTATTCAACAAAGGAATTGTATTGTGTAGAATTGTTGCTGGACGCACACAGTTGGCTTTTTGCCCAGCAAACTAGTACTAATTAAGATAAAGATATACGAACGAGAATTTCGCTCGCATAGCGACCCCTTACTCCCTCAACGAAACAACTTAATGTAAACAATAAAAGTAAGTTAGACTTTTGATGCATTTAACCAACAATTTAAGCAATGAGATGTGCCCGCACACACTCAAGATAAATAAACTGAACTCTTGCCGATCAAAATAAATGTTAGCAAGTTTTAAGAAAATATATAAGCAAGACGTTTGCTCGTACCGCCGCTCGAGATAATTTAAAAGTAATTTTCGCCCAAAAGAGCAAGCGAGACTTTTACTCGTAATGAAAAAAAAAAAGGAAAAAGAAAAAAAAATGAGTTCCGTCCAGATTTGAACCAACGACCGGGACATACAGCATGTGGAACTACTCTCTCCCAAATGAGCTATTGTAACGTTTTACGGTACAGAAATTTTTTTGGATTATTTATATATTATATTTGAACATGCAAGCTTTAAAAAATCGTTAATTGTTCAGCCATGAGTAAACAAATTGCTTTAAACGAATGCCTCTATTTTAGCCAGTCAAACAGAGATAATGTCCACCAAATGTCGTTAATATTGAATGGGAGCGAATTATTTATATATATGCAAAAAAATTATTTAATCACAAAGATGATTTACATAATTACAGAGCAATGTATAGGAACATCACAGAATCGCAAATTTCTCAACTCTTGAAAGATTTTTATCAAAAACAAAAATGTACGGTTATTAAGAGTCGTACAGAGATACTTCATGCCAGATTTTAGACTGAAAGGTGCAATATTCGAGCCGTAGAATTGTTTAATCACAAAGATGATTTACATAATTACAGAGCAATGTATAGGAACATCACAGAATCGCAAATTTCTCAACTCTTGAAAGATTTTTTATCAAAAACAAAAATGTAGAGTTATTAAGAGTCAAACAGAGATACTTCATGCCAAATTTTAGACTGAAAGGTGTAATATTCGAGCCGTAGAATTATTTAATGGCATTTATTTAATTTTAACAGAGCAATGTATGGGCACGTTGAACACAATTGCTAATCTCGGCACTCGAAACATTTTCATCCAAAACAAAAATGTATAGTTATAAAGAGTCATACAGAGATCCTTCATGCCAAATTTAAGACTGAAAGGTGCAATATTCGAGCCGTAGAATTATTTAATGGCATTTATTTAATTTTTACAGAGCAATGTATGGGCACGTTGAACAGAATTGCTAATTTCTGGGCACTCGAAAAATTTTCATCCAAAACAAAAAGGTAGGGTTATAAAGAGTCATATAGAGATACTTCATGCCAAATTTTAGACCGAAAGGTGTAATATTCGAGCCGTAGAATTATTTAATCGACTTAATTATTTAATTTTATTTATTTTATATCTTGTTTGTGTAATTATTTATTTATTTATTTATTTATTTATTTTTCATCCAGAGCGCACAGCAAGATAACTCTTTGAATGCAAGGCAAAATGATTAAATTTCATACCTTTTCTTTTTTTACATCTTTTGCGGGATCCATTGTTTTCAGCTCAGCTTTCTCTGTGAACAAAGAAAAAACTCCATTTTCTCATATCACAGCAGCTGAAATTATTTATATAGGTTACAACACAAAATATTTTAAAAGAAAAAAGCGAATATATCAATAAAGAAGCAAGGGAAAGGCATTTCGCGTTGCTAAGGCTGCTACAACGAGTTCCTAAGGTTCGGGAGCGCGGTCCGCGGCAAAAATATGAATCGTTTGCGAGAATTAATTTGGGATGGTCTTCAGCCTGAAAGAAAATTCTCTTGGTCAAGCTCATACAATTTAATTTTTTCTGTATTGTCATTTAATGTTTTCCACGATTTATGTTTAGGAGGCGGAACGCTTTAAATTTTGCTTTGCAAGCTTTCAGCGCGCAAATATTCCGAAAATTATTTTTAACTAAATAAGTTGCGATCGAGGGAGCTAGGGTTTCTAATAAAGTGAAGAAACTTTTTACTAACCTCGTTCTTGTGGATCCATCATGGCAGCAGTGCTAGACATGCTAACGTAACTCTTTTTTGTCCGTGGCTGATATAATAGAATTTCCTGCCTGTCAATGTCACTGCCTGTGTGATTTTCTTTTATGACGTAAAATACGTCACGTGGAATTTTTTGCGCGCGATACTCTTTAGGACTAGTAACTAGCGGAGTGCGTCCGAAGATAAAATTTTTAAAAATGTCGATACATGTAAATGTGAAACTTAGGGGAATGATGATGTTTTATTATTTCGTAGTTAAATAATGATTGCCTTGCAGCATAGTTCTAAAGGACCAAAAGGTCATCATTAATATAAATTAACGTGAGCACTTTAAGCCGATTTTAAGCGGATTCAAGTCACTAAGGCCTAGTTTAAAAGGCGTGCTTCTGCCGTGCCGAACTTAACTGTAACAAGAACATTGAGAAGCTTGAGAAGCTTAAAATCGGGCGCTTTGCCTTGAAAGGCAGGGTTCAGTACAGCAGAAACCACGAAGCAGTTACTTAAGTAGCACTCAGTCCGACTGTGTTTGTGTAAGTCACAGGGCTTGCATGAGCTGTATTAGTGTGCATAATATAATATCTAGAACGTTGTCGAGATTGCATTATTACTTAATGACATGATGGTTTCAATTTATAAATGTATCTCACACAATACAAATAAACGATTGAAGTAGACGACTAGACAATGTAAAGTTTGACTTAGCAAAGTGCAGTGTATTGGTAATACTGTAAGGTGCGGTTTCACCTGACGGTCGTGTGCTTTTCGGTATTTTCCAGGCATTGCACTTTGATGGGACAGTACTACAACTGTTTACCGGGGAACTACTATTGTCAAGAAAATGATCACAACTTGTTGATGAATGATTGAACATTTGTTTCATACCATTACTGTAATAGCAATTGATGAAGGCTTTTAGTACTGAACCAAAGTATAAGGACTGGGAAATACTGAAACCCATTATCAGCCACCTTAAACGGAAATATCTTGTTGGTGTTTCAAGGAATACAAGGAAACTTCACTCATCCCATGTATCTATGTATTGCGGTATTTTGTAATTTTTTGAGTGATTTTTGGGGATGTTTGGCAGGTGATAGTTTTTTTAAAAGAATTAGTAAAATTTAGACAACTAAGAAATATTGAAAATTTAATGTGAATTTAACATTGGAATTTGAAGTTAGAAATTGGCAGACGGACACCAAACAGTCCCGTGACATCCTGGAGTGTTTTTGCATGGGGGTCAACTGTGTGATGATGTTTCCATTTTTTTCTTCAATCCCCACTGATAAAGAACTGTTGTTGGTGTTATGTTGGTGTTATCACATGTCAAGCCTTTAACAAGGTATGAAAGAACACAAGGATTTAAATTATTCTGGTGCTCAATTTTTGCGTAACTAAAATTAATGTTACTCAAATTCCTGATGGATTCTGTCTTAAACTGTTACGAGCTTAGTATTTCCAAATTATTGCATGTCAATGTAAGGCAAGACAAGACATGCCTTGGTTCTTATGTAATTCTCTTAAAAACACATAAGATATTGACTATAATTTTGTCTGTGCTATGGCAATTCACAGTGGGGTGGTCTTGATGTGTCTTTAACTTGTAGACTGGACTGGACTAGTAAAACGCGGACTTGTAAAACGCCTCTAGACACTTCGAATTCCTTGGCCACAATCATCTTACGGCTCTCTTCAATACATAATGTCTCAAAAAAACAGTAACCTCAGAAAGAAGTCAGAAGCAAATAAGGTCGAAAGACCGAATTTGAACATATAACGGCAAATGTTCTAATGTCACGAACGTAGGAGTCGTGTAGGCCCGTCACCTTTATTTACCACATACTGCCCCCAAATTAAAACAGTACCCTCAGAAAGAAGTCAGAAGCAAATAAGGTCGAAAGACCGAACTTAAACATTTAACGGCAAATATTCCAATGTCACGAACGTAGGAGTCGTGTTGGCCCGTCACCTTTATTTACGATTGACTGTTGATTTCTGGACGGGCCCCGTTCTACCTCGTGCGAGCAATACAAACGACTGCACTCAACAGACGTCAAGTAGTGGAAAGAAAGAAACATATGCACACAACTCATAGCATCAATCCCGTTGTTTTAGTAGGGGTTTTCAGAACGAACATGTGCTATACTGCAAAAACATCTCCACGCTAAAACAGACCATAGAGTGCTCAAAAAAGCTAGAAATATGCCGTCGAAGAAACACACAAGAGCTTCAAACACAAATTGTTTCGCTCGCTAAACCGTTTAGTTTCCGTTTAGTGTCCGCGTTCTACAAGTCCGTGCTTAACAAGCCCTCGTTTTACAAGTCCGCGTTTTACAAGTCCGCGTTTTACTAGTCCTCGTTTTACAAGTCCGCGTTTTACTAGTCCGCGTTTTACTAGTCCGCCTTTTACAAGTCCGCGTTTTACTAGTCCGCGTTATACTAGTCCGCGTTTTACAAGTCTGCGTTTTACTAGTCCGCGTTTTACTAGTCCAGTCCAGTCCTCGAAATACAGTATGCCAAAACTCCCCGCCCTCTAAAGATAAGTCCTTGACGGTTCTTGTCGTTTTTCGGTGCCTATTCATCTTCGGCATCTTTTTCATCCACCTCTCGTTCTGTCCTGTGTCTGTCATCACACGAAAGAAAAGCTGATTCTCAAAAAATCTGCCACAAAAGGAAATTGACAAAAACAATATGAAAACCATATATCGAAAGTTTCTTATTCTAAAATTTTATCATACGTCTTAATTCAGAGCTACAAAGAAGTTCCTCCTTTTGAGTTATTGATACTGTTCTTACAGTTCCTCTTTCCACTAGCGAAATTTTACAAAATTCCTTCGCGGCGAAAAGGTAGCGCGAATCCAGAACAGACTCCAATCGAGCGTGGGTTAATTCTAGATTACTATTAATTAACTATTACAACATTCATTTTTAAAATAGTTTCCCAAGCCGACTAAGCTAACTAAACGTCGAGTGTATCTTTCAGTAAACAAAACATGCCGTTATGACGCCGGAAATCCAGCTCACGCATACTATACCCCGTGACTCACGCAAACCTCCGACTTACGTGCTACTACAGTCATTCCTTTCTAAACATTTTTTTTTTTTACCACCACCGTACCTTTCTACCCAAAAAACTCATGAAACCGCCCGGTTTTAACCTGTTTTAACCTTTCAAAAATTAGAGCGTTCGAAACTAAATAAGATCCGTAATCACAAACAACATACAGCCGTTTACCAGCACTCTTTAAAACTCCTGAAACCCTTCAAAATCAGGCAAAATAAATCTTTGAAATAACCTTTATCAATGTTTCTTATTTTTTATTCAGTTCTATAAAATGCCTTTCATACACTACTGTCAAACAAAAATTTCAATTTCCTCAAAGTTTCAAGACAAAAGAATAACAAATATTTCGTGCACAATGTAATTTGATTAAGCCAATATTATCACGTCTAAAAATACTTCAAGCAATTCAGTGAAAACCCGTTTTTTTTTTTCGTATCAACGAAAACCACTTTCGAATAATCAATACATGAAAATAACAATAAGATCAAAAGGAAGAAAGGAACCTTTCTAATTATTTGACGACTTTCAAAGCCGTGATATTATGCACCTATCAATGGTTTGCCCCAGGATGGGGGGGCGGGCAACCCACGGGAATTTGACATCGTGAAGTTCTCCCAGGGTAGGGATTTTGACATCTAAAATGGCCTGCTGGGTTAGAAATTTAAGAAGAGATATGGGAAATTTGACATTCACTAGGTGCCCAGAGGTGGAGAATTCGACTTTGGATTTCAAAAAATTTCAAATTCCCCGGGGGTCGCCCGCCCCCCCCCCCCCCCATCCTGGGGCAAACCATTGATAGGTGCATTATGCATCCAATCCGCGATAAAATTTAATTACAACAAAATCCAAGTTCTCATTTTGAATTCCATTTTTTTCAGTTGATACCTTTATCCAACTTGTGAAAAATTCCATTCAAGTTCCTATTAATACTGTACATTCCCAATGTTTTGCTCAGGTCTTCAGAAGCGTCTTACTAGCCAAATCTAAAATAATTCCAAAACATGCTGTACAAACATTCTACTCTTTGTGACAAACGACTTGACGACCAATTGTTCGAAATGAAAATCGACACAGTTCTTCCTAAATAAAAAAAAAGTTTTACGGCGGAGTCAGGCTCAAAAAATATACCGCAAGATCACACCCCCATTCATAGTCAGAAACCAGTAAACCATCTAGTTTGCTAAAAAAAACACTGCGTGACATCAATGACGTTACCTTTTTCATTTACAAAAATAACTTTAACTTGTCAAAGTAAGTGCAATTTCACACTGGTGAATATATCGGCCCAGTTCTCGGCCGGGTCCAGTTCTCGGCCACTTTGTGTTTAACGCGTTTTTTCACACTCCAGTTGAATCAAAAAGAAAAGGTATTTCCTTCAAACGATAGACTGATTCATGTGCTTTAAGTATCTTGAGTTTGATCGTTCAATTCGATATAGAAAGCTGACACGTCGAGTTTACGCGGAGGTAGTTGTTTGTTTACGGCTCCAAATTCATGGATGTAGTTAAATTCGTATTTTATCCAAAAGCCCCCACCATACGAGCTAATTTTTGGCATGTGAAACGTAGAATAATTCAGCTTTCTGCTTTAGTTAACTTTTCGTTGAACCGTTGTATTTTTTGGTCTTAATTTACTTCGAAATTTTTTCTTGCGACGTTTGCGTATTTGCCAGTTCTCGGCCACCCTGCTCGCTATCACAGCTAAGCGCTTGGTTTTTAATATAATTTCATCTGCTGCTGCCAGAATGAAAGAAATAAATGTTTTAAAAATAAAGTTCAATCTTATCTCTAAGTTTTGAGCTGACTCTTGTCTTGTCTATTATTTCTACAACACCTAAATATTTCAAGACCTTTTCACTGCAAAATAAACCATCTAAATGCACGGGTCACACAATGCGGTTTTGCCAGAACCTGCACATAGGCAACTAGGCGCGTTAAAATCCTTCTTTTCTAAAGTAAAACAAAGCATCATAAAAATAATTTGGGATCGATATAGTATAAATAGGTTTACAGAGTGATTTTATGACTGTGAAAATTAATTGAGCATTTTTTTACAGATAATTACGCACAAGCTTTTTAGTGGCTGAGAACTGGGCCAAGGTGGCCGAGAACTGGGCCCACAAATGGAGCTTTTATTTTTATTATTGCTCGGGCAAATTAATTTTTGACCGGTCGATAGCTTTACACCAAAAAGCTGAATAATGTAGCTAGCTCTGGGAGAAATTTCAAGTTCCTGCGGTTCTTCTGAGGTAAGAAATACAAGTTTACGTCAAAAGTGGCCGAGAACTGGGCCAAGGTGGCCGAGAACTGGGCCCACAAATGGAGCTTTTATTTTTATTATTGCTCGGGCAAATTAATTTTTGACCGGTCGATAGCTTTACACCAAAAAGCTGAATAATGTAGCTAGCTCTGCGAGAAATTTCAAGTTCCTGCGGTTCTTCTGAGGTAAGAAATACAAGTTTACGTCAAAAGTGGCCGAGAACTGGGCCCCATACTGTACTTTGCACCGTAAGCTTTTTCTCTGTCCTTCCGCCGAAGCAAAAAAACACAACCTGATTACACATTAACCCAAAAGTCGACCAAGTGTGCCTGCAACGATTTCCTGTCAAAACTAAAATGAAAACCATTGCGGTATGCGTCACCCGTAGCGGTTTTGTAGCAACCCCGAGCTATCCCCGTCTTTTTGGCCGCGCCAGGAGACTACGCTCTAGGACGACCAAAGGGTAAACCTTCAATCGGCCACGCCCGATTAATTAGGTTCGACTGTAGCACGGCAGAAACACCACTCTGATTCAAACGTCGTTCAAGAGTCGTTGTAAATTTAGGATTTACTGAAGCTACGTAACAATAAGTCAGCGGTGATCCAATTCTCCTCGGGTCTTCTCGTAACTCCCGGCGGGAACGTAATCCCGCCAAAATACATTAATTTAATTTTGAATTTTGTTTGGCCCGGCAAAAGCACGACGTCTGAAACGATGTCATGTAGCACGGCAAGGCGTGGCCAACTAAATTGCTTTGCCGAACTTAATTCAAAAGTTTGATTCAGACGCCGTGCTTCTTCCGTGCTTTTGTCGAACTAAACGAATTAAGTTGAGCACGGCAAAAGCACGACGTCTAAACTAGACCTAAGGGTTTACAATACAACGGAGTAAAGTTGGTTATTCTAAGCACTTTTATTGCAAAAGCTTTTCTAATGAGCCAGATTCAAAATAGTGAATAACCTGACAAAAAATAATGTCTTTTGTCCACTCAGGTAGTTGTTAATTGTCACGCATTCTTATCCAGATTTTTCATCGTTCCTGCTTGTCATGCCAAGGATAAGTAAAGAAAGGAGACTTTGCAAACGCATTTAAGACTTCGGCAATAACAAAACCCCGAGCACTGACGGTCTGCCAGCTACGCAAGTTCTATCGATTCTTCTGGCCGGACATTTGCCATGATCTCTGATTTGATAGCTAGTTACAACTACGCTTTTCAACACAGTATGCTATCTATAAACAAAAGACGGGCAACAATCTCGCTTATCCCGAAAAGGCCAAAGATAAAACGATTTTTGAAAATCTAAGGCCAATCTAGCTCCTAAATTAAACATTGACAACAAGATTCTTACGAAAGTCATTGCCAAGAGGATAGGAAAAGTTCTACCGACCTTAAAACCATTTTCAAGCTGGTTGTGCTAAAGGCCGTTACATCGGTGAAAATGTAAGGCCAGTCTATGATTTAAGGAGACTCACGTCGGTTTCCAGCAATTTCCAGCTCTTACACTTTGATGAGGTCAGTACTACCAATCTTTAACAATTGCTGTTACAACAATGATATCAAACAAATGTCCAATCATTGTTGACCAAGTTGTGGTTATTTTCATGACGTCACTGGTTACCACAGCAACAGTATTACTTGTTAAAAACACCTTTCACTTTCCCTTTCAGCGCTTATAACTCAAAAACGAGTCCGGCGACTCCCAAATTTTTTATTATAGAGTAATGATTAGCATTTTAAAGACACAACTTTTTGCAAAATTAAAAAATTTCTCTGGAGCGGTTTCAGAGCCTCCTTAAATTTACGGAAATTTAAGGTGGCTATGTAACCTTTCCAGAAATTTTTTTAACTTTAAACATTGGTTTGGGAGTTGTAATAAAAGTTTACTTCAGAAACAAATTATCTGTCTCAATTTAGTGCGCATATGGTTTATTTTTTTCCACTCGCACGTTTGTGTTAAAGGATCGTAGTCAGCCAGCGAGGAGGCTCGTTTCAGATTACATGTGACGGGCGTACAAAGTCAACAGACCGCGACGGAATTTGACAACGCGCGAAAGTTTTCACTCGAATCAACTTTAAAAGATCTTCCAGAATGTAAGGAATGAACATCCAGGAGCGGATCCAGGATTTCAAAAGGGGGGGGGGGGGTGGCAGACCATTAGGGCCTAACCCTAACCCTAACCCTAACCCTAAGTGGCGGCAGACGGCGAAACGTGGCGTAAGCAACCAGACATGAGCGAGAGCTAATTTTTCTTTCTTTATTTATTTTCTATTTCAAATAAAGTGACATTTCGAATTTTTTTACTGAAAAATGGGGGGTGGATATCCACCCTATCCACCCCCCCTGTATCCGCCCCTGACATCGAAGTTGGTGATATCGAAGAATCCTGTTCTCCGGGGCCATCTTGAAGCACAGATGTTTATGGTTCGTACGTAGACAGTCGCTCAAGGCAAAATGAAAGCGGAGAAGCGATCGCTTCAACATTTGCCTCTTCGGCGGACTCCGTTCGAGTGCTAAGGAATGAAATAATTTGCTCTTAGTTTACTATTCAAAATCTTTTCTTATGTTATAGTATACGTGTTCCTTTTTCCTTTGTAAGATTTGTTCGTGCAAGAATACGTGAAGTCGAAAGAGAACGGCTAAATCTGCTGGTTGTCCTTCTCGAAATGCCGCACTTGAGTGCTCTAGCATATGCAAATGTGGAACTTAAAATCGGTTTGCAAGAATAAAACAAGTGCCGTATTTCTGCAAACTGACTATAACTAAGCCCTTTGATGCCAAGACTATCTTGCTTTTGATTCCAGAGTTCGAACGTTAATTCCCGCGAAAGAATTCTTTTTGTTTGTTCGGTGGTTTCGGCCGACCACGCTTTGGAACGCGAGATGCCATCGGGCATCCCACTTACAAACGAATATTTTAACGGCAAAGTAAAAGAAACCAATAAAATAAACGCTCGAAATGAAGCACAGACAATGGTAGTTAAGATGTGAATATACTGCGTGAATATACTGCGTACGCGAGGATGCGCTTGGATTGTCGACCACAATTGAAAACGCTCGAAATTAGATGGCATTTAAAATCGCGGATTAGGCTCTTGAAACGCGCAAAGCATTAAATAAATATTGTACTGAAGAGCCAAGAATTTGGGGGGTGGTTGCGCACTAATAAAAGCCTTCTGGACTGGGAGTCAATCGGTTAATACATGGCAAATCGCTTTCAATATTATCATTTCCTGTACTCGTACTTCATGCAAAATAGTCAGTATCTCGAAGAGATCTCTGATTTATTATTATTTCAGAATCTCTCTTTTATGTCCCACATATTTTTAAGTAGCTTTATAGGGAAACGTAACGCTTAGGAATGAGGTGAAATTTAAAAGCAATTTCTGGTTAAAATTGTTAAAGATAAAACAATCTTTCAAATACCAGTCTGTAGCCTTTACTCGTTAAAGACTACAGACTGGTAGTCGAAAGCTTGTTTTATCTTAAAATTTTAACCTGAGATCGCTTTTAAATTTTACCTAATGTCCTTTCCTGGTTACCCGTCCATTTTTAAACTAAGGAATGAATTAAGAAATTTACACATCTGCCCTGATTTTAAAAACAAGGCCCCCAAACAGCCAGGGACCAGCAACTCTCTAAATCCTCCTGTGGGTTTGACAGAGGCCAGTGCCCGGTCACAGCTGATCTTTCAGGGTTAGGGTTAGGCCGGGTTGTTAGGTCAGCGCTCCAAACCGCCCCCTCCCCCTCCGCCACTCACCACCGTCGAATTTCTCAAACCGCAATGGCTTGGATTCTGGAGTCCACGTTTTGTCAAATACAGACAGATATTTCATGAAAAAACAATAAAAAGACAAAGACATTTCCAAAGAGGAGAGCAGAAACGGAACCCAAGTACTCATGTGAGGCGTTTTTGTATACTAGTAGACACGGTCTAATTCTTATCATACTCAGAAATAAAATTGATTAATTATACATAGGGGTGATCTGGAGGAAAATTTAGCAATATCAAATACACATATTCCTGCCCCCTTCCCCCATAAACTGTATTTTTTTCAAGACCGCCCAATATTCTTCAAATATATTTTGGAGCTCCCTTCCCCCTTCTCAGCCGAAGATAGGATTTCACTTCTCAATAGAGCTAAAATAAGAAAGACAAAACTTACAGCATAAAATAAAAAGACCCTGACTACCAGAAAAACATTATGAACCCCTGAAGTACTTATAAGAGAATACCTTAAGGTTACTATTGTTAGCGGCTACTAATTTTAGCGATTTTAGCGAGTTGGGCAAAAATCGCTAAATTTAGAGCTCGCTAAAATTTGTCTCGGTCACATTTAATACTCGTTAAATTTAAGTACCTCCCCTCCCACCCCAAAGGCAAACAAAATTAAGCATAGTCGACTTAAAAATTATTTTTAAAATAGATGCCGGTAACTTTGTTCTTTCTGGCAATGCAAATGTTTCTTCAATTTCAAGTGAGTTTGTTCTTTTTACTTATACCTAATCGTACCATTCTGGTACGCTTTGGCGGCATATCAGGCGAGTTTGGTCGAGCTATGGTTTACACGACATCACTAACTTTTTAAAATTTTCGGAAAATCGCTAAATTAAATAGTCGCTAAATCTTGCGTTGAAAAAATCACTAAAATTAGTAGCAGCTAAATATAGTAACCTTAAGGTAACTATTTCCATGAAGATGCAACAGAGTGCATTCTTAGCATTCTATCAGCACAGGAAGTAAGAAATGTACAAACAACCTCTGCAAAGCATGAAAAAAAAAACTGAGAATGAAAAGGTTGTTGGAGAAGTAACAACGTTAAGGATGTTTCTCTTCTCCATGACAGTAGCGAGAAGAGTTTGGATGTGACATCACTTGACTATGGAGGCAGGGAATGTGATTGCAAAGACTGAAAGTAATCTTGTCCTAATCCCTTGTGAGACTAAACGACAAGGGAAGTCGACAGCATGCACATACTATCTGCTATATTAGGTGTAATGCTACACCAGTGCAGTCAATATGCTGATGTCCGATCTCGTCCCGTGCTGTAATTGTGAGGCGCATCGAGCTTCGGGAAATAGAAGCACCATCACCATAACCATTACCACCATGTCAGGTTTTACTTTTATATTTTTTATTCTTTTAGGTCAGTTTCTAACAAGCATTTCTCTTCTTATGTTCAAGATATCTGCATCCAAGTTTGTTTAATAAACAATTCAGCTTTTTTTTTCTGAATTTAAACATAAATTTTGTTAAGCATTACCCTGTTGAAAAAAAGCAATCAAGAGATCATCCATGAAAAAATAGTATTTCTAGTTCGCAAAATTGTCTGAGCAATTGTTATTTTTATCTTCACAGAACACTATCCTGGGTCACATGTCATATAAATTCTGATTTCATAGTTCATATTTTCAATGAGCTAAGTTCACATCAGTACAAAATATTCTAAATGTTGATTTTTTTGATCAGGATAAACTGATGAAAAAAATTTGATTTAGAAAAGAATAATTTTGGAACCATCCCACCTCCTTGTTATAATGTTATCGATGCCCGACCTTAAATTCCCCCCCCCCCCCCCCCTTCCCCGACCTATAATTTATGAGCAGTCCCTAAGTAAGTGGCATATTTAAAAGTTCTGGTGGTAGATCCACTTGGACACCGCAGCTTTTGCTCGCAATGGGTGGCTTCTTTTTCGTTTCATTTTTTCCTTCCAAACCTTAACTTGCAGTTCCTTCTTTACACATTATTCAACTGGGAAGAAAACAGCTGTAAATAAAGGCTTGTGTAATATTCATTGTAGTCCTAATGAAGTTTACCTTTTTCACATCTCTCTGCTAAAATCTTGAGAAGAAAGTTCAGTTCCCCTTTGATCAAATCTGAACTTGTCGTAGCCATCTTAAAAAATTGAAATATAAACCAGTGTGTAACCGGTTTATAATGTCTTTTTAAGAGGAAGTTTTCATGCATTTCGCTTTCTGAGACTAATTTGGGGTTATCGTCGAATGCTCAGGCGTCACAAGATTAACGAAGTTTCTTAAAACTGCGCAAAAATAATATTTATGGCTATCCAGATGGATCGTTCCTAACTTCCTTTGGCTATTTCTTTTGCTATGTTTCCAGTTAGAGACCTTGGATACGTTACAGTGAAGAGCTGAAGGCGAATAACTTTCCAGCTCATTTCAAGACTTGCCAAACTTTCGATAGAACATCGCTCACTTTATGAGTATCAAAAACCGAAATGCCTACAGCTTCAGTGCGTGACAGCACAAGATGTCAAACGTATTACAGTTGATGAACATATCACATTTTAAAAATGTCTACGAAAAGAGGATTGAGATCAAAGACCTTCAGGTCTCAAAGAGCAGGTGTGGAACGAAGTGCCAAAGATGTAGAGATTGCAGCAAAAAAATTTCAGTAAACTTTTGAAGTTGATTTGTCCTAATTAGTTAAAGGAGAAGTTCACTCCAGAATGGCCATTAATTTTTTTTACGCCAATAAAAAGTTTATGCAAAGATATGTTATTCACCAAAATTTCAGCTTCTAACGAGCGCTTAAACCCTACGAAATCCTTTTCTGAAGTACCAAAAATTTGACAACTGAACGCCGCCATCTTGGAGCTGTTAATGTATGCGTGACGTCAAAGAGCTCAGCCTGAAGTTGAGCGGGAAAATTTTACTTACTTCAAACTACTTGTTTCTTTGTAGTGGCTTTTGTTTGTCAAAATGCCTGTTTGTGCAGCTCCATTTTGCTTAAACAGAGCTCCAAGAAATACAAAAAGAGGTATTTCCGTTTTTACCGTCTTTCAATATTTAAAGAACAATTGCTCAAAAGCGGACACAAATATTTGTGTGTTCCGGCGTTAAATAGGGGTCCGATCGAGTTCATTATCGAAGTGCAATTTTCTGCAACTTTTTCAGGTTGATCTATTATTACCTATCCTTCGAGACCCTCGATTTTTCTCGTCGTCCCGCTCGACAATCTGTCTCTGGGTCTCCGAGGATGATCATGTTACCAATGTTGCAGTGTTGCATACGGTACGTGCATGTTGCAATCAAGATTTGTGACAAACAGAACATAAACAACCAATAAGTCCATAAACGGCAATGTCGCCAATGTCCTTCGCGGTAATAAACGTCCTCCTCCACTGTTCGCGTCAGTCATGACGACATGAACGCGAACATTGCTGTTTTGTTTTGTTTACAGCATCCATCCTAGTTATTTTACGCCGGACGTTTCCTTGAACATTATAAAAAATTACCAAAGTAGCAGACCGTACCAGTTTGTCGTAGCAGTGCTACTGAAAAGAATATATTTACTTGTTTGCTTGACCACAAATAATCGCCGGGACCTCGATCAAACGCCCCCAGGGTTTATTTAAAAGTTAGCAGTTTTGACCCGGCGTTTATACGAAGCCGGCGTTTAATCGGGACCCGCGTTTAATCGAGAAAATACGACGAAGTCAACAACAACAACAAAGAGTTTGTCCGGTTGATGAAAAATCTTCCCTGAAAAAAAGTAAAAAGTGAAATAGCATAATCGTAACATTGGTTGGTATTGCGTCTGCCTTTTTTTCTTTTTTGTGGGTATTTTCACTCAGGAGACTGTATCTGTGATCTTCTTCAAAGCAGTCTTCCGTATAGTTTTCGGAACATACAAATATTTATGTCCGCTTTGCCAGGAATTTTCAGTTTCTGCCCATTCTTATAATCCATTCGCGAGCATTTTTTCTTTTAGATATTGAAAGACGGTGAAAGGTTTTTTGTATCTTTTGGAGCTCTGTTTGAGAAACATGGAGCTGCACAAAAAGGCATTTTGACAAACAAAACAAAACAAGGAGTTTTTAGTATTCAATCTTCAGGCTGAGCTCTTTGACGTCACGCATACATTACTAGCTCCAAGATGGCGGCGTTCAGTTGTCGAATTTTGGGCTACTTTAGAGAAAGATTTCGTAGGGTTTTAGCGCTCGTTGGAAGCTGAAATTTTGGTGAATAACATATTTTTGTATAAACTTTTTATTGGCGTAAAGAAAATAAATGGCCATTCTGGAGTGAACTTCTCCTTTAAAGAAATCTTCTGAATACCCCTTCCGAATAAGAACAGACCAGCTAGACCAGTTGTAGCTAGTTCGAGGACTTTTCCTTCGCGGACCGAGAGCTCTGGAGTAAGTGAAGCGAGGAAGTAAACTTTTTCAGCGAATTTTCAAAGAAGCCAGCAATTTTTCGGTTTTGAAGGTGTACGCCTTGTATGAATTAACATATCCTGATGGGAGTTAAAAACTGAAACTACAGATAAATAAACAATGCATAAATATTATCTTTATTGTAAGTGTCAAAAAGTTCTAGCATGCCTAAAAGGGCCCACTAATCGGGGACACTATTACCTAAAACTTAGTCATTGTAATATTTACAATATTCATATTTATCGTATCATTATGGCCTAATTTATTAAAAAAAATTGATTAACATATAAAGGCTACTTAAAGACGTCATTACAAGATATCGGCTTCGAAATAATTTTATAACAATACGACACCTTGCTATGTGTCCCATAAAATGTTATAATGATGAAGTTTGTCGGGTAACACAGTAAATTCACGTTTCCCGGCACGCGCTTTATAAACAAATTTTTCTCCGGTACCATTTATCGAATAAATACAAAACAATGAAAATTGTCAACAAGTAAAAGAAAAATGCAAACAATATTTTTTACGATTGCCTCAAATGCTCCAGTCTGGTTCTCTAAGTACGATGGTCAGAGTGGAGGATCCAATTACTCTTACCAAGTGTCAATAACAAACGGTTTCATTCAGACCGCATGAGAAATGTTGTATGTCAAAAGTCCAAGCACTTTAGTGAAGTCAGTTTAATGGAATGTCGTCTGTATTAACCACTTTTTGCTGAACAGCCCTCGCCCAAAAGGCGTTGACAAGCTCGAGATAACGGTCAAACTCGTCATCGGATTCGTCGGGTGAATCTTCAAGTGCTTCGTCGTTCTTTGCTTTCCTATTATTAACCACGTTTGGCTGATCTGGCCACGCAGTAGAGCTGTTTGAAATCCTGATGATGAAATCGAACAATCTGTCGCGTAAATCTCCATATTTGTCGTCCTTTTCCGCATGGTGTTTCATGAATTCAAATAGACTCTTCATTGCAGTAGGGGGTGCATCGCTCATCTGACCTCTGAGGTAGGTGTCCAAGAAGAGGTCAAGGAACTCTTTAGAGGAACCGGTGCAATTGAGGTCAAAATATCTTATTATAAGCTCTGTAAATTCTTCCACTGAAGAACAATTGAAACCCACTTGTGGTTGATTGAGCTGACGAAACATGTTGGCGACCTTGTGCAAAAATTGTATAAAACCTCCAGATGGTAGCATGTCAGATAATTTTTCCTCAGAATGGCCAAGCATTTTGTCGACGAAAGCCTCAATTGTTCCATAATTCTCTGCTTTCCAGATGTCGCCTTTCTTCAAATGGTTCTTCAGTATTTCAACTACACCTTGAATTGCAACAAGCACACGATGCTTTATGTCTGGTTCAGTTCTGATCCAAATCCAATAGTAAGCCCTTTTGTGCCAGAAGGCGTTAAACACTGTAGGGAACTCGCTCACTGGGATGCCATATTTCCTTACAAGCTCTCTAAGATCTTCCAATACGGACCTTTCAAGAGGGTCCATAGCTTGAAGCTTGCAATCGGTGGCCATGTCGTAAAAAGCCACATCGATCAAATTCTTGGTGACCTCTTGGTAAATATCATGCAGGTCATGGTATCGATAAACTGGACAGAGTTCCTGAGTAGCTTCTTTCGGCAGGAAAGGAACTGTTACCTTTTCTTTCCTACATTGGGTGTCACAGCTGCCTTTGGATGTAATTCCGTCCATTTCCCGATGTTTTTGAGCCGTGGCAGGTCTTCCAGAAGTTGATGCATATGGAGATGACACTTTCTTTGGATTTTTTGCCTTAGAAACGCATTCCTCCTTTATGACGTGTTTTGTCTCTTCTTGGCTCTTAATTAACTGCTTTGCCAATCGCACGGGGCTTTCCAAGATCTCCTCAACCTTCGCAGCCAGGAAGTCGAGGATCTCAGCGTTGCCAATGTAGTCTGCACCAAACAGATTGTATGATCTCACAAAAAAATGTCGCAAATCCTTCTTTCTAAGAGCTTCCGAAAGGTTTCCGAGAAGTTTCATCATGCAGTAGGCCCTGTTGCTTTCGTTCCACATCTTAGCACCGGTTTCTTCGATCGTTTGCAGAAAAATGTTCTTCAGATGAAATGACACCAGACTCTTTGGCTGAGTGGAAAGATAAGTGCGATGATATCTTTTAAAGCAACGATAACACTCACGCTGGATGTCGTTCATCTCTTGGCTTAGTAGATATTCTGCATGAGAAAAGGATATTCTGAAGTCGCACTCTGGTTTGCCATTGTTCTTTGGGGGCTTTACTACCAAGTGGCATCCCTCCTGAATGATCTTGTCGACAATGTCAGGGGTAGGCCATTTACGCTCTCTTTGGATCCACTCCCTTGCAACCTTCGGCCATCCACGGGATCTGAAGGCAGGGATGAAATCAAAACCGTTTTCAACTTGCTCAGTGACCTGGAATTTGGCTACCAGTTGCTCGTTTAATGTTCTGAACATATTTTTATCCCATCGATGATATCGTCTTTTCAGTTCCCTCTTTTCATCATCGTCTTTGCCATCTGGATGAAGTGATAGACCTTTAGAGGCCATCTCTTCTGTCTGTGTTAAGGACTTCCGTTTTTCTTTTGAGCCATTTTCGTACTCGTTGTATTCTCCACACTTTACATTTTTGTCACTGATGCCCTCCAATCCGCCATGTTCACTTATCTCTTTGCAAATGGGTTTTCCTGACAACTTCTTAGGTATAGGATTTTCCTGAAAATCTTTCGGCATTGTTGATTGACTTGAGGTGGATTCTAAAACTTCACGAGATGTCTGGTTGACAACACAGTTTGCTGGCATGCCCCCCGGGTGTGTTTTCTCGGTTGCTCCCGAGCAGTTGGTCACGTTTCCCTGGCTCTCTTTGCTGTCTTTCTTTTCTGGCGTGACGACTTTTTGATTGTTATTATGAACGGTTTTGCTCAATGATCGACTTTCGATACCTCTAAGCCGGGCTGTGAGTTTCTCATATCTATCGAAAATCTCTGGTAAATACGTAAAAACGTAATTTGGAAAACTGTTTGTTATACCTGGATGCACATAGTCTTTTATCAACAATAAAACATCGTTGAGAAATTCAGCGTGTTCTCTGGTATACTCGATTCCGTTGACTACACAGAAGAAATGAACGATGCACTCCATTTCAGCTGCTGCATCGTTAATGGGAAAATTTTGTGGGTCGGCTGTTAACATTTCACTGAATTTGGAAATATTATTTATCCAGTGAGACATAAAAAGACTGATAGCTGGACTGGTCGAGCCGTTCTTCAGCTGGGCGTTAAAACGGAATGGAAACATACCATGTTCCGCGAGCTGACAGAGAAGGGAAAGTGAGTCGACCAGCAAAGGTGCTGTAGATCCAAAAATTGCAGGATGAAAATTCTTTAAGGTTGAAGCGGCCACGTACTCTGTGTCTTCCACGAGACAGGACTGTAACACGGGATGATCGCTTCCCTTGATTCTCACGTGCAGTGGATTCTCGAGTGAATATTCCAACATTTCCTCGTGAATCATCAAATCATCTGAGTTTTGGAAGATCATGAAATCAGTCTCCAACATCATTGGGTTCGTAAAACTGTAAATCTTCAGCTGCGCTTCCATAAGCGCAGAACTTGATGCTATCATGATCAACTTCACTGTTGTTTGACTTGGAAGACAACTGCGGCAAAAATAAACTTGTTAAAAAATCGTTGTATTGCTTAAATATTTCACCGTTCTTGCCTCTCTCTGCCAAAGACTTGAGAATTAAATTTAGCTCTTCGTCTGGTTTTACGGCTTCCGTCGCAGCCATTTTACAAAATGAATTGTTAGTAGAGGGCTGGCTTAGGGTTTTATAAACATGCAAAAAAATGACAAATGTCATGGCAGTTTCATTTTCTTGGAGTATTTCAATGACGTTAAATTTGGATAAATTTTTAAGGATACAAAATTAGCGAGAAAACTTTAACACAACGTTTTGGTGTCGTCATGACATAATTTTCATTTAATTTAATTTCAGTTAGACTTTAATTTTTATTTTGTCACTTGAAAATGATGTCCTGGCGAATTGGACTATTTATGTACTGTTATTATATACTCAGACGTCACGAGATCTGCACGTGCTTTAAAAACGAAATAGTGTTTAGTGTTTTCAGCGAGAATTGAACGAAAGCAATATTTATCGCCATTCAGACCATTGCCTACACTCCCACTGCTTCTTTCTTTTGCCGTTTTTCGAGCTTATGTCCATGTATAAGATTTAGATGCGCTTTACTTTTCTGGTTCAATTTGAAGGGAGAATCAATCAACCAACCAACCAGCCATTCCACTTGCCAAAAAATAAATTTGATTTCTCTTTCCCCGTTTCAGTCGGCCCTTCCGAATGCAAAGTTAAGTGCGTGTGTATGTGTGTGTGTGTGTGTGGGGGGGGGGGGAGCTGTGTTAGACATAGAAAGAGGGGAGGGGGAGAGTAGGGTGCGGTGCGTTCCGTGGAAAGTAGAGGAGTATGAGAAATTGTATGAATAAACGAGGTAACATAAAGAAGCAGGGAATTTCGTCAGTTCGCTCGTCGGATTACGTTGTAGTATGACACATTAAAGACATGTTACATGTGCTCGATTTATATCTTTTTCCAACCCTAGTTTTACTAGCCCCCTGGACGGCACAATTTTCATGCATTTGGTGCTAGAACGTGTGTCGTCATCAGATTCCATTTGCATGCGATGAGGGGGGCCTTGGGTGGTTTTTGCGGAGAACGTTCTCCGAGTGTTTGCCAAAGTTGTTCTGAAACCAAATTTACCTTTTATCTTTTATTTACTAATAATTCAACAAAGCCCTGAAACGATGTTGTTTCTCGAACCTTATCGGGAAGCTAAAATTAAACGTTCTGAGACTGTACTGAATCGAGGACTTCAGCTCACTGAGACAGCTACGAGAAGAGCTTGCAGATGTTTCAGTTTAAAACATCACACTGGATTAAAAGCAAAACTCCATAACAATCAACAACAGTTTTAGTGAGTGACAGTGACAACTGAAAACCGACTGTAACAGCTGAAAAGCTGTGAAATGAAAGTCAACAATAGAATAAAAGTTCGAAAGTTTTACAAGAGCAACGTCGGAGTAACCTTTTTCGGACATTATAACAGCGCGGCAGAAGATTCTTAATGCTACCCCCTTGCAGTATGACGGGTTAAAATTACCCCTAGTTGCTAAATGCTAAAGAATTGAAAATCGTCCTACCCTTTAAGAAAGCAACTGACGTTATTAAACTGATGCATACCTTTCACAATTATTGTTTTTCCAGTTGAAAAACAAATATAAACCTGGAGATACGACGTTCTGCTAGGCAGGGTCGATTAAACGAACACTACTCATGGCAGATATAAATTCTACGACAGTTACCTGAGTTAGAAACTTCTAACGATTGTGGCCTAATGATTAGCGCGTTGGACTCCTGATCGAGGAGTTTGGGTTCTAGCCCTGCCCAGGGACTTGGCGTTGTGTCTTTAAGTCTCACTTCAAACTCATTACACAATCATGATTTATGAAGACAATTTCGAATGCTGCAGATGGTGACACAAACACGGTGTGACTTGTAAAGTAGTAATTACCAAATCAACAATGAGTTTTATTATCCGCGACAAATCTTTTAACATGCTAATACTAAATACTTTAAGTTTTGCAAGGTATAAATTCATTTAAGCATAAATTCTGACAGCTATATACATGAGTCAAAATCATGTACTCCTCAAATGGTATGGTACTGCCTACATAAACAAGAACTTTGCCGGCGTAATGGCGTCGGTCATATGTGCGGAGATTTGGGAATAACGAATTCAATATTTTCTCCACTATTCTATAAGAACTGTATGTGCAACATTAGAGGGGATTATGTTGGAAAAGTTTGAGAATTTAAAGGGCAAAGGATGGAGCAAGAAAGTTAACGTTTTTGAAACAGGTTAATGCGTAAAGCTCTGCAATGTTCTTATGTTCCAAAATAACCTTAGTTCCAAAACTGTCCAAATCGCTTGTAGCTATTTGATTCCACATTTCCTTGTCACTGAGTCCAGTCCAAATTATCACTCTTAAACTTCACCTTTCTACCATAGATCTCAGGCCTTCAGTGACACTTGCTTCTTAGCAGAGTCTAAAAAAAGAAAGATATATGTTACTTTTATATTTTATTTTCTCCGCACGTAGTAAGATTTTGCTTTTAATCTCACATTATCACTTCGTGATTGGGTTCCGTGTCGTCTTGAAGATGACAGGCAAGATCCATAATCTGAAGACCCAGGGTTCAAGTCTCATAATTATGAGAGAAGGTGATCCTACCAGTAAAAAGGAATTGTAAGGTCTTAAATTATTCTGGTTCTTGATTGATCTGAAAGTCAAGTATCTTGACTCTGTTTTAAAAAAATACCGACATCTTAAGGGTTGTCATGGCAATTAATCACAAATTAGACCATGTAATTAAAAGAAACTTCCGGAAACTGTCAAGTGTCTTCAGCGTGGTCACCTAGTTTAACACGTTAATAAAATTATTGATTGTTTTATTGAATTCCATTTAGCATCTTGGACTTTCCCAAAGAAACCCTTGGGAGCACTCCCCACAGCGGACTAGATGAAAAGTCGATTCAGTTTAGTATTTCAAGGGGTTATTCAAGAAGAAAATTAAGAAAAGGGATGCTGTATCCCTTTTGTAAGTATGTGAAAGGGGTACCATTTTCTATCGAAAGTACACGAAAGGGATACCTTTTCTGTTGAAAATGGTATACAAAAGGGTAAGGATTTAGACAAGGGAAGGAGCCTCCCCATACAAAAATCTTTCAAGTACCACCCCGCCTTCAAGAAACACCCCCTTAGTAACAGAAGAGATCCACACTAAGTCCACTAACCTTGATATTTTTACCCTTCTTGTTAACAATGTGATACGTGTAGTCTTTTCTATATATGGGCAGACCCACATCGTTGCTTAGCAACTGACAAGTCTTCAGCGATTGACCAATAGCGTGATGGTAATTGTATGCTTTACAGTCTTTTTGTCGTATGCAATAGTCCCAGCACTGGAGTTCAGAGACAACCTTCAGCTCAAGTGTGACATCGCTTTCCAGGAACTGATTGAGTACTGGTTTACTTCTTAGAATGGGAGCGTCACGGCAGCTACCTTTAAAAGAAGTAAAGATGATGGTCATATCAATGTCATGTCGTGACAGTGTCACCCCATATCATGTTATATTTTGTTGGAGGTCCTGGGTAGAAGGGTCAGTTATAGCCTCCAATACAAATGCTATTTGGGATCGTAACGCAATCTTTTCGAACGCGTGACGATCCCAAAGGACGTTTACGCTGGAGGCTAGCAAAGTAGCACGCATGCCGTTCCTTCTTTGACATATGATGTCACGTCATTCCTTTTCTTGCCCTAGTGCACATTGTTACGTCACGTCAAGCCTTGTCACGCTATGCTTAAGTAAACCAACAGTCTTATTTAAAAGTTCGTTACTTAAGCAGAGGGGCATTCTGTCTGCGCATGTGTAGCAAATGGGATTTCATGAAGTTATCCGCTGAAACGCGCCTGCTCAAAAATAAACATGGCGGTCCGTGCAGTAAGGATGGGCCGATACCGGTTTTTCAAAACGATACGATATCGATACGATATTTGCCTTTTTTCTCGATATCGATATCGATATCGATATTATGACGTCATTTTCGTACTGACATCATTGGTATGTCACGTGATTTGATTGACCATACAAAGGACAGTCTTGGCATTATAAATATTACCCAGGGATATTGATTTTTTGTTTTTTTGTTTCACTATGGAGTAGATCAAGTCAAGGCAATAGAAAAATCCAAATATTGACAAGAACATCAATATTTGTTTGCGCAAAAGTGCATTTTTAAACGTCAGGTGCTGACCAGAAGACTGCAGGCTCAGGTCACGTGTGCAGTATCGAAAACGTATCGAAAGTGCGATATTTTTCGAAAGTATCGATACTTTTCAACATTGTCAAAATATCGATGTATCGAATATTTGGTATCGAGTATCGGCCCATCCTTACCGTGCAGCGATCGCAAAGAACTTCTTTCATGTCTCGTCTTCTCTTTTCAATCGCCAAAAATGTGAAAAAATCACAGAACAGCCGTGCGATATGTGTAGAAAAAGTCGCAGTAATTTAATTTTAGAAATAGAAAAACCCGCGGATGAATTTAAGCCTTGTTTTTGGTGTGGAAGTCTGCAGACCAGGAGATCTCTGTGAAGCTGCTGTGAGGGTTACAGAAGGTTCTTCAAGAACATAGACGGAATGGAAAGACATTTTAGTTTCTTTCAGTTTTTTTCTGCGTACAACCTCGTCTATAGGTACAGTTTAAAGCTGCCAAGCTGCCAGGAATTTACTCGCAAATACGAATGATGTATTTATGTAAGCATATTATGGAGTAAAGAAATTAAAGTAATATGCCTGTCTTTAGTTTAATGAATGTTTGTTAGCATGAACGGGAATACCCCAGGACGACTTCCTAAAAAAAATGGCAGTGTTTTTGTCAAGAAGCTGAACTGAATAGTGCTAGAGATGTTGTAGTGTTACCTGGAGAAAACTACTTTCTTAGAGAACAAGTAACCTTTGCCTTTCAAGTGTAGCGAAGTAGGACCTTGTCGTTGTTTGGTTGCTAAACTATGGCTTAAAATAACCTTTTAAGTGTCGGGCATTTAGACAAAGTAAAAGTGGCTAAAAGGTAGCATTGAAACTCCTTAAATTTGAATATTATAGACCAAATTGATAGTACTTCTGTTTGGTTCTTCCAAGTAAAGATGCTAGAGTCCATGGAGTATGTTCAGATGATTCCCACTGTCATGACAGTTTTTTTTTTTTAAACATTTTATGCAAAAATGCAAACAAAGTTACATTTAAAATCCCTCTGCTTACAACTGGAAGAATCATTGCTCACACAAGACAATTATCCAAAACTTAAAGAAGGGATCAACACTGCTTACAGACACTCCTCTGCCATTTTACCCTACCAGGCCACATTTTTGCATTTCCCTTCATAAAAGGTAAAATAAAATGCGGTGGTATAATTAAGTGTTTTTACTTTCTGAATTTTAAAATGTTTTAATAGGTTGTTCTTAGTGCTCCGTTTTTTCAAAGTGCAAGAATTAAGAGTTGCAAAAAAAAAATGAGGAGAATGACAGCTCTACAAGAGTTTGGGTGGCAAGCAACAGCATTAACCATAACCACTGCCATATACTTTGTGGTTCCACCAATTCTGTGCTCTCTTTCAGCATAGGGAAAAGACGAAAAAATGGTCATGAATAGTACAATAATTTGGACGGTTAAGGTGACAATCCACTACAATGTTATTGACAGTGGTAGATTGTCCCCTTAACTCACAAAATACAACTGGTAATACCACAACAGCAGTGTCAGAAACAGTTCCATTTATTATTTAAATCAAAATGTGCTACAGGGTTTGCTAACACACAAGGATAACCCTTTGAATGTATATATTTTAATTTGCATATGCTTAGGAGAGGCTTAGGTAATTATATGAGAACGTTTGTCGCCATTCAGCCTGGAGATTACATGGCCAGTTGCCTGTTTTACTGTAGACCAATTATATACCAGTCAGTTAATAAGTTCATAAGTTGCAAATTATCCTGATCTGGTCAACACCCTTGAGGAACATTCTCTTATTACACATGATCATTCCATGTACTCAATTCCATCTACTTCAGTTTCTGGAGAAAGTTGTATTTATGATAGCTTGCCCTCGAACTTGACATTGCAGCCATCCATTCTGTCAACGGTCCCAACAATTTTTCCTGCTGTGCATTCCCTAAAACAGTATAGAGAACACATTGTTAGTTTCTTTTCACCCTTCTTAAAAACTGTATTTCCAAGAAGCTGCACAGAGCAAACATGGCTGTGTTAACTAGGTCTAAGAAATAAAAGCAATGATGTAATGGCAAAACAGCAAAATAGCATTTACCGGTACATGTAAATAAACAATTGGCAAAAAGCTATTATAAAAAGATTTTGTGTTTTAGAAATACATGTATGTACATTTCGGTAGGCTAATTTTAGGGAGGTATGCCTCTATTTGCTCAATGTATTTATTGCAATTTACCTATTGCCCATGATGTGCTGAAAAATTTAATTTTTAAAGAAAAACACTGTTTTTGGACAGGAAAAGTGACAGAAATTAGACAGTAGTCATGTAAACTTGGACTAGGCTATTAACAGTTAAAAAATATTTACTTTTTTTCTGCAAACGTACCAATGTTGTATAATTTTCATTCTGGAATTAACTTGATTACATTTATTTTGTATTCACTTTGTATCAAAAGAAAAATTATATTTTAAAAAAAATATCACCTGCACAGAACAGAGAAGGATTTCACACATGTATAAACAAGGAACAGTGAAAGTATTTTGTTGTCAACTCTTTTGTAACAGTACAATATTTTAAAATACATATTCACACACTGCAATAAGGCAATGAATTATTGGTTTCAGCTCAAGCTCCAACAAAATTCTTAATTTCTTCGTGAAGGGCTTTATTAAGCTTCAAAGGCCAACTTTGACTGAAACTGTTCCAAAACATTTCCTTCTGCTATAAACCAGACTGCATTCTCCAAACATTTTCCTTGCATAACTACCGTTGTCATTAAAAAATAAAAATCGAGCGAGCTCCTATGTATTGCTAGTCGTTTGCAAGTAAGAGGCATTCCAATGAAATAAAGCTTACGCCATTCGGTTCGAAATCTACATATTCGTACACAGAATGACCATCTTCGACTGCAAACGCCAGAAGTTTTGCTTCACAAAATAAGGTGCAGGCATTTTTCTTGGATAAATAAACTAGACATAATGAAAGAGGAACAAGCAAAGAAAGTCTTGATAGTATTGCGGAACTTGGGGGCGAGTCAAATAAAAGAGATTTTCACTTGTTTTTACTCAAGAGAGCACTTGAAGGCAAAAAAAAAATGCAACGACAAAATTCCCACTAAAACGAAGGAAAAAATAAATTTAAGTCAAAGTGTGACATAACGAGACTGCAACCACGGCAAAGGTAAATCACTACATACCTTGTGCAAAAGATTTGTAGAGCTGCAAGACCAAAGACCTCTGTGATCCACGGCTTGGAAAAACTACTAAAATTTGCCAAATTAAACTTTACCAAAAGCTCTCATAAGAAGATTAAAATCTTGCACACTGGAACATTTTTTAAAGCCTGGAGTCCTATACGGCTGTAAAGAGAAAGGAAAGACAATGTTGTCTGGAGTGATTTGAAACTTGGGGGCGGTTGGAAAGAAAATCTGAAAATCCACCGAAGCGCGCTCACACTTTGAAAATGGCGCCGACGATCTGGAATTCTGATTTATCTGGCGCATGCGCAGACAAAATGCCCATGTGCTCGTTACTTATAAAAACTTGATTTTTACCTCTGTTTAAAATTAGCCCCGGAACTTTGTCCCTTACTGAATTTACTAGTTCAAGGTTCCCAGCTTTTCACTAGCCTGCGAGCAGGCTCACCTTGAGGCAGGCGCGAATATACCTTGGGGCACGCGCGACTGGCGAGCAAAGCGATACGGCGGGAGGAGACTGGTGGAGAGGCGCTCGCTGTCGCGGCTTCGCCGCTCCCATTTCACTCTCGCGCGCGTGCCCCAAGGTGAGCCTGCTCGCAGGCTAGCTTTCACACACAGCGGACTATCCGTTATCCGAGTTCTTTGCTTTTGCTTTTGTTTCAAAATGACTTCTTCAAACGAAGAAGAGATTCAGTTGATTTGTTTGAAAACCAAAACAAACCAAAAAATGTTTAAGACAAACCTCATTTTGATACAGAGACAAAATGGCTTACTTGCCATTACGTCACTACGGTTACCTGAATCGGGTTGTTTTTTCTTGGTTCTAAAACATTTTGATAGGAGATTGTCAGCTCTTTTGAAAACGCAGCACTCATCACTGAGTTGTCTACATTGCTCTTCCGTGATACTTGAGCCTGATCCATGACATGGTTTAGAGGCTGCGACTGCAGCAAACGAGCATTCTTAAACAAGAAGTACGGGACATTTTAAACATTTTAAAATAGAATGGTACAAACAATACTTTATGAAGCAACTCTAGCTGTTACTACAAGCCGATTAAGGTAAATTAACCGAGGTAGCGAAATTAAAAAAAAAGAAATTTCAAAGCTGACTTTTCGAGCGTTCGCTCTATGTCGGAGCCGCAAATCGGAAAGCCGTTTTTGTTTTTGCTTCGACGAAGGACTAACGTTTCAACCTGTTCTAAACGCCCGCTTTCTAAATTCGCAACGGCAGTTAATTTACCTTTAGTATTAATTTGCAACTTCGAGTTGACAATTAGAAGTTTAGTTTATCATTTGCCAGTCCGGGGGGATTTTGAAGGGTTGCTTCAAGGCCTCTGGATTTTTATATCCTTTCATATCCCTGGGTAGGGTAAATGTACTCTATATAGGAAGTCTTAAAACGCGTTTTCATTAGAAACTAATAAACCCAGAAAAACAAGTAAAACAGGAAAAGCTGTTGCTTATTGCTTACCAGTTGTCATGACGTATCTCAGAGTTAACATAAAGCACAACAAGCTTATTTCACTTTGTGAATTGTAGACCAGAAATGACAGTTTTAAACCTGCAAATCAAAATAGATACAAAAACAACGTAAAAGAAAAGACCAGAAAGGGATTAAAATTAATTCAGCTACATTGTGTTTTCGTAATGTCATTGACGTCGTACGTTATTTCGGATAGAATCGGAGAGGATTTCAGTGTCTGTCGGAGAGAATCGTAATGTCATCGAAGTCGTAAAATCGTCGGATACGATCGGAGAGAATTTCGGTGTCTTTCGGAGAGAATCGCAATGTTATCGAGGTCTGGAAGTCGTAAATCCTTTCGGATGAGGTCGTAGTCTTTCGGAGAGAATCGTAATGTCATCGGAGTCGCAAATCTTTTCGGATTTACCTCGTCAACAGTCGTGGGAAATGTCAGTTTACACCTGCAGCACTTTGTTGACAAACCAACTAAAGTCAAAACAACAAAATACAACAAAATATGAATGCAAATTTAGCGAAGATAATTTTCCCAATATTAGCGCAGGTGTAAAGGAAACTGCAAAAGACAAATTATTTTATAATAGCCAGGGCCGGTGTCCATTCGTTTTCCGTCGTTGCCGTGTAAAGTTGAGGGGATTCGAGGGAATCTTTGCTTGTCAGTGGAGGAAACCCCAATGAAAGCATTGAGTAACACTTGCAAACGATTCGCAAGTTTGTTTTGCACTATTTTGCACAATAAAAGTTTGAAGTTTTCGTTCCATTTTAGATTGGGAGATTTATAATGGAGTCAACACAGATCGAAGAGATTTTCCGGTTTCAGAAAATTATTCGAGAAACACGATGAAGAATCATTTTAAATAGACTTTTATCTGCAGTAATATGTTTATAACGTTGTCAAAGTTTTGTTTTCTGATAGCTCATTGATCTCTAACAACGCTAAAAGCCTGCAAAAATAAATTAAAAATTAAGATAATCACAAGTTCTTTGGATTAACTCTTGGTCTGAAACTGCCAACATACAAATTCTTCTCACAGGTCTCCAAACGTTTCTTATCGTTCTAGTTAAAAGAATCTGTTCGTTTATCAAAGCAATTCCCTTTCAGTGATCGTTGTGTTAATTCTCTATTCCTTAAGCTTCCTTATGTATTGATATCACAAAGAGAAATCGAGTTTTGGTCAATTGTAACGTTGCATGAATTAAGTACAAATTAAACGCAAATGACTTACCTAAACGCATTATAACTGATGCTAACGAATATGAAACCAGGCTTGTCTTCGGCTAAAGTTAATTTTTTTAAAATTGATGTTTGGCTAGCTGATATTTTAGGCTTTAAAACGAAAAAAAAACTTGTCTTTATTTGGTGAATTTTGATTGGTTAAATGAACATTTAGTAAAATGCAATATTTTTTGCTAGCAGCTGAAGAAATAGTTGTTTTGCAAAGTGTTTATCTTCGTGTCAATATCGAATTAAAAAAGGTGCCTGTATGTTATAGAAAACGGTGAAAACAAATCAAAACAGCAACAACTACAAGAGGGTACAATTAGATGGGCAAACAATTATTTCAAAACACCACATTTTCTTTTTGTAAAATTTAATATTTACTCTTTTTGTTTAATAAAATTATTGCGCAAAATGACAAGTTCAGCTATTAGCCACTGCTCTTATCTGAGACTGTGAAAGCTTGGCATAAAAAAGAAATTAAAATAGAGTAGGAACGCTTTACTTTCAATCACTTTGCCTGCTAAATTAAAGTAACCGTTGACTATAAATCGCGGAAGCTTCAAAACATCGTTTAGCGTCAAGTTTGGAACCGCACTCGATCATCGTTATGAATGGCTTCATATAAAGAGGCTTCAAATGTCTCTTCGCAAAGGCAAAAAGTGTTACGATAATAACATAACATAACATACATTCTTTATTCAAGACGCAAAGTTACAACGTAAAAACAAAAAGAAAAAAGGCATCTAGAAAAGGAAGTTACGAGGTTAACCCTATATAAAAACTCCCTAAAATAAAACAAAATTACAGAAAATATATAAAAACTAAAATCCTTAATAAAAAAAATTTAGGTATAATTTAAGCTTTGATTTATTTAAGTCTCTTGGTAAATTATTCCACAGCTTTACTATTCTAATAAAAAAGAATGTTTATAACAATTAAGTCTAGCAGTTTTGATATAGAATTTGGCGAAGTTTTCACTGAGATTTTGAAGGATACAATCTTGGCTTAAGTAACCGACTGCTCTATAAAAAATTTTACACGGCAAATGTAACAAACATCCCAAATTTGCTTCGATAAAGCAACAAATGTCAACCTTTCCGCGAAACGAAAAAGTCGGAAAAGTGCCAACATATACATATAAAAAAAAAGCTGCAATTAACCCATGGACTTAAAAGGCCAGATCACGGTCTTGTACTACTTGTGACGTCATCCCTTCTCACAAATAACGACTGCTTTGATACATTTCTTTAATTTTTCCAGTTTTATTAAGCAAAATGGCGAACTTTGACAATCCATACGCAGTTTGGCTCGATTTTGTATAACTTTCAGACTTTTGAATCTAAGAAAACTTTTACGTCCAAGATGGCGTTTTAAATTAGCGTCATAACCACGTGGAGCCCAGGCTCACATTATGACCACTCGGTCCAAATGTCAGCGGCAAAATGACAAGGATTTATATGAAACTTACCGAAAGAAAATATAATAAACAGCCAGTAAGGTTTACAGTTCGCATCATATGTTGTCTATGTGATGTTTCTTGAGTGTTCTGAAGAACTTAAACCACATTTAAAAAATATTACAAGGTAGAGCACTTGCTACGCACATACACTTGACTCTGTTTGATGAAAGGAAGCCAAAAATTGGCTTTGATAGGTCCCACTTACTCCAAAATTACGCACGGATTCAGTTCGAAGACCAAACTTTCAAAGCAGGGAAGTTTAAACTCGCATGCTATTTTCTGCGCTTAACGAATACGAAAAATACAACAAGGAATTGGTAACTTTCGGCTTTCCCCAGCACCTTGTGTTAAATCTGCGAGCTCTATTGGGTCTGTCAAACTTTAACTTAAAAAAATAAAAACTATGTTACGCGTTTTAGCATTTTTTAATTTCAGTTGTATATACAGTGAGCGCACAAATGTTAAACATTTTATCCCTACATTTTGTAAGCCTAAAGATTTAACTTAAATTTTAACTGTTTGTAAGCGCATTAGCACCGTTAAATGCGCTAAAAAACTAATGATTTATATGTGGACTATTCAAAAATTTAAATGATGGAAAGCCCAGAGAGGGGACTGTAATGGACTAAAAAGACAACTTCATCTTAAAAATTGCTTTTAAATGCTGCGTTAAGAAGCTTTTGAAAACAGTTTAAGAGGAGATTTGTAGAAGAATACGACAACGTTCGGTAATGCTATGAAAAATTGTTCGCTTATCCTTTGCATGAAGGTAGTCCTTATTAAAACTAAAAACGTTATGTTGTTTTTTTCTTCAAATAGTTTTATTTTTCCGAGAAAAACGAAATTTTCGATTTGACATCTAGACTCGTCTAGACTCGATTGAGAGGGTACAAATTGGGTTGAAAATTGACCATTTTCAATCGATTCGTATGTCAAAACCATCACGCGCAGAAAAAAATAAATACAACCGGTCTATTGCATGACTCTTCCTTGTCCAAATAAGCATAGTTTCAAGAGTTTTGGTTTAATCTAATTATTTTACGGTAAACAAAACCAGACTATTCTCACGCGAAATGAAAGTCGGTCGGTCAAAAGAATCGTCATTTTCACTATGTGCCTTATCTCAGAATTTCTTGAGATAAATATATTTGAACTGTAGAAGGATGATACTTTCAAAATATTTAAAGTTTTGTCTGGGTAAATGATTAAGCACTTGTCAAAAAATTATTCAAAATCGTACAAAAACGACACAAAATCACGCAAGCTTTCGAATGCGTAACCCAAGAGAGGATAATGGGACAGAGAGGGACTTAGAGGGCGTTGGCCGGGATATGTCAAAGACAGAAAAGTTATTTTTAGATATGCGGACGTCCACAAAAGCGTAGTTCCGGTTCTAGTTAAGTCAATAAATCGGGCCAGCGTGACATTTGTTTTATCGGCTAATTAACATTCAGCATGTCATTTTTAGTGGGCATTTTACAGGCGTTTAGAGTTCGGCAACGATATTAATGTCAATGATAGATTGTATCGGAAGCTTTCTAAAGTAAGCCTCTTCTGTAGATGCTAAATAAAAATCGTGACAGGCCTACACCAAGAGAAAATATTATTTTCTCTTGCCTACACGGACTCCTACTGTTTATTATTACTATTTGCGACCTGATTTTTTAACCGCTGTGTCTTATAAGTATCGCTCTGAGAAGCGTGTCTTTAAGCGATTTGCTTTTTTAATGCGACAACATAGGATAGGAGGCTTTCGAAAAAGGCCTTCTCCTCTGCATACTATAATTATTATTGGGAAGCGTTTTAGGTCAAATAGACGTTTATGACACTCGAAAAGTGTAGACTGGAGGTCACACAAGTCTGCATGGTTTCCTGCAGTTTGTAGACATTAACACCTCTCTCATTTGCTAAATTATTTTGCCCGTGCGGTTTGATTTGGCTGATATCATTTTGCAAGATATGTTTTAATCTCTCAAAATGTTCGCCCTGGAAGGACTTTGTCGGAAACTTTCTTTGAAAGTGTAATTTTATTTTATTTTGTGACGCCGAACCCGGCTGTTTAATTAACTTTGCTTGAAGGTGTGATGTATCTTATCACAGATGACATACCGGTATCTGTGTTTTTCCGGTTTCGTCTGATTTGTCAGAGAATGTCGAAAAAGATATATATTTGTTTCAAAGATACGCTGTGCCGTATTCGATCGGGTGATTTGTTGCTTGAGCTCGAAATAACGGAGGATTTTATTCCCCTCGGCCTGTTCGCACGTATGGTCTGGCACCGCATGAATGAAATGTAAGAGTATCTCTAGGCGTACTGGGGTCTGTTATCTGTTATCTGTTTTGCCTGTTTATGCAGGTTTAATATATATGGTTTTGACTTTATTCTTCGCGAGCCATTGGATTTGAAAAAAAAAATGTAGAATCTATCTCTTATTCCTTATTCCTAATATTTCCTACGAAAATTTTATTTCACAACTCGCTCCCATCAATAAAACGTTTCCGCTATTGTTAATGACATTTCTCACGCCTTGATCATGAATGGCGTGTGCGGAAGCCATTAGAAAAACAGACACTTCCGTTTTGCACGCGGCTAAATATAACTTTTCTGTCTTTGACATATCCCAAGGCCTAGACTAGGAGACTACCTCTCTGTCCCCTTATTCCCTCTTGGTAACCAAAAGTATTACCACCGTATTTGTTCTTTAAATCAATTTAGTCGCAACACTAGCAATACCAAGGCATAAATCATAATAAATATGTTCACCTTTGCTTGATTATGATATCCTGTCACATGCAATACGTTTTTTCCTGTCATTTCTTCAATGGCTTCCCGTTCAGTTCGCATGCCGCTTGTCGAATCCGTCTGCGACTGGTGAATTTGAAGCAACCACCGATACGAGTTTAACCAAATATGTATCGTCATGATTAACAAGCCCTTTTTGTGTTACTTGATTAAGCCATATTTCAGGTTATAGCCGGCAAAGCGTTTTCGATAAGCCACTTTGCAGTGCCTGTTGGCCCCGTTATTATTTCAAGTGAAGTTTTCGAGACAAGCGTGACAGTTTTTTATACTTAGGGGGTGGGGTGAGGAAGGGTCTTAAATTTTTAGATGAATCAATGGTTTGAAAACGTTTGGGGATGAATTGTCACAAACTCGTATTTGCTACGTGATTTACTTTACTTATAAGTTCTGCTTACGCCATCGTCAAAATCAAAGAGAGAAAAACCGTAAAAGTATTGACAAAAAGCCGCTGTCAGGAAAGAGTGTTGTAATCTATTAAAGTTAGACTTTCTAAAAGTCGTTTGCTTCTCGTTCCCGGTTTGGTGGTAGTCTAATATATAGATTTAGGCAAGCCTAAAAGCGGAGCTCCCCGGTTAATTATTTTGCACTTTATTGAACTCTGAATTCTGGCCATTGTAAAACTTTAAGGCTGAGAATTTTATATTCGTTTTATTTTTTTAATAAATAGTAATTAATATTTTTCCTTATTTCTTTTTTACCGTGTCCGGGGTAGGGGGGGGGGGGGTACTCCCTAAAATTTACTATGGGGGTGTGCCGCTGAGTTGCTGAGACTCTGGACCTGTTCCAGAGACTAAATGTTCAATTTGCGACCCTGTTCCAGACAAACACTGCAAAGTAGGTACCCTGTTCCAGCAATATCCACAATGGAAATATATGAAGATAGATATAACAACACTAGCGTACATCACAAAGCTCTCACTTGACTTCGTCTGTGGCTTGGAGATAAAGCGATGAAAGGAGCGGAGTTTCATAGCTATACTTTATAGTGTTTAATCAGGACTCTGGGAAAACAATCAACCATGTTCCATAGTCAAAAGGGTGATTTGTTTACCCTGTTTCAGAGTCAGAGAGGCAAAAAGCATACCCTGTTGAGTGGCACATACCCGTATAGCTCTTATATGGGAGTACCATCCCCCCCTCCGGGTACCGTATACAGCAACACCAAATAAGAGAACAAACAAAATCAATCAAAATGTTATAATTCCACCGAAAGCACTATCATTAAGAAGTCTGGATGGGAAATTATGTTGCAAAACGGGCAATTACCGGTATGTTACCTTCATGTAGAAAAAAGGAGGGAGGAGTAGGGCTGCATGTCGGGGTAGATAGGCATATCACATGGCAAATTAGGCATTCTTGTTGTTGCTTTACCAGCTTTAAAAGAAAGAAAAAATCACTTAACATTTAGAGTATAAAGGAATAACAAACATCTACATTTATAATAAGGTTGATTTTAATTTTTTTTCATTCACTCATTTATTCATTTTCATTTTCACTATTTGCCTATATTTTAATTTTGATTTGGAAATGGCGGAGGTTATAGCTAATGGTTTACAGCATATTGCCCAAACCAAGCTAACTCCAAGCAAACCGGAGTGAAAGCTAACCACAAGCAAACTAGAGTGAAAGCTAACCGCAAGCAAACCAGATGAATAAAGCTAACTGCGAGCAAACAGGGGTGAACCTAACTCCGGAAACAAAGAAGTGACATTCTGTCATTCCACCGAACAGGGTCACCCCATCCCCAAACCCCCCCCCCCCCCAAAAAAAAAGAAGAAGATAGCACCTTATTCACTTTTACATGTCTTTTGACTCCCCTTCCTCTTAAGAGGTTTCACTTCACTTACAGAAAAAAAGCAAAAATTCTGGGAAGCTAGAATATTGTTTGTGAGTCTCAAATTCAGTTTTGTTATTTGATTACCCAGAAAAAAAAAATAGAATCATGTCTGCTTGTGTATAAAACTATGCAAGAAAAAATATAACATCAATACTTTGACTACTCTTTTAAAAATTTGTTTGTATTATTGTCCACATTTTTATGGAGTCATGTTGCCCATTTGTCATGGAGTTCACAAAGTAGGCAAGTGAGTCACAATTTGGTTGCTACATGGTACCTTATGGATACTGCAAATTTTATCTGGCTTTAGAATATTTCACTTATTTTAAAAATATAGCTGTTCTTATAAATTGTACACAGCATACAATACATAAGAATGAAATTGGTAATGCATATTGCTTGCAATAACGGTTTTAAACTCACCTATACTTTAGAATTACAGTACCACCAGTTTCAGCATAACTAATCCAAATTCAAATAATTACATTGCTTTGTAACTCCACTACCTCCCCCAAAGTCAACCAAAGATCTTATCATATAATTAGACAACTACGTGTAAGTCCTGTGTAGTTGAGGGCTCAAAACATTTGGACACTTGCAGGTCATGTTAACTGGCCAAACAGATTTTAGCTTGGTCACATGTGGTTTCTTACCAGTCAAAACATTGAAAATAGCAATTTTAAACTACCATCATCTCTGCTGTTACTGTTTTCGCTGCATATTTTTGAAAAGATCACTTCATAATGCCCTTGTTACATCTAACAAGATGTGAAAGTGACAGGTCAATCAAGAAGTCGTTTTCTGAAGTACACTGTAAATAGGTTAACATTTAAAATCTAAATTTTGCTTATTTGCAGCTTTTCTTGATTTTAATTTACATGTAATTTACTAGTCTCTTAAAAATAGCATCATGACGACACCCAAACATCGAGCTGGATTTAATCTTTCCTGTTTTCTATTTATGTCCTTGTCCTTGTCGGTTTTTGTGTCTGTGGCACTGCAAACTCTGTAACTCATGTTAACCCTGAAAAAAGTCAAATGCCACAGATTAAATTAAAATTAATTAATTGGCATTAATATCAATAATTTATAAAACAAAACACTTAACTCGAGCTTGTTTAACTGAAGACAAACCACTGGATGCAAAAGGATCCATTAGATATTTAACAGAGATGGATCAGCACAGACTATTGCTGATAACTACAAAGTCAACTAAATATTTTAATAAACTCAAAGCATCACTGCAAACCCTAACACCCCCTCTTAATTAAAAGGTTTGGCCTTTAATCAACCCCCCTCCCCCTCCCGCTAGCCCTTTTGGAACTTCCATTGACCTTACATGGGATGGATCTGAATATTTGGGTTTTCCTTGGTGTAAGAACCTGTGGAATATTTCTTTGTTTTGGAGCTATTGTTTTCCTGCTCCATGTTGTTTTGAGGCTCTTTGATGCCTTGTTTCACTGCTTCATACACTGAGGATGAGCTGGCCATGGATTTCTGCCATAACCACACATTGGAATTTGTGAGGAGTTTGTGAGGGGAGGTGACATTCAAACCATTTAACCTTCCACAGTGAGGCTAGGGTATAGATATTTTCTGATACAAGATCTGGGCATTTCATGAAAACATACTTTTAGTGAAATATTAATTATTTAAATTGTCTACTAAGTCTAATACATTGTAGTTGTTTTGAATGTCATTGAGGAGAGACAAACTAACTCCCGAGTTAGGATTTCGAGTTGGATTTTCGAGTTAGGATTTCAAGTTGGATTTTCGAGTTAGGATTTCGAGTTGGATTTTTTTTGACAAAGCAAAACCCATTACAATTATTGAAAGCTAACCATAAACAGGCTAACTGGAGTGCATAGTAGGCTAACCGAAGTGAATAGTAGGCTAACAGGAGTGTGTAGTAGGCTAACCGGAGTGCATAGTAAGCTAACTGGCATGTATAGTAGGCTAACCGGAGTGCTAACTCGAAATCTAACTCGAAATCCAACTCGAAAATCCAACTCGAAAATCCAACTCGAAATCCTAACTCGAAATCCAACTCGAAATCTTAACTCAAAATCCAACTCAAAAATCGAACTCGTAAATCCAACTCAAAATCCTAACTCGAAATCCAACTCGAAATCCTAACTCGGTGAATAGGCAACCTCCATTGAGGAGTTGAATAATGAATGCAAATATTTCACAAAGTAAGAAGATCAGCAGCAACCAAATGCAGATTAAAGCAGCTGGGTAAAAAAAGAATGAAACTGAATAAAAACATATTTCAATTATAACTAAAATATAAAACTAGATACCTGATTTACTTTGCTGTTGTCCACTTTGCACAGAGCATTCTATACCAAGTTCAACAAAACTTGACTTAATGGCAGAATATAACACTACCTAAAAGAAGGATTGACATAATAATCTATTAAAAACCACCACACTAGCTCTAATAAATGGCCCTGTTTATAAAAATAATTTATAAAAAATTCTGTCTTATTTAATGGATCTCATCAAATATAATAATATTAGCCTCTTTCGTTTGTACACTCAGTGTAGTGACCCTTCCTTCCTACAATGGGATATTTAGCTTTTCTACTTGGGGATTTCTTGTTAACTTACCTGTATAAGAAAAACATTGCCATTGCAAAGATACACATTCAACACTGTCATAATGATAGTCAATGTATTAAAGTTTGCATACACAGCTGCATACAGTGTCTAAAATGGCATGAATTACAAGAAGAGCGAACAATTGTGTTTTATAAAATTACTCAAAATAATTAACTAAGATAGTTTTATGTGGAAATAAATTGAGTTTTTTGTTTGTTTCTGCTAAGGTGTGGTAAAAACGTGTCAACGCAAGAAATTCGCAACGTAACGATCTCTTGGCGTATTCGTCCACGACTCTAAAATAGTTCGTTCAAACGAATTCCAACAGCGAGTATAAAATAAGAATAAATAGATGAATTAAAAAACTACATGTAAAACACTAAGTTTAGCTGGGAGTTTGAATAAAAACATTTAAGTCATTAAGGTTATAAACAATTCAACTTTATAAAAGTTCTGTAAACCAGAACCACTAAACCGACGCAAATTCACTCATAAAGCATATAATTACAGATTTTCACAAAAAAACATGGACTTAGTGTATTTAGTAAAGTCAAAGTTTGTTACCTCATATTTGAAGTCGAAGAATGCTTGTCAATTCAGCAGGGCAAAGCTTTCAACCAGCTCATGAATTAATCGGAGGCGAAGCGGCCGCAGTTTTTCGTATTATTATATCCAACCGCGCAGTACATGTGTAAGCTATAAATTATAACTTACTCCAGCACCACCGACCTTTGAATTATCTGCGAAGGTCTATTTCAGCCTTTTCCATCCGTGAAGCTATTGACACTTCTTTTTTCCTACACTTCAGTTAATTGCGTTTAGCTCAATTAATTTCCAAGAGCTGGTCAGCCGCCGAAACGGTAGAAACTCGCTCGCTCTCCACCTGTGCCATTTTTTCGGATCTCCCCGTAAGCCCTTATCGTTTGCCATAACTTCCATGATGTGTAAAGCCTTTAGACGGGGTAGACCGAGAAATATTTACGAAGACATTTCTTTTTAATTTCCTGCTCGGTTTCTCCTTGTGCTTCGTTCAGCTTACAAACTGACCGGGTTGTTCACTTTGTCCTTCATGTAAATCTAAATGGACTGAACATGGAAAAGTACTTGCGCCCGCGGAACAATAGCAATGCTATCACTTGGTCAGCGGTCAACTTAAAAAAAACACGCGACCTTGACTAGTTCTAAACCTGAGCCCGCGATATGGTCATGTGATACTGGTCAGCGGATGCCTTGTTTTGACAGCTGTCAATTGACCATAAAATGGATGTCCAATATCAAAGATCTTAGTTGATTACCTCACTCATCAGAAGATTGTCTCCCCTCCCCCCCCCCCCCTGCTTGGGTTGCCTTGGGACTCCCCTCCCCCTCCCCGAGAGTCTGTACGCGATTCGGCGCGCGTACGCACCAAATTTTTTCGGCCTCCTGGGTTTACAAAAATTCTCTCGTACCCGCATTACCCATGGTGCTCTGCTCCGCGCGCTGGCGCGCGCTGGGGAGCTCCGCTATAATCTACTAATTGCTGGTTGCTCCTTCTATAAAAACCATATAATTCAGTTATGTACTTCATTATTCTCCAAAACAACAAAGTAAAATAATTGACCTTGTGTGTGCGAAAATTCACGTTGTTTACTTTTAGGAGACGAGACTAATATAATGTAATTTACTAAACTCGATTATAGATGTTTGAATGATTTCTTTTTTCTCACGAACCATTTGTGGAGCAACCGGCACAACACAGTCCCCGTAAAGTGCTTTTTCCTTCAGTTGTCTGGTGAACTGTTGGAAACTCCACATGTTCTCGCTGCACTTGGTGTCTCATGGAAGTTTCTTGTTCTTTTAAAACGATAGTTGGCAGTCCTTGCTCGTATGATCGACGCGATAAAAGTAAATTAATAACCGAGGTCCCTTTCCTCATGTAACAAGGATATAGAAAATCATAAGTCCTTCTGGTCTTTTGCTGGTGTTAATGGCGAACAGGAACTTATTCTTCTTAGAGCATGCTCTAAGGAGAATAAGTTCCTGTTCGCCATTAACACCAGGTATCTTTAACAAGCAACAGGATGTTAGCGCTTTTACTATCTGTCCCTTTCATCCATCCGAGCTTGGAATTGGATGGCGAAAAAGTTCCAGTACATGCAAAGTTCCTCATGAGATTGCTTATCACAGTAAAGGGAAGACTTCTAAAGGAGATAGAGATGTAGGAAGAGAAATATCAAATGTCATATTCCAGAAAACTGGTATCCTTGTTCCCGTGGGGTCAGGTTTGACATTGTGAAATTCTTTTACATCCCCATGTAAAATACGGTATTAGTTTGTGACAATTCATCCCCAAACGTTTCCAAACATTTGATTCATCTAAAAATTTAAGACCCTTCCTCACCCCACCCCCGAAGTATAAAAAACTGTCACGCTTGTCTCGGAAGTATGCAAATTTATACTTCACTTCGAATAATAACGGTGCCAACAGGCACTGCAAAGTGGCTTATCGAAAACGCTTTGCCGGCTATAACCTGAAATATGGCTTAATCAAGTAACACAAAAAGGGCTTGTTAATCATGACGATACATATTTGGTTAAACTCGTATCGGTGGTTGCTTCAAATTCACCAGTCGCAGACGGATTCGACAAGCGGCATGCGAACTGAACGGGAAGCCATTGAAGAAATGACAGGAAAAAACGTATTGCATGTGACAGGATATCATAATCAAGCAAAGGTGAACATATTTATTATGATTTATGCCTTGGTATTGCTAGTGTTGCGACTAAATTGATTTAAAGAACAAATACGGTGGTAATACTTTTGGTTACGCATTCGAAAGCTTGCGTGATTTTGTGTCGTTTTTGTACGATTTTGAATAATTTTTTGACAAGTGCTTGATCATTTACCCAGACAAAACTTTAAATATTTTGAAAGTATCATCCTTCTACAGTTGAAATATATTTATCTCAAGGAATTCTGAGATAAGGCACATAGTGAAAATGACGATTCTTTTGACCGACCGACTTTCATTTCGCGTGAGAATAGTCTGGTTTTGTTTACCGTAAAATAATTAGATTAAACCAAAACTCTTGAAACTATGCTTATTTGGACAAGGAAGAGTCATGCAATAAACCGGTTGTATTTATTTTTTTCTGCGCGTGATGGTTTTGACATACGAATCGATTGAAAATGGTCAATTTTCAACCCAATTTGTACCCTCTCAATCGAGTCTAGACGAGTCTAGATGTCAAATCGAAAATTTCGTTTTTCTCGGAAAAATAAAACTATTTGAAGAAAAAAACAACATAACGTTTTTAGTTTTAATAAGGACTACCTTCATGCAGAAGATGAGCGAAATCCCTGTATTTTAAGAATTGCCGCAAAGAACAATTTTTGTTCGATTCTTCTACAAACTTGCTCTTAATTTGTAGACAGATCACAAGAGAAAGGGATCTAAACACCTCGTAAAAATTGTTTTGATTTTAAAAAAATTAACCTAACAATACAAATTCAAAACGGTACTCGGTAGGATTTTGATCCTGACTTCGTTACATGTACTTGTAATGAAATTAAACGAATTAAAATGACTTTAATATTGACACAGGTAACCAACTACCCAAATCATAAAACGTTTTCTTTCCTATTTTAAACTAACTTTTACTTTTTAAAGTCAAATGTCACGTTATCTCCAATCAGCATAAACGGTGCCCACTCAGAAACCTTGTTAAAACCGTTGTCTCTCATCCACTTTATGGCTTTGTAAAGAGATTCGCTGGCGCTTTCCCCACGAACAAGTTGATCGTAAAAGCAACTCATGAACTGCTTTGTTGCACTGTCTTCTAGGGCCCACAGTGCCGCCAACACTGAGCGTGCACCGGATCCTAAGAACGCGCGAGCGATTCCAACAACTCCCTCGGCCCTAATTTGTCCACGGCCACTGTGACAACAGCTTAGTACTACCAGTTTAGCTCGCAGTTGAACTTGTGAAATGTCAGACATTTTCAAAAGGTAGTCGTCTTCTTGTGGAATCCCAGTAGTAGTGCTTGCAGGGGAAAGCGCAATTTCTCCTCTTTCAGCATTACCATGTGCAGCAAAATGTATCAAACTCACTGATTCTATCCTTTGAAGTACCGCGTGCTTTGTTGCGTGTTGACCTAACAAAGGTTCAACTCCCAGCAGGCGTCCAATCATCTCTGCTTCCTTCCTTGCACCAGGCAATGGCACAAACTTTCTATTGAGACTTCCGCAGTAAATCACCTCACCAACATCAGGATCGCCCACTATCAGTGCACCAGTCTGACTGTGATAGTCTGCCGGACTGTCTTGAATGAGCTTGAGAGTCGTCAATGAAGGAATGATGCGGATCCTGAAAGTCTCTGATAAATACTTTCTATTTTTATCAAGTAAAGCTGCAAATGGAACACGGTACAAGTTGCGATCGGGAACAATGATAATTTCAGGCTCTTGAAGTAAGTCGGAAACAGGATTGATAAGCATTTCGTAGAACAAAGTTAAACTCGGTTCGGGACCTTTTTCATCCTTTCCATGTCGCAAAGCTGCCAGCCTCTCTTCCTGGGAAGAATCAGATTCAGCCGGCTCAATGTCATTTAGAGACCGATCTTCGCAAACCTCCTCGGGCAGAATACCAAAGCTGCGGAAACTTTTAGCCATGATAGCAAAAAATTCATCCAAATTTACAGCTGGCTGTGCTAATCGTTTGAAAAGAGTGTTTTTATCCACTGTCATTTCTCGGAAAGAAATGACCCCGCTTGCCTCTAGAATCCAGAAAAACACTCTTTGATGGTAGTAAGAAATGTACAAACAAGTGCAGTTGCTTTTATTCGTCATGACATTTTCAATGCCAATCCATGACTGCGGGTTTGCGGATATGTGTGTTTCAGCAGAGTACTGATCTGCCATCAAGTCTGCTAGGGCTCTAGCCCGTCCCAGCTCTACAACATAAAGGGCATGGTTGGGATTTCCAGCGTCACATAACAATATACTGTGCGCCTTGTATGGAAAAACATGCATGTCTGCAACGGATATCTTAATTTGATCATTGTCCGCATTAAGACCTTGCATTTCTTCGCATTTTTCAATACTTCGAGACAAGTAGTGAAAAGCTTCCTGGAACTTTTCTTGCGATAACTTCGTCAGTGCAAGATGACAATAACAAATGAACTCAGTTTCACTGGCTCTAATATCTTGTTCTAATGGAAGTGCCTTCTCAAGATATTCTTCGGCCATGACGTATTCACCGAGCGAGTGAAACACAATTCCTAGGTTTACGCAAGTAAATGCCTCTATTTCTCTGTCACCAATTTGAATTGCGACCGCAAGGGCTTGCTCTAGATACTCTTTAGCCTTGACACAGTCACCAAGACATTGAAACACAGCTCCTAGGTTTATGTAAGCTGATGCTTCTCCTGCTCTGTTACCACTTTCCTTTGTAATCTCAAGTGCTTTCTCGACATATTCGTTACTCTTTTTATAATTTCTCGTATGTAAATACACAGTTCCCAGGTTCCTGTAATTTGCTGCTTCTCCTGCTCTGTTACCAATTTCTATGTTAATCACAAGTGCTTTCTCGTGATATTCTTTAGCCTTGACAACGTCACCGAGAGATTTAAACACATGTCCCAGTTGTCCGTAATTTACTGCTTCTCCTGCTCTGTCACCAATTTCCATGTTGATCGCAAGTGCTTTCTCGTGATATTCTTTAGCCTTGACATAGTCACCGAGAGATTTAAACACAGTTCCCAGGTTTCCGTAATTTGCTGCTTCTCCTGCTCTGTCACCTATTTCCATTTTGACCGCAAGTGCTTTCTCGTAATATTCTTTAGCCTTGACATAGTCACCGAGAGATTGAAACACAATTCCGAGGTTGCCGTAACATGTTGCTTCTCCTGCTCTGTCACCTATTTCCATTTTGATCCCAAGTGCTTTCTCGAGATATTCTTTAGCCTTGACATAGTCACCGAGAGATTTAAACACATTTCCCAGTTTTCCGTAATTTGCTGCTTCTCTTGCTCTGTGACCAATTTCCATGTTGATCGCAAGTGCTTTCTCGAGATATTCTTTAGCCTTGACAAAGTCACCGAGAGAATGAAACACAGTTCCCAGGTTTTCGTAATTTGCTGCTTCTCCTGCTCTGTCACCAATTTCCATGTAGATCGCAAGTGATTTCTCGTGATATTCTTTAGCCTTGACATAGTCACCGAGAGATTTAAACACATTTCCCAGTTTTCCGTAATTTGCTGCTTCTCTTGCTCTGTGACCAATTTCCATGTTGATCGCAAGTGCTTTCTCGAGATATTCTTTAGCCTTGACAAAGTCACCGAGAGAATGAAACACAGTTCCCAGGTTTTCGTAATTTGCTGCTTCTCCTGCTCTGTCACCAATTTCCATGTAGATCGCAAGTGATTTCTCGTGATATTCTTTAGCCTTGACAAAGTCACCGAGAGAATGAAACACAGTTCTTGCTGCTTCTCCTGCTCTGTCACCAATTTCCATCCTGATCGCAAGTGATTTCTCGAGATATTCTTTAGCCTTGACATAGTCACCGAGAGAATGAAACACAGTTCCCAGGTTTTCGTAATTTGCTGCTTCTCCTGCTCTGTCACCAATTTCCATGTAGATCGCAAGTGATTTCTCGTGATATTCTTTAGCCTTGACATAGTCACCGAGAGATTGAAACACGCATCCCAGATTTCCACAAGCCATCGCTTCTCCGTTTTTGTTCCCGATTTCTTTCATGATAGTGATTGCTCTCTCATTAAGTTCTTTTGCCTCAACATACTTACTTTGACTCTCATATATCCGTGCCAGTAGTATGCTAAGGTTTCCTTCACTGACTGTTTCACCACTCTCGCAGTAAATGACGAGAAGTTTCCTGCCATATGTTATTGCATTTTTGTCATCGTGGATGAGACGGTACGCTTTGAACATTGTATAATAGATTTTTCTGTAAATCAGTTTGCCAAATTGCTGTTTTACACTCAGCACTTTGTTATTCAGCAAAACCAAGCTTTCCTTGCATAACTCGATAGCCTTCAGAGCACGACCGGTGTTTAGAAGGAAAGTGGCGACAACTAAGGCTACAGCTATATCGATGGTTACTATGATTTCTTCTCTGCTGTCCATGACGCCTTCCTTAATCTGTTGGTATTGTACCTGAAAAATAGATCCAGTAAGGTTGTTGAACATAGTAATTTTGTAACATTATGCGAATGAGCGCAGAGGCTCGAAAAAGGCTAAGTTCCAAATCTGCGCATTATCTCTTTTCATCTTGTGCACTAAAGGAATAAATGGTAAGCACTTTGACGCACTATAAAGAGGGTTTTCCGGCCTGTGAATTCCACGCTTCTTTTGCGTATATTTCCGTTGGTCTCCTTGCTTTTTAAAATATTTTAGTTTACAAGTAGGAGAAGCAACTGTAAACTAAAATCCGAGATAAAGTAACCAGAATTGATGAAAACGGTCAGAGATCATGTGAAATTATGAACGTAACTTAGTTGATCTTTTCAAAATGATTGTGTACAATGTTAGCTTAAATTCAGTTATACTTAAAAAAAAAGACCGCTAAAATGTTTCTGAAACGTTTGGATGTGGTTGTTATTTATGTAAATTCTGAATTAACCGTCCGATTTGTAACGAATCGAGAGGGAAGCAACGGCAATGCGCTCATTTATGATGCATTAGTGACCTTTATTTGCTATACGTAAACAAGTAAAACTAACGATTTTTACCATCGAAGTCTTCATGACGCCATTGACAAGGTAACACAAACCAACTCTCAACGTGCAAAATCTGATTTAATTCGTGCAAAATTATTTCTATCATTTAACCTCGCATTCTTTCTTATTGAACTCGCAGCATTTGCAATCTTTATGTACTTACCTTGACATGAGCGTCATGAAGACGCCGAAACGTTGGTTAATATCGCTAGTTTTTTACTTGTTTCAGTTACACTTGTGGTTGTACCGACGGTGGAAACAAATCAACAGCGAAATCAGTTGATGAGATCCCCTCAGTTTTATATCAATCTCATTTCAAGGAGATAGCGTGTTTCTTGACGGGCCTAAGTGTGACCATTTACATTTGATTTTTCCTACCCCATTTCAATCCTGGACGGCGGGCTGAAATGTACGAATCAACTTAGGTTATATGAAACTAGTACTCTTCATGCATGAGTTAATTGGAACCTTGTTAAAGGCATTACGTAACAAAAGGGACTACATCTGCAAAAACATGGCCAGTTTTTAGAAGTTTGTCATTCGTAATCCATCTTTTAAGAATAAAACTTTCTAAGTCGACTCGCAACCATCCTTGTTCACTTTCGGTTCATTATTATGGTGTTTTTCTACTTTAGAATTAAAACATTACTTTTAGGTTTTCTTCAATTCGAAATAAATTTTGTACATCAGAAAAAATGACGTTAAATATCCTGTAAACGCTGGGGTGAGTGACTACTCACCGATCTCATGTGGACAAGTTGTGTTCTTTTAAACTACTTATACATTTCACTTGAAAGTTACAACAGTCAATTACATGTATATATAACAATAATAACTTTATCTTGGCTAAAAAACAAATAGCGCTATTTACCTTATTGTTACTTATTTTCGCGGGACTTAATATTCGCGATTTTCAAAAAATTGTGAAATGAAAGACCCACGAAAATTATTTAAAACTTTTTTTATATATCTTAAATGTAGTTTTTGGCCAAATTGCAAATCACGAAAATAAAGTCCTGCGAAATATAGCCGTTCCATTTTCGCGAAATTACTAATATAAACGATTCGAGCAAGGCTTCGAGTTCTAAGCGTCGGTTTGTTTCTTCACAAGTGTGAATAAAATCTTAACAAGAGTATTAGTTCAAAGCGTGGGTTCGCGTCTTCGCAAGTGCGACTAAAAGTTTCGAGCAGGGTTTCGAGTTCTAAGCGTCGGTTTGTTTCTTCACAAGTGTGAATAAAATCTTAACAAGAGTTTAAGTTCAAAGCGTAAATTCGCGTCTTTGCAAGTGCGACTAGAAGTTTCGAGCAAGGTTTCGAGTTCAAAGCGTCGGTTTGTTTCTTCACAAGTGTGAATAAAATCTTAACAAGAGTTTGAGTTCAAAGCGTAAATTCGCGTCTTCGCAAGTGCGACTAAAAGTTTCGAGCAGGGTTTCGAGTTCTAAGCGTCGGTTTGTTTCTTCACAAGTGTGAATAAAATCGTAACAAGAGTTTGAGTTCAAAGCGTGAATTCGCGTCTTTGCAAGTATGACTAAACGATTCGAGCAAGGCTTCGAGTTCTAAGCGTCGGTTCGTTTCTTCACAAGTGTGAATAAAATCTTAACAAGAGTTTCAGTTCAAAGCGTGGGTTCGCGTCTTCGCAAGTGCGACTAAAAGTTTCGAGCAGGGCTTCGAGTTCTAAGCGTCGGTTCGTTTCTTCACAAGTGTGAATAAAATCTTAACAAGAGTTTGATTTCAAAGCGTCGGTTTGTGTCTTCACAAGAATAAACAAAAAGTAAAGCGAGAGTTCATGTTCAAAGCGTCGGTTCGTATCTTCATAAGTATGAATAAAAAGTTTAATAAGGTCTGATTTTGAAGCGTTGGTTCGCGTCTTTATAAGTATGAATAATAAGTTATGATTGCTTTAATTTCACGTTCATAGCGTTGGTTAGTTTCTGGCGCGGAAACCTGTCCTGACGAGTACAAATTTGACGCTACCTACTCCCCCAGTGTAGCTAAATTGTCATACCGACAATCTTCCGATTAGTCACGAGCTTTTCCGGTTAGCTTCGACCGAAGTCCCTTAGCGCAACCAAGAACAAAGGGACTATTGTTTAGTGCTTAATCCAAAAAGTTGAAACACAACAATAGACCATTTCTTGATACGAAGTCCCCCGCAAAAATAAGTAACAATAAGATAGTTAAACTGGTAAACTTTATAAACGGCATACAATACAAGGCTAGTTTTACTCACCACGCCAACGTCAGTTGAAATAAATGACTGATAAACACCAACACGTATTCCTCGGCTTGTGTATAGAGTGAACTTTACTGTCAAGCTTATTTTATACTATTAGCTTTGGAAAGTAAAATACCGGATATCCGTAAAACATAAAGTCAAACGAACTTCGGAAAATTAGAAAATGAAATTTTGTAGTTAGATTTCATTTTCCAAAAAAATGAAGTTTTGAGAATCATTTTTTAATTTGTGTCACAGTTTGTATTATTTGTGTCGAGATGGGCAAACACAATTTACACTCCTTCTATTTTACGCTAAAGTCGTTTGTTGATGCTTTCGGGTATTTTAAAAACACAGTTCGCTCTCGCCGGGTAGTTTAAAGTCAAGTTCAACAATGCGCTGCCTCTCTGAAGGAGAAAATAAGCGGAAGATTATACTTGGGTTGTATAACCAGACAAAAATGAAAGCGAAATTGGCACTATTTGCCTCGAGAATTATTTTTTGGCAAACCGCAGTGTCAAACAAGCGTGAAAGAATTTCAAAGATTGCTAGAGTATTTTCAGAATTCTAAAGGCCCGTTTTCGATTTTGCAGCGATTTATGTGGCGATTTTTTGCACCATTCCAAATCGCGCTCGTAAACTAGCGGTGATTTCGTGGCGGTTTTTTGGAGATTGGGCTGCGATTTATTTTAAGATATTTTTGCAGCGGTTAGCGCAGAGGGCATGCGATGTTTACACCAAACACGACAGTTTTTCCACTTTGTTGAAATAATACCGTTACATGAAAATAGCCTGTAGAGGTGACTCAAATAGCCGCATAGATTTTCTTGGCCTGCTGTCTGCAGAGAGTCTAATATCTTAGCCCAACGGCTTATTAAAGGTAAATATTCTTGTTCCAACTACGACCAAGTTTTCATGTTTCCTTTGGTGCTCAAAGACTTTTTAGAAGTCGCGATAGATAAGCTGCAAGTATTAACATCCGCCATGATTGCGGCGACAAAACACCCTTGGGGGTACGCCAAAGTAGGTTTTTGTTACTCTTCATCTAAAATTCGGGGTCGCCCACTACCTCTCGGAACGAGTTAATTCATTGGTTCTTAAAACAATAGATAACAGGTGACAACAATGCCCCTTCTGAGCGGGCAAATGAAAATAGAGGTTCCAGAGACGTAGTGTCGTACTGAAAATTCGCTGGCAAACCGCGTCTTAATTCAAGCTTGTTTCAAACTGTCAGCGACGATTTTGTGGCAACAAATCGCCACGAAATCGCAAACATCGGATATAGGAGAATTTTTGTTTACAATATTGGCCTTATTAACATAAGAGTTTCAGTTTCAGATCGAGCTACAAAAATATCAATTCTGAATATTACTACCATATATGGCACGATTAACTTTCGCCATAAATTTGAGTACGATATATATATATTATCCATCCTAAGGAAATCGAAATCCGCTTTTATCCTACTGTGACGTTCATAAAATTAACATTGCATTAATCTAATGAAAAACTAAGTTTACGAATGGATTAACCATTCTAAATTAAGTAAGAATGCGAAGTTTCAAAGAGTTCTGACTCAACCTCAAAAAATTACAGCAATTTGAATTTCTCATTTTTACAAAGAAATGTTTGCTGCCCGCACGCAATACATTCCTTTGTAAAAAAAGTTTTACATTACTAATATATAACTAAAAGAACTCATTACTAGGGAACTCACTACTAGAGAACTCACTACTAGGGAACTCACTACAAGGGAACTCACTACTAGGGAACTCACTAATAGGGAACTCACTACTATGGAACTCACTACTAGGGAACTCACTACTAGGAAACTCACTACTAGGGAACTCACTACTAGGGAACTCACTACTATGGAACTCACTACTAGGGAACTCACTACTAGGGAACTCACTACTAGGAAACTCATTACTAGGGAACTCACTACTAGCGAACTCACTACTATGGAACTCACTACTAGGGAACTCACTACTAGGAAACTCATTACTAGCGAACTCACTACTATGGAACTCACTACTATGGAACTCACTACTAGGGAACTCACAACTAGGGAACTCACTACTATGGAACTCACTACTAGGGAACTCACTACTAGGGAACTCACTACTAGGAAACTCATTACTATGGAACTCACTACTATGGAACTCACTACTAGGAAACTCACTACTAGGAAACTCATTACTAGGGAACTCACTACTAGGGAACTCACTACTAGGGAACTCACTACTAGGGAACTCACTACTATGGAACTCACTACTAGGGAACTCACTAGGGAACTCACTACTAGGGAACTCACTGCTCACCACTAGGAAACTCACTACTAGGGAACTCACTACTAGGGAACTCACTACTAGGAAACTCACTACTAGGGAACTCACTACTAGGGAACTCACTACTAGGGAACTCACTACTAGGGAACTCACTACTAGGAAACTCACTACTAGGGAACTCACTACTAGGGAACTCACTACTAGGGAACTCACTACTAGGAAACTCATTACTAGGGAACTCACTACTATGGAACTCACTACTAGGAAACTCACTACTAGGAAACTCATTACTAGGGAACTCACTACTAGGGAACTCACTACTATGGAACTCACTACTAGGGAACTCACTAGGGAACTCACTAGGGAACTCACTACTAGGGAACTCACTGCTCACCACTAGGAAACTCACTACTAGGGAACTCACTACTAGGGAACTCACTACTAGGAAACTCACTACTAGGGAACTCACTACTAGGGAACTCACTACTAGGGAACTCACTACTAGGGAACTCACTACTATGGAACTCACTAGGGAACTCACTACTAGGGAACTCACTAGGGAACTCACTACTAGGGAACTCACTGCTCACCACTAGGAAACTCACTACTAGGGAACTCACTACTCACCACTAGGAAACTCACTACTAGGGAACTCACTACTAGGGAACTCACTACTATGGAACTCACTAGGGAACTCACTACTAGGGAACTCACTGCTCACCACTAGGAAACTCACTACTAGGGAACTCACTACTCACCACTAGGAAACTCACTACTAGGGAACTCACTACTAGGGAACTCACTACTCATCACTAGGAAACTCAATACTAGGGAACTCACTACTAGGGAACTCACTAGGGAACTCACTACTAGGGAACTCACTAGGGAACTCACTACTAGGGAACTCACTGCTCACCACTAGGAAACTCACTACTAGGGAACTCACTACTCATCACTAGGAAACTCAATACTAGGGAACTCATTACCAGGGAACTCACTACTAGGGAACTCACTACTCATCACTAGGAAACTCACTACTAGGGAACTCACTACTAGGGAACTCACTGCTCGCCACTAGGAAACTCACTACTAGGGAACTCACTACTCATCACTAGGAAACTCAATACTAGGGAACTCACCACTAATTAAGGAATTCACTAGGGAACTTAATACTGAACTCACTACTAAGGAACTAAGTTCCCTCACTACTAAGGAACTCACCACTAGGAAACTCACAAATAGGGAACTCATTTCTACAAGTTTTGTGTGGTTTAAACGTCCAAAGCGTGACAATAAATCAAATAACTCGTGACTAACTATTGCAAACGGTTTCGATATCAGTTTTTTGTTCCCAATGGAATCCGTGCTGCCGATTTCCTTGCTAGGACGTTAAACAACTGTAAATACTTTGATTTTGAACTGTTAACTGTGTTAACAAGAGGATTTGTGATTATTTAACGGTTTACAAACGGTTTACCACGTTTCATAGCTATTTATAAAAGAACTCTGGTGATCTTTTATGGTTTCTGTAAACCGTTGTATAAAACCAACATTTTTTGCTTCTGTTGTGTTCAATATAAAAAGTTAACCGATCGTTAACCGACTGTTACTAAGACTCATTCATCTGTTTCCGATCTGAAAAGGAGTCAAGAATATTCTGAAATCTCGGGATCTTCAGTGTTCACTTCCCGCAGGTAACGCGGGATATCGACAAATTGCCCGTGCAGTCTGCCTCTTTTAAGCTCTCTTAGGTGATCAATTATTGCACACTTACTTTTTAACTATTCTTTTCGAGTAGACTCTTCGGTAAAATTGCTTTAAAATCAATATAGCGTCAGCATCCGTCAACAAACACGCTTTTTCTACCTACAAGTGCATATTTAGCCACCTTTAAACACAACATCCCTTTAACAGCAAAGAACAGCTTCAGTCTTGTAGCTCATTACTAATTTTATATTTCAACGAGATCTGTCAGATCTCCACACAACTTCGTGCTTTTGTTGAATTCTTCATGGCGAATCTTTTTATGCATCCAATTTTTAACGAAATTTATTTATGCCCTGATTTGTGCTATTGGATAGTTTTTCTCATTCTTACGCTCTGTTTCGGACTAACACTTGATACGCACAAGCAATATCGGTTTGTGACGTCAATTCTTCATTCTCACACCACTCCACACTACAATCACGATTTCCGGCTTTTTATTATAAGGTAGACAACATAAAATCGTGTTTGCATATGGAATTTTACCACACGAATCATGAGGGAAAGGTAAAGAATGCGTGACAAGACATCTGTTTTTGTCACGCAAGCTAGACGCTCACAAAAGACTGCTACCATTTCTGGTAATAACATAAACAAAATACATACAAGATTGTCTCACGTTTAATATAAACCTCTCTTACAAATTCTTTACAATGAATATTACATATTTCATATCGCATATTTCTGATTTTTATGATTTTTCATTAGATTTTTCAATACACTTTATACCACACCACAATTCTGTACAATATTGTTGGTTCACTTAAGTTCAACAATATTACATCAAATTATACACTCATTTCACTGTTTTAATTTTAATTACATTACAAAAAGAGAGTACTAAGTACTAGTACATATATCTTTGTGCGACCTAATTTATACACAATCACTAATTTTACAAGCAGACTTGTTTTCCTGAATTTTTTTTCAAAATTTGAATAGACCAGCTATCATATCTTAAGTAAAAATGTCGTTACACATATTCACAAATATATTGATTGTCCAACAGCCATTGCTTTAATTTTCATCACTACGAAATAGCATGTCATCAATATTTTGCTTTTCATTTCTTTGTGACTATGCATATTGAGTGACTTGATATTATTCTTAATTGCTAAAATACACTTAATTTGTTTCCAGGAACTTGAAAACAATTTGATTTGTAGCAAAAAAATAACGCAAAATTATCTGCAATTTTTTTTAAATACTGTGATAAATAATGATAAATTGAAATTACCTTTGCAAGTTGCATTGCCTTCTTTGCTTTTCTTTGTACATTTTTGGGAGATAGAGTATGCAAGGGGGTATTTTTTTTAATAGCAAAAATTGACTTGAAGAAAGCAATTATGCAACAAATGCAAATGTAAAAAACAAGTGTAATTAAACACAAGTGTACATCAAAATTTACACTTGTGTTTAATTACACTTGTTTTTTTTTGGTTATTTTTATGTTTTGTGTTTTTTTTGTGTGTTTTTTATTTGTTTTTATACTTTGCTTTTCCATTTTGTTTCTTTATATATATAAAATAACAAAATATACAAGACCAGCTTATGCAATTTAAGTAAAATCAAACATGCGTTATGTCAATGAAAGAGTAAAACAATTAGAAAATAAATTAGAAAACAACTTTTTTTTCAAACCAGATTTTTAATCACGTTACCTGGTGTTTTCTATCCCTGCACCATGATTCCTAACAATTAAAGGAATTCCACACCAATCAGTTCTTCCATATATGAGAAATGGATAAGATGAGAAAACCCCTTACTCAAACTGTAAACCCTAACCCAAGCACTTTGAAATCCCTACCCCCAACCACATCCCTAAGCAATCCAGTACCTCAATCCTAACACCAACTCCTAAGCTTTATTCTACCCTAACCTAACTGTACCCCCACCCCTAGCCCCAGCCAACCTCTTCTCACACCTGCAAACCATAACACTACCTAGGGGGAGGGGGGTGTGGGTAATTATTTGGGAAGGAAGGTTTAGTACAAGGGAGAAAGAACAATGAGTAGGGGACCCTTGCCTTAACTCCTTGCCTAACACCCTAGGGGGTTAGGACAAGGGGTTAAAGGCAAGGGATGGGAAAGGGAGAAATACCAATACATGGGAGACCCTAACCTAACAAGGGGATAAAGCCAAGGGATGGGAAAGGGAGAAAAACTAATGAATGGGGACCCTTGCTTTGACTCCTTGCCTAACACCCTAGGGGGTTAGGACAAGGGGTTAATGGCAAGGGATGGGAAAGGGAGAAATACCAATAGATGAGGGGCAAGGGATAGGGAAAGGGACAAAAAAAACGAGTAGAGGACCCAGTACAGTAAGGTGTAGAGAAGAGTAAATATCAGGAGTTAGTGCTGGGATATAGGTTTAGGATAGCCTAGAGTTGTGGTTCAGGTAAGGGACTCCAAGGAGCTTGGGTTAGGATTTACAATGTAGTAAGGAATTTTCTTATCTCACCCCTGTCTCATACAAGAAAGAACTGATTAGCCTTAAATTGCTTAAGCTGCAAGAGAAAAATGATGAAAAGATAGAAAAACTTTAAAGCAGGTAGTATATTCCAAAATGATGGTCCATAATAACAATTTCGAGGCTTGAATATTTTCATGAAGGTTAAGTTATTTAGGAAACAATAATAAAAACAAAACCATTTAAAAGAAATGAAATAAAAACTACAGTAAAACGTTTACTGGCTTAAAATATTAAAAATATTGACCTTTCGGCTGTCGCTTGCAGCCTTTGACAGAAAAAAAAAATGGAATGCAAAAATAAAAAAGTAATATTAACTTGTATAAAGCTGGTCTTGTTAATTTCATTTTTACAAGCTTTGAAAATGTAAACAATGGCATCAAGGCCCAAGAATGAATAAATAAAAAATATCATCAAATGAATACAAATAAAGAAGAAAAATGATTTGCCAAAACAAAAATCATAAATTGACAAAATGTAAACGAAAGAACTTAAAATTTGTTCTGAAGAAATAACAGTTAATGCATAGCTGGTCTTGTTAATTTAAAATATTTAATTTGAAATTAATCAATTGAACTTTGAAAGTTTAACAAATACATGTAAATTGTAGTAATAAAGTATGAACGATTTTTTCAGGAAATATTTTTCAGATTAAGTATACATAAACGTAGTTTTTAGTCAGCAATTGTTGTTCAAAAAATAAAATAAGTAGGATAAAGCAAAAATTGTTATTAATACTGAAGAGTCAGAAATGAGTAAACGATGTTTCGGAAAGTAAGATGGTCATAAATTTCTTTAAATCTCTTCTGCAAGAAACTGGTGTTCTAAACAAAAAGAAAGTGATATACCGTTAGAATAAGATACAGTCGAAGCTCTCTTAACGGACACTCTCGTAAGCGGACAGCTCTACTTACGGCCGCCTTGTTTGAAACCCTGTTTTACGCTCCCATACAAACTCTGTATTTTTACATTCCCGTAAGCGGACATTCCCGTCAGCGGCCGCAGACACTTTCGGAGATTACGACTTGGATTTTTTTCTTTGTTTTTAAGCTCCCGTAGGCGGACACCCTCAAAGAAAATCCTTTTAACAACCTCTGAATCTTGTTTTTATCAATAAGCTTTACATAGCCGTTCGTCATATTGATTTCACAGTAATTACGGTACCATATTTCAGTGTTTGCTTTGTCGTGATCCACTTCCGTCCAGTTACTGTTAGCTGGACAAGCCCCCGTAAGAGGCCATCTATCCCCTGCCCCTCTAGTGGCCGCTTACGAGAATGGTTCTCGTAAGCGGCCAGCTCCAGTTACGGACACTTTTGTCGTGTCCCGAGGGTGTCCGCTTACGAGAGCTTCGACTGTATTAAAGTTACTTGTAATAAAGTGTTATTATATGTTTGTACTAGGCAATAGTCCTTTTAATAATAATAATAATAATAATAATACTAATAATAATAATAAGAAGAAGAAGAAGAATACAAATCATAATAATAATAATAATAATAATAATAATAATAAGAAGAAGAAGAAGAAGAATACGAATCATAATAATAATAATAATAATAATAATAATAATAATAATAATAAGAAAGTATTGTTATGTGCACAAAGTTGCCCATATAATAAGTGGCTTGTTTGCTAATATATTAAGTTCACTCATAGTTACTGAAAGCTTTATTTCACCCTCCAATATTTTACACACTAGCTTAATCAACATGATGTCTCGAAGCATTCCAACCCCAACCTTGGCATTTTATCAGGCAAAGGCCAGACCACGACACTGGTAACTTTATTCATGCCCGACTTTTTATGATAAGTGTAAGGCAGTAGTGGCTACCCGAAGCCAAACAAGGGTCTTTAAAACACTTAACAGGGTGGTAAAAAGGGGGGTCCCAATCACGAATCACGAACCTATTTCCTTTAAATCACGTATCACGGAAATTTTTTTTACTATTTCACGCATTCCCGTATTTAGCATACATTATCGCAAAAAATGAGCTTGAAATTTGCCTGGAAGAGCCTAGTAGCAAGTCTTGATATCTCAGAAGAGTTCTAGGGGTGAGACAAGTCCAAAAGCTTATAAATCGAGCCAATGAAACATGTCCATCACATAAAATAAGTCTTTGGCTTCATGATTCCTATCGATTTTTTGTTAATTAAATTTGCTTTACTGTGGTAACCGTATATTGATTTATGAGTACGTTATTTATTTTTGGTTTTCATTTATTTTCACGTTCCTCAAATAAGCAGATCACGCGTTCCACTAGGCTGGCGATTCACGGCTAAATTTGAGCTGTTTTCACGTGTGACGCACTTATTCCGGCCCGAATCACGCATCACGCATTTTACCTCTTTACCACCCTGTCAAAATTAACCCTACAGGTTATCTGTAGTTTAGCCAATAACAACTGACATTAAGTCTACTCGTCATCAGGTCACACACCTTCTCAACTTCCAGAGCAGTCTTTGTGGTTTCTAGTTCACTGTTAAAAAGAGAGAGACACGAACTGATGAGGTAAAGTAACAAAACAAAGTTCTGGTGCACAGAACATGCCGTGTCGCATGTTTCATACAAAAAGCCTTGATTCCACTGCTGACTCAGCATCAGCAACTCGACATAGGTATGTGAGGAGGTGGAGTGGGGGGTTAGCTCCACATATGAGCTATATAGGTATGTGAGGAGGTGGAGTGGGGGGTTACTCCACATATGAGCTATATAGGTATGTGAGAAGGTGGAGTGGGGGGTTACTCCACATATGAGCTATATAGGTATGTGAGGAGGTGGAGTGGGGGGTTACTCCACATATGAGCTATATAGGTATGTGAGGAGGTGGAGTGGGGGGTTACTCCACATATGAGCTATATAGGTATGTGAGGAGGTGGAGTGGGGGGTTACTCCACATATGAGCTATATAGGTATGTGAGGAGGTGGAGTGGGTGGCTAGCTCCACATATGAGCTATATAGGTATGTGAGGAGGTGGAGTGGGGGGTTACTCCACATATGAGCTATATAGGTATGTGAGAAGGTGGAGTGGGGGGTTACTCCACATATGAGCTATATAGGTATGTGAGGAGGTGGAGTGGGGGGTTACTCCACATATGAGCTATATAGGTATGTGAGAAGGTGGAGTGGGGGGTTACTCCACATATGAGCTATATAGGTATGTGAGGAGGTGGAGTGGGGGGTTACTCCACATATGAGCTATATAGGTATGTGAGGAGGTGGAGTGGGGGGTTACTCCACATATGAGCTATATAGGTATGTGAGAAGGTGGAGTGGGGGGTTACTCCACATATGAGCTATATAGGTATGTGAGGAGGTGGAGTGGGGGGTTACTCCACATATGAGCTATATAGGTATGTGAGGAGGTGGAGTGGGGGGTTACTCCACATATGAGCTATATAGGTATGTGAGGAGGTGGAGTGGGGGGTTAGCTCCACATATGAGCTATATAGGTATGTGAGGAGGTGGAGTGGGGGGTTACTCCACATATGAGCTATATAGGTATGTGAGGAGGTGGAGTGGGGGGTTAGCTCCACATATGAGCTATATAGGTATGTGAGGAGGTGGAGTGGGGGGTTACTCCACATATGAGCTATATAGGTATGTGAGGAGGTGGAGTGGGGGGTTACTCCACATATGAGCTATATAGGTATGTGAGGAGGTGGAGTGGGGGGTTACTCCACATATGAGCTATATAGGTATGTGAGGAGGTGGAGTGGGGGGTTACTCCACATATGAGCTATATAGGTATGTGAGGAGGTGGAGTGGGGGGTTACTCCACATATGAGCTATATAGGTATGTGAGGAGGTGGAGTGGGGGGTTACTCCACATATGAGCTAAATATTAGGTATGTGAGGAGGTGGAGTGGGGGGTTACTCCACATATGAGCTATATAGGTATGTGAGGAGGTGGAGTGGGGGGTTACTCCACATATGAGCTATATAGGTATGTGAGAAGGTGGAGTGGGGGGTTACTCCACATATGAGCTATATAGGTATGTGAGGAGGTGGAGTGGGGGGTTACTCCACATATGAGCTATATAGGTATGTGAGGAGGTGGAGTGGGGGGTTACTCCACATATGAGCTATATAGGTATGTGAGAAGGTGGAGTGGGGGGTTACTCCACATATGAGCTATATAGGTATGTGAGGAGGTGGAGTGGGGGGTTACTCCACATATGAGCTATATAGGTATGTGAGGAGGTGGAGTGGGTGGCTAGCTCCACATATGAGCTATATAGGTATGTGAGGAGGTGGAGTGGGGGGTTACTCCACATATGAGCTATATAGGTATGTGAGAAGGTGGAGTGGGGGGTTACTCCACATATGAGCTATATAGGTATGTGAGAAGGTGGAGTGGGGGGTTACTCCACATATGAGCTATATAGGTATGTGAGGAGGTGGAGTGGGTGGCTAGCTCCACATATGAGCTATATAGGTATGTGAGGAGGTGGAGTGGGGGGTTACTCCACATATGAGCTATATAGGTATGTGAGAAGGTGGAGTGGGGGGTTACTCCACATATGAGCTATATAGGTATGTGAGAAGGTGGAGTGGGGGGTTACTCCACATATGAGCTATATAGGTATGTGAGGAGGTGGAGTGGGTGGCTAGCTCCACATATGAGCTATATAGGTATGTGAGGAGGTGGAGTGGGGGGTTACTCCACATATGAGCTATATAGGTATGTGAGAAGGTGGAGTGGGGGGTTACTCCACATATGAGCTATATAGGTATGTGAGGAGGTGGAGTGGGGGGTTACTCCACATATGAGCTATATAGGTATGTGAGAAGGTGGAGTGGGGGGTTACTCCACATATGAGCTATATAGGTATGTGAGGAGGTGGAGTGGGGGGTTAGCTCCACATATGAGCTATATAGGTATGTGAGGAGGTGGAGTGGGGGGTTACTCCACATATGAGCTAAATATTAGGTACGTGAGGAGGTGGAGTGGGGGGTTACTCCACATATGAGCTATATAGGTATGTGAGAAGGTGGAGTGGGGGGTTACTCCACATATGAGCTATATAGGTATGTGAGAAGGTGGAGTGGGGGGTTACTCCACATATGAGCTATATAGGTATGTGAGGAGGTGGAGTGGGGGGTTACTCCACATATGAGCTATATAGGTATGTGAGGAGGTGGAGTGGGTGGTTACTCCACATATGAGCTATATAGGTATGTGAGGAGGTGGAGTGGGGGGTTACTCCACATATGAGCTATATAGGTATGTGAGAAGGTGGAGTGGGGGGTTACTCCACATATGAGCTATATAGGTATGTGAGGAGGTGGAGTGGGGGGTTACTCCACATATGAGCTATATAGGTATGTGAGAAGGTGGAGTGGGGGGTTACTCCACATATGAGCTATATAGGTATGTGAGAAGGTGGAGTGGGGGGTTACTCCACATATGAGCTATATAGGTATGTGAGGAGGTGGAGTGGGGGGTTACTCCACATATGAGCTATATAGGTATGTGAGGAGGTGGAGTGGGGGGTTACTCCACATATGAGCTAAATATTAGGTATGTGAGGAGGTGGAGTGGGGGGTTACTCCACATATGAGCTATATAGGTATGTGAGAAGGTGGAGTGGGGGGTTACTCCACATATGAGCTATATAGGTATGTGAGAAGGTGGAGTGGGGGGTTACTCCACATATGAGCTATATAGGTATGTGAGGAGGTGGAGTGGGGGGTTACTCCACATATGAGCTATATAGGTATGTGAGGAGGTGGAGTGGGGGGTTACTCCACATATGAGCTATATAGGTATGTGAGAAGGTGGAGTGGGGGGTTACTCCACATATGAGCTATATAGGTATGTGAGGAGGTGGAGTGGGGGGTTACTCCACATATGAGCTATATAGGTATGTGAGAAGGTGGAGTGGGGGGTTACTCCACATATGAGCTATATAGGTATGTGAGGAGGTGGAGTGGGGGGTTAGCTCCACATATGAGCTATATAGGTATGTGAGGAGGTGGAGTGGGGGGTTACTCCACATATGAGCTATATAGGTATGTGAGAAGGTGGAGTGGGGGGTTACTCCACATATGAGCTATATAGGTATGTGAGGAGGTGGAGTGGGGGGTTACTCCACATATGAGCTATATAGGTATGTGAGAAGGTGGAGTGGGGGGTTACTCCACATATGAGCTATATAGGTATGTGAGGAGGTGGAGTGGGGGGTTACTCCACATATGAGCTATATAGGTATGTGAGAAGGTGGAGTGGGGGGTTACTCCACATATGAGCTATATAGGTATGTGAGGAGGTGGAGTGGGTGGCTAGCTCCACATATGAGCTATATAGGTATGTGAGGAGGTGGAGTGGGGGGTTACTCCACATATGAGCTATATAGGTATGTGAGAAGGTGGAGTGGGGGGTTACTCCACATATGAGCTATATAGGTATGTGAGGAGGTGGAGTGGGTGGCTAGCTCCACATATGAGCTATATAGGTATGTGAGGAGGTGGAGTGGGGGGTTACTCCACATATGAGCTATATAGGTATGTGAGGAGGTGGAGTGGGGGGTTACTCCACATATGAGCTATATAGGTATGTGAGGAGGTGGAGTGGGGGGTTACTCCACATATGAGCTATATAGGTATGTGAGGAGGTGGAGTGGGGGGTTACTCCACATATGAGCTATATAGGTATGTGAGGAGGTGGAGTGGGTGGCTAGCTCCACATATGAGCTATATAGGTATGTGAGGAGGTGGAGTGGGGGGTTACTCCACATATGAGCTATATAGGTATGTGAGGAGGTGGAGTGGGTGGCTAGCTCCACATATGAGCTATATAGGTATGTGAGAAGGTGGAGTGGGGGGTTACTCCACATATGAGCTATATAGGTATGTGAGGAGGTGGAGTGGGGGGTTACTCCACATATGAGCTATATAGGTATGTGAGGAGGTGGAGTGGGGGGTTACTCCACATATGAGCTATATAGGTATGTGAGGAGGTGGAGTGGGGGGTTACTCCACATATGAGCTAAATATTAGGTATGTGAGGAGGTGGAGTGGGGGGTTACTCCACATATGAGCTATATAGGTATGTGAGGAGGTGGAGTGGGGGGTTACTCCACATATGAGCTAAATATTAGGTATGTGAGGAGGTGGAGTGGGGGGTTACTCCACATATGAGCTATATAGGTATGTGAGGAGGTGGAGTGGGGGGGTTACTCCACATATGAGCTATATAGGTATGTGAGGAGGTGGAGTGGGGGGTTACTCCACATATGAGCTATATAGGTATGTGCGACTGTGAAGGGTATGGCTTTTAAGCAGTTTAGTCTGGAGTACTGGGTATAGAAATCAGAGAGTTTTGGTCTAGAATAGGATATCATGTGCTCAGAAACTTATTACCATAGAATGAGATTCAGAATAGGAATACCGAAACACAGACGAAGAAGAGGCTTTCCTAAATGTAAATAAAATCATCGCAACCATGTTGTATACACTGTATATGCAGCCAGTTTTCCATCAAAATACACCAATGTGATACGTACAGTTCTAAGAAAGGCACGTTTGGGATAGGGTAGGTATTTTCAGTGTCTAGTCCAGTATATGATGCTAACATCAGCTTTAACAACATTAGATGTGTGATTCATGAAATAGGCATATTTTAAAGATGCAAAACAAACAGCAGAAAATAATCATACATACATATGTTACATACCTTGCAAGCTCTTCGTTATTGCTGTTCGCCATCTGTTTGAATAAAAATCACAAACTGTTTTTAGATTGTACCACCTTAAGTTAAGGTCATTGCCCCAAAATAGAACTGAATATAATGGCGTCAAAAACCGTAATGAGGCCTATTATTTATGATAAATACCATTAATAACCTTAAATTGAGATTATTTAATTTATAATTACCTTCAGATTATCATTTGCATTCATGAGTTGCCTAAGGAAAAAAAAAGATGTCCACAAACTTGTAAGATATACAGTCGAACCCCTATTACGAGGCCACCTTAAAATAAGTTTGGGAATGCATACATATGTTACATACCTTGCAAGCTCTTCGTTATTGCTGTTCGCCATCTGTTTGAATAAAAATCACAAACTGTTTTTAGCTTGTACATACCACCTTAAGTTAACGTCATATCCCCATAATAGAACTGAATATAGATTTTCAACCAAACCTTTCCCACTTGTTGATTACCCAAAGGGGACTTAAATTTTGAAATAATAAAGTGGGGTCCCCATATTCCTTTAGGAGCACGAAGAACTTGTATATACATGTACCACATAATTCCTTATATTTACCCTCCCTTGCGAGTACTGGCAAAGAACACATTTCCAGTGATAATTTATTTTTCACAGAAAGAAAATGATAGGTCACCATACTCGTTTACAAGAAAGAGGCAATTTATTTTTCTCGCAGATCTAGACTAGGCTGCATAGGAAAAAGCCACCATTTTGTTTGTGTGCACGTGCTAATGACTCTTAAAATTCTGTGCAGTAAGGACGCGTAATGCAATACAGGACAATGACCTCAAAACACTATTTATACAGTCACAATACAGAGCCAAATTTATTATAAAGAGCATGTGTATGCACAGCATGCAAATCTTGTTATCAGACAATTTTTATTATAAATTTAAGTAAACAAGTGGGTACAAGTGGGTAATAAATTGACTGCTCCTGAACTTGGTGAATCGAATTCAAAAATTTGTCGTTGTGTCACCCACAAATGACCACTGCTCACCATTAGAGTTCTCAGTAGCTCAGTGGTTAGAGCGTCCGACTAGTGTACGGAAGGTCGTGGGTTCGAGTCCCATCTGTGAACGCAGAATTTTTTCTGAGTTCTTTCTCTCCACACATCAATCCATTATTATTTATTTATTTATTCTGAGAGTACTACGTGACTGCGTGATGCAGTCGTTGTGTCACCCACAAATGACCACTGCTCACTATTAGAGTTCTCAGTAGCTCAGTGGTTAGAGCGTCCGACTAGTGTACGGAAGGTCGTGGGTTCGAGTCCCATCTGTGAACTCAGAATTTTTTTCTGAGTTCTTTCTCTCCACACATTAATCCATTATTATTTATTTACTCTGAGAGTACTACGTGACTGCATGATTCAGTTAAATGTGTGTGTTCATTGACATAACGTGATTTGCGCGATGCAGTCGTTGTGTCACCCACAAATGACCACTGCTCAATATTAGAGTTCTCAGTAGCTCAGTGATTAGAGCGTCCGACTAGTGTACGGAAGGTCGTGGGTTCGAGTCCCATCTGTGAACTCAGAATTTTTTTCTGAGTTCTTTCTCTCCACACATCAATCCATTATTATTTATTTAAAAATTTTTTACTTATTCTTAATAACAAGATTATCGTTGAATAGGTCTTATCACGGTTTTCGACGTCATCTTGACGAGTAGGAAAAAAAGGGTAGAAATTACAGTGTTTGTATGGGAATCCGATGGCAAATATCTTTTACAAAAATTCAATTCTGGCCAGTTGGAACAAAGTTTTAACCAATCACAACAACATTAATTGAGAAAAAAGGATGGCAAAATTTTTAGCAATGGACCAATTGCTATCGATAAATGCAATCAATAGATTTACAACAAAATTTACAGTCAATAACGTTTGTTGAGAACCTTTCAGGAAAAGTGCCTTGTTTTTGATTGGTTAGTTTCTATGTAAAGATATTTTTCTTTTCACAGAAATTTAAAGTAATTCCTTTACTGCTGACAACAGTGAAAGCAGTTTTTATAAAACGTACCTTCAGGTCTTTCAGGCTTTGATGTAGGGCATCACTCTTTCTCCATAGCTTTGTTCTCAGCTCCTGAGCAAAGCAAACTAATTAATAACATAGACGTGGACGTGAAAACCTAGGGGACTACAGGAGGGCATAAGCTTGGAAGAAAAGGGGTGGGAGGCGGGAGACGAGAGGGTGGTGACAGGAAATGAGAGAAATTGTGAACATTTTGCAAAATTTCATGTATTTTAAAAACAAAATGGGACAAATGGGGTGGTGGCTTTTACAGTTAACGGTTAGATTTTTTAAATTTATTTATTAATGTTTATTTTCACTACGGTTAACAGAAGTTAAATATTAGTTTTCATTGTTTTTAAAAGTTAAAAATTAATTTCCATTATTGAAAAGCATATTGTAGGTCTTATATACCTATCACCTTTCTGGGACAATGAAGTGATCTAGTCTGTTTTATTTATAATTACGCACCAATTTTTTACGGTTAACATAAATTATTTTACAGCTAACAGTTAATAAAATTTTCCAATTTCTATGCTTAGCGGCTAAATGTTTGGCCGTTTTACAGCTACAGTTTTACTTTTGCCAATTAAAGACTTTTTGTGGTGTGCATGTTATGTGGGAGGCGCGGTGGCCTAATGGTTAGCGCACTCGACTCCGAGTCGAACAACCTGGGTTCGAGGCCTGGCCGGGGCGCTGCGTTGTGTTCTTGGGCAAGACACTTTACTCTCACAGTGCCTCTCTCCACCCAGGTGTATAAATGGGTACCGGCGAATTTACTGCTGGGGGGTAACCCTGCGATGGACTAGCATCCCATCCAGGGGGGAGTAGCAATACTCCTAGTCGCTTAATGCTACGGAAACCGGGATAAGCTCCGGCTGTATGGGCCTCATGGCTAGGAGACAGACTTTACCTTACATGTTATTGTTTTAGCCCTGGCCCCATCTGTTCAAAGGGTGGCTAGTGCCGTTTACCAGAAAAATCAATATCCACTTAACAGAGGATCATCCGAAGTTTAGAGCTTTTAATTTATGAAATAAATAGAATTACCGGTACCTAAAATACTGTGACATAGCCCCTTTAATTAAATACATGTTTACAAAGAAAATTTTGAAATGCAAAATTTTGAGTAGCGTTTATAGTTTAACAATGTTCATTTTTTGCCAAAACTTGCTGCTGGCCCTGAATTACATCAAGTCCTTTAATTTTGTCTGAGTTTAACTGTGTCGCTGACTAAAAAATCATTAAGATGACTATCATTTATAATATATACTTACATTGTTTTTCTTGTTATGTCTGTTGATGATTTCATCCTTCTGCCTGTCAAGGGTCTGTATGATGAAAAAGATGTCACATAAAGGACATTAATTTTAATTCCCTGTTCAACTTATTTCTTTTTGTTCACTGTCCATCATTTTCTATTTGTCCAGCTTTACATTGGAAAGGGACTGCAGGGCTGCAAATAACAGTGTGGTCAGGGCACAAAGTGACCCAAAAACGCTCACCTTCATTCATCTTGTTCGTTTTTGATACTGGCTACCTGAAATCACAAAGTTGAGGCCAACTTTGTGATGTAATTTTCCCGCCAAAAAATTCGAAATTCGAAAAACAAAAAACATACAATTTTTCAGAATGACGAGTTCTATATTTATGCAAAATTTCAGGTAACCAGTATCAAAAACGAAAAAGATGAATGAAGGTGAGCGTTTTTGGGTCACTTTGTGCCCACCGTGATCATACACTGGCTGACCAAAATTTGCTCATGTCCGACGAAATCCGAATTGTGGTCAGACATGATGTCCAGACAATTTTTTGATCATACATGTATTAATCATTTAACGACAACAACGAATAAAAGTCTGTCCGACCACACTTTTGTTTTGTCCAACCAAGATGGTATGTCAGTAGGACAGGTACATATGTCCTTTCAAGTGAAAAGAATTATTTGCAGCCCTGGGCCCAGTTGTTCAAAGCACGATTAAGCTAATCCAGGATTAGCGTGAAATTTGATTTCAATTTTATAACATTTCGTTGAGGTTTTCTGTTAACTAATATTTTCTGTCCCCCAGTTTTTAACGTGGACCAATCTCAAACTTCACAAAACATTAGCTATGGAAAACCCTTTAAAACAAGAGAAATTAAAACCTCGATCATCTTTTAATCCTGGGTTAGCGTTAATTGCCTTTCGAACAACCCGGCCCTGGACTGCAATTTTGGAGCTAATATTTGTCAAGGAAGGTTTTTTCAACTTGAAATGCCCCAGCTACTTATAAACAGTACAACTCTCAACATTATAATTTTTAACAAAAAAACAACTGTCTTAATACTGTTGCCTTGCTTCCACAAATTTGAAATGTCTCATTTTTGTTTTCTCCCAAATTAAGGTCTACTGTACAGTATAGTTAAGTCACCCAGCCTAATTAAAAGCAAAAACTACAATTAAATAACAATGACAAATATAATTATTATTAATAAGTAATAAAATTATGGTACTTCCATTACCTTCAGAGCGGTGATTTGTTTTTTTGACTCTTCTAACTCACTGTAAAAAAGGTAATTATAGACTGAGACAAACTCATCTTATCGAACATTGTAAATTAGTGAAACCGGGTTCCAAAAGGGTTTCAAAGGGTTTCAACCCCCCCCCCCCCCCCAAAACCCGGTTTCCAAAGGGCTTCAAAGGGTTTCAAACGGGTTTCAAAAGGGTTTCCAAAGGGTTTCAAATGGGTTTCCAAAGGGTTTCAAATGGGTTTCCAAAGGGTTTCAAACGGGTTTCAAAAGGGTTTCAAAAGGGCTTCAAAGGGTTTCCAAAGGGTTTCAAATGGGTTTCCAAAGGGTTTCTAAGTGACCTCAACCCCCCCCCCCCCACCCAAAAAAAAAAAACGCTTTTATCGATAAGCCATGTTTTCCCATGGAGGGTCACAGTTTTGAAGCACTGAGCATATTGTGTACATGTACAATGTAGCATGGATCCTATAAGATTTGTACAATTGCCTCAAAAAGTTATTCAAAACAAGTATCACAAAACAAACGTTGTACATGCATAAATTAAAACGTTGATACCACTGTAGTTGGCCTGGGGGAAACTCGCATAAGGGGTGTAAATTTTGGAGTTTTGGTCAGCTAGCTTTATTTGCTATAGGGTGTTCCAATAATATTTTTAGCTATAAAGGTCTCAAACTGTTCTGACATTAGTGGTAGCCTGCAACGTAACCCATAAAAACATTATCTTTGAACATCTAAAGGCAAATAATTATGACCTTAATTTGTGGATAGAAATCAATCTACGGCTTATAAAATTAATATCATTTTTTTGAAGATATGCGGAAACAACTTGAAAAGTTAAGCCAAGGTTAATTTTTCAAATTGCAATTCATTTTCATCCCTACCATCGGCAGCCAAAGATGCTTGTTAACAGTTTCAGTGCTCTAATAATGGCAATTTTTACTAAAAATGGACCATTATTTTTAGGTTTCCTACGACACAAATATAAATTCGGGCTGTTCAAAACTCTGGTAAAATCTGTGACAAAGCCTCTTTAAGGGGGGGGGGGGGGAAAGGGGGGTCTGAACCTCCCGCCTCCCGTACCTTTTACTCCCGCTTCCCGTACCCTTTACTCCCGCCTCCCGCCCTTTCCGTAGCTTTTCTCTCCTGTTTGTTCCATGTCTATTGCGAAATATAATGAAATGTTACGAAATTTAACTCGTTTTCTCCCGGTTCCCGCCACCTTAAGAATCCCGCTTCCCGGCCTCTCTCCTCCCGCTTCCCGCCCCTTTTCTCCCGGGCTCCCGCCCCCTGTCCCCCTCCACCTTTAAGGGGCTCCTTTCAAAATTTCAACGAACATCCCTGCATGCCCCTTACATATAAGAGTCCTCCCCCTGTGGGGCAGTTGACTCAGGAACTTTATTGCGCTAAAAACATTAAAATTCATGAAAGTGAAGAATCAATAATCTAATACTGTATGTTATTAATAAGAACAACTGATACATACCATGCTAGATGCAGTTCCCTTTCAGTAATAACGATCTGAATGGGAGCAAATATTAATTTATATTGTGAACATTTTGGCTTAAATAAAGTTAAGTTGAACATAATTTAAAATTACATAGTACATGACTGTATATTCTGCATTTTATTTAAGTATTGTTGTACAGATTTCCCGTCCCTCAGCCAGTTTGCCATAGGAGTAGCCTGGGCCCAAGGAATCTGTGCCTGCCCCATTTTTTTCACCATTTTTTTAACTGTTCTGATATAAGTGGTAGGCAACTTTACTCATGAATTACATTGTCTTTGAACATTTTACTGACAATATAACCTTTATTTGGGGATATAAATCAGACTTTGGCTATAAATATCAATTTGTTGATGGCACGCCAGAAACAATTTGGAAAAGAACGGAAACAAAACGTTGGCTAATGTTTTCAAATTGATCTACCTATCTATTTATGTCAGATAGCAGGAGGCTAGTTAGCCTGTTCCAGGTTCTCGGAAGTTATGGGAGAGCGAATAGCCCGGTTGAGGGAGGATAAAATGAGGCGGAAGGAAGGCGAGCGAAGAAAGGAGAGCCTGTAAGAATTACTTAATTAAGGTCATTGCCCTGTGTTGCATTGCGCATCTTAACTGCACAGAATTTTACATGTAATAAGCACGCGTGAGCGCACGCACATAAACAAAATGGCGGCTTTTTTCTATGTGGCTTAGTCCGCGAGAGAAGTAAATTGTCGCTTTCTTCGTAAACGAGTCTGGTGACCTATCAATTTTTTCTCATATTTTGGGTGTAGCGATCAAATTCTTTCTGTAAAATGAAAAGAGATCAATTCTTGTGTTTGAAAAATAAATTATCGCTAAAAACGTGTACTTTGCTAGTACTCGCAGAGGAATTTTAAAGGAATTATATGGAATATACAAGGTCTTCCTGTTCCTAAACGAATCTGGTGACCCCCCTTTTTATTTGAAAATTTAAGTTCCCTTAGTAATAAACCAGTAGGCAAAGTTTGGTTAAAAAATTGTGTTCAGTTCTATTTCAGGGCAATGACCTTAATATTAACCACCCTTTTCCGCCCACTTTTCAGATAATGAGGTGTCGAGAAGTAAAAATGACATTCTGTCAATTAGCTAGAGATGTTCTCCTATTTCCCCGGCTAGGCCAAAGGTCTGTGTCGCATGGTTTCCTGATTGTATCTAGAGACTGGCACCACATGATTTAAATGTAGATTTGAAATCTCACGCACAAGCCTGTTCCTTGTTTTACCTGTTAGATATGCCACTATATGATTGACTTCCGCTCAATGCAGTCGTCATCGTGGTAAGAGATTAAACTTTTCCCGATATCAGATATGTCAAAATAGAGAAAACTTCTTTATCACACTTAAGCTTGGTTCACGCTTGTTTCGAGGCGTTGACATTACTGTCAAAATCAGCCAATCAGAGGGTATAGCAGTTCCTGCTATATATACAGACAGAGGGTTGTTAAAGATATTGTTACAGGCTCTCTTTCCTTCACTCACCTTCGCCCCCCTCGTTTTCTCCTTGCTCGCCGCGATTTCGTTTAGCTTTCTCCTTCAACTAACGAGAGCCTGGAGCCTGGAACAGGCTAGGGGGTAGTGGATTTTGCAGCCAGTCTGGTGGATTTATCTTTCACTTGCCCGACAGGAAAGTGAAAGTTTTCATGTAGAATATTTGAGGGAAAATTAATCACGCTCATAGCAGGGGTGTCGAATGGTAAATGCGAGACTTTTGCGAGACAGCGAGACTGAACATATCTTTTTTACGGGCCCGAGACCTTTCGAGAGCTTTTTAGCCTTGCAAAAGAAATTGAAAAAACGAGACACTTGAAATTTGACTAAAATTTTGCGAGACACGCATTTTTTGAAGGACCATTCACCACCCTTCATACCTTATTGTTACTTATTTTCGCGGGAACTTAATTTCGCGAATTTGACACGGCCATATTTCGCAGGACTTAAATTTCGTTATTTGGCCAAAAAAATATGTTTAAAGGAACTAAATTTCGCGAAAATTGTCAAAATACAAGTCTAAGTCTCGAAATTGACACAACTGATTTTAATTTTCCACATCAGTCGTTTCCAATGACACTGAACAAAACCATATAACAAAACGAAATTTAAAACAGTTTGGCCGCATGTCCCTTTTTTGTAACAATGAAAGTAGAGCTATTTGGACGACTGTACCAAGATAATTATGTAGTAAACTGATGGCAACGTTGATTAATCATAACGAATTATGTAGAAGGGTATTATAATTCGCGTTTTTATTTTTCGCGAGAACTTTTTTTAGCTGGTCTTCAATTTCGCGATTTTTTTAAAATCGCGAAAATCGCGAATATTAAGTCCCGCGGAAATAAGTAACAATAAGGTAGTGGTGGTTTTTTTTTAAGGTGGTTTTTTGGGCTAGTTCAATAAGTAAAATGACCTTTGAGCTAGATAAACCTGGCTTCAGCTTGCCCGAAAAAGAAACTGGAAAATTGAATTTCTGTGCACCCTGTGAGAGTACAAAAAGTAATATGTGGTGCTATTCTCGTTTCTGACTAATTAATTGATGATTACTGGCCAGCAAATATTACTAATCAATAATTAAATAATATCAATGGAATGTAATATTGATTAATGTCTTCATGATAGATCAGAATATACCTTGGCTACCTTCTTGTTACGTAATTGAGTACTTGATGTTCTGCACAAAAAGAGACACAAATCAGTGATTGACGGGCGATAAATATGAATATCATTGATATTGTAATTATAGCTAATTTTACATGACGGGGAGGTCCAACGTATTTTTTTCGGTTGAAAATTTACACCCTCTGTATTTTTTTGGGTCAAGAGATCTGTCATATATTTTTTTAGGTCTTAAAGTCTGTTTTATTGAATAAATCAGTATAGAGGTGCTAGGTCTTGTACTTTTTGGGGTAGAAAATGTTGATGTCAGGTATTTTTTTGGGTGTAAAATTTCAGGCTCATGTATTTTTTTGGGTTCGCAATATAAAGCTCCGTCGGACCCCCCCTCCCCCCCCCCGTCAGGTATACTCCAAGTACCCCCCCTCTGTTTAAACATGCAACAAGATTTTGACACTTAAATTAAGTTTATGATGATGACGATTAATTTTGGAGCACAGAACACAGAACTTCTTCTTGGAGCACAGAACTTCTTTGTACTTCAGACTTGAAAGGGTGATTAATGTCACTAATTAAACATGTCTGACATTTGCAGACTGCAGACTAAGAGAATTGTAAGTGTCCCTACAGACCGCCGGGTTTATCCCTTGCTTTGATTGAGTTAATTGTTTATTGAGAAATCTATAAAGTCATTATGATAGTAGGTGGCTCATCATCAGTTTAAAAAAAATTGCAATGTTAGAAGATTTTTTAGTGAATGTCCAAACACCTAAAAACTCTTTAAATTTTTTGAAATACTTTATCCTGCTGCTAGGGCATTTTATTTTCAACTCTTGTAACTACTCAGTATAAGTAAAGGGTATGCAGTGGTTAGTACACTGTCTACAGATTACGCAGTCTAGCTTCATGCCCTTGCTGGCACTGTGAACCCTGAGACACAAATATAATATAATAAAGGAGCATGAAAGTAAATGAAGAAGCGTTCTCAAGTTCATTTACATTCACTTTATCCAAGTTGCCATTTCACTTTACATGAAGGAGCATCTTATTAAAGTTATAGCCATTCAACATTGTAAGTATTAAAGAAGGATACCTGGATGCCTTTCTTTCAACTCTCACCAGGTCATCGCCAGCTTTCCAAGTCTTTACTCGTAAGTCCTAGTTTTTTATAAACATAGCAAGTAAGAGAAGATTAATTTGAAGTGACATTTCAAATTTATTTATTTTAGATGATTCAATCCTTTTCAGAGCCTATGAAAGGGTTAGAGTCAACTCTCTCTTGACTGACACCTCAATAATATGGACACCTCTTTAAGACAGACACCTGGGGTTGGTTCCATCCCTTCTGTTTTCAGTTATTTTGCTGTACCTACACTTCCTATATGATGGACACCCCTCTTATCAAAGAAGTTAGAGCCTGTCCCAACAGTGTATATTTTAGAGAGAGTTGACTGTACTCTTTTAATTAGTACTATTCCAGTTTTATAGTTCACCGCTAAATTTTCTCTGATTCTGATTGGTTTAAATTGATCATGTGGCGTGAAAGTGTTCATCCTCTGAGGGCACTATCAGCCCTTATAGTTCACCACTAAATTTTCTCTGATTCTGATTGGTTTAAATTGATCATGTGACGCCATAGTGTTCATCCGCCGGAGGGCACTATTTTAACAATAGAGTGTTTCTGTCGAGGAACTATTTAACAATTAGACGGCGAGCTTGAGGTTTCTACCGGCTGATAGTTGGCGAGGGGCGAAGCCCCGAGTCAACTATCAAAAGCAGGTAGAAACCGAGAGCGAGCCGTCTAATTGTGTTAGCATAACCCACTGAATGATCTATTAAACTCAGAATATCGCTAGAATTGATTTATTGAAGGTTTTGATTGATAAAATTAAGCGAAAACTAAGCGCGCGCTCCGAGAGCCTTCTACGGATCAATAGTAGGCACCTGTGTAGCCAATCAGATTGCGCGATTACCAATAGTAGGTCAGTGTGGTTATGCTAACGGCTGATAGTTGCGCCGCAGAAATTTGATGTTCTTAAAACAAATATTAGCCCGAGAAGCGACCCTGGGTACGAGGATGAACAAAAACGAAAACAAATCCCGAGTCTGCGCAGTACGGACTGGAAATCAGCTTTAATTATATATTATATTCAAATGCTGATGCACAATTCACAAAATTACCGGTAATACTTACATTGATCTTGCTTTTTTGCTGTTGAATGGTCTTTTCCAGCGCTTTATTTTTGTTCTTTAACTCAGAGTTTTCCTTCGTCAATTCTTCAAGGGAAAGCCTGAAATTTGCCATTATAACCAATCAAAATTTTTACGTTCAACGTTTTTTTGTAAAATCATCCACAAAAAATTTAATTTTGTCAGACCGTGGTAGAATTAAAGGAAATTGCCTGTACTTACTTACACATCATTGGCCTTCTGGGCGTCCGATTCCTGGATAACAAAATGAGAAGAAGAAAACTTTTAGTAAATCATTTAGAATTCTAATTTAAAACTCACCTTTTAACTGCCGTCACAATTTAAAAAGCTTATAAGCACTCGTAAAACACTTCACATTCTCGTTGATGCGTTTTACACTTTTTGCAAAGTCTAGCTATTTCAGACGAATTCATGTTAACTTAGCCTGCTTAGCTGAAAAAATTATAAGCTGTATCAACACTAGGATCTTATAAATTTGTTCGTTTGTTTGTGTCCAAAACTCAGACGACTTTTAAACATCAACTTCAGTCCGCCATGTTGGATTTTATGCTCTGAAAGTCCTGGGGTCAAGTATTTTAAAACCCAAAAAAGTTACAAAACTGTTTGAATGGAAGGCGATTTTTTTACGCTGTGGCTATATGCCCGGCAGCCGGGCACGGTCTTAAATAGACTAAATGCCCGGCAGTCAAAAAACTTTATAGAATTTCCACTAAAAGGTTCTTTTAGACTTCGTGAGAGTATTAGATGGGTTTTTAGAAATGTCAAGCGATTACAAAAACCATGTTGGTTTTCTAGTTGACGAAATATCTGAACTTGGGCATACCATAAAATCGCCGTGTTCTCGACACTTAGAAAATTTTCGGCTCAGTCCGGCATTCAGAAATATCCACCAAATTCCCGCAGAAAGCCCCATTCAAACCTAACGAGAGTATTCGATGTTTGTTTAGAAATGCCAAGCGATTCTAAAAATTATTTTGGTTTTGTAGTGGACGAATTTTCCGAGCTTGTACATACCATAAAACCGCTTGTTTCTCCACACTTAGAAGATCTGTTATCAGACTGCCGGGCACGGTGTCAAATGCGCTAGATGCCCGGCAGTCAGAAATACTCACTAAATTTCGGCAGAAAGCCCCATTCAAACCTAATGAGAGTATTCGATGTTTGTTAAAAAATGCCAAGCGATTCTAAAATTTATTTTGGTTTTGTAGTGGACGAATTTTTCGAGCTTGCACATACCATGAAATCACTCGTTTCACCACACTTAGAAGATCTGTGATCAGACTGCCGGGCACGGTGTCAAATGCGCTAAATGCCCGGCAGTCAGAAATGTCACCCCCAAACTATCATATGCCATTAAGAAGTGCTAGGCGATCCTGAAAAGTTTTAAAGATCTCTAATCTTACGGTTGGTTTACGCTGAAACGAAACTAATGTAGTACTGTAGACATAATAGATTTCGAAGCTGAGTTCGTGACACCATGGCAACTTCCGGTCATGCGTGACGCTCGTTCTTGGCGGGAAATTTGCAGCACGTGATGTGCAGGTTTGAAGACTTTCGAAGGTCACTGGCTTACGATCGATTCTCGCTTCGTGTTCTCGTCTGCTAGCTGCTTTAGCTGTTGCTTCCTTGTGTACTGTTGTTTATTGAAAATCTGTTCGTTTAAAATGAAGCGAAGGGCGACTCAAACAGGTAAGTCGGTTCTTATTATTTATCTGTTAACCTTTAGTAAAGTACCTTTTGCTCTTACTGTCTTAGATTTATCAGACAGCAGCCCCTTGTCGTGTTTTCACAAAGCCCACAAATTCCAATTTCATAAGAAGTAGCGCTTCTTACTGGTCTTGTCTATTATTCATCCTCGCTGTATATATTTAAAGAAGGCGAGAAGAGCTGTCGAATCCGTCAGGGATTTTCTAAAATCAATAATTGCTCCGCGTTTTGTTATTGGCCGCAATGTTTACCCGGACAATGTAATATACCATCACGCACTTCCGGCGTCAATGGCACGATAATCCCTTTAATCATGAAAATAGTTTGCACTTTAAACTAGCTTTTAACTCGAAACAATGAGTTTTCGTAAAATTTCCGAAGTGAATTGGTTTTATTAGTTTAGCTCGTCCCAGTGAAAACACGGCCATTTAGTCTTCTTCATAGCTGTTGTTTCAGTTTTTCTGTAATTTACGTTGGATTTGTATGCTCAGTGATTTGTAATTAATTTAAACAATTCTATGATCTGCATCTTTGTTTCCAGGTTATACGATGGACCCAGTGTTACAGGTTAGTGGTTTTCACTTAAATAATACACGCTCAGAAACGCATTCTTTTTGCACCCGCAAAATGCGCCATTTAAGAATATTTCACGTTAATAAATTAAGTATTCTATTCTAAAGAATTTTATTTTGTTTTTCTAGTACATGCATCAAAGAGGACTTTTTTTAATTTAAACGGCTTAATTTGTGTAAACTTAGTCAACGAAAATATGGAAGCTAAGTAATGCAATTGATGACCAAGAATATCTGACCTTGCATAGTTGTTATCGCCCATACATTATTTTTTGACAAAGAATATTGATTATTACAGGAAATAATCAAGAACAACACTTTCCATGAAACAAACCGATACCAAGCGGCCACGATAAACTATCCACCTATCAAGCCGGCTAGTGGGCTTACTTTGATTTCTCGGAAGCCAAATAGGGTCACGGATGTGTTATCACTGAAGGGTATACCACCGCAATCCACATGCGAGCAAATGATCGATTTCTTCAACGGTGGAAATTACAGCGCTATGTCTTGTCATGTAGGAACATTCACGGAAGAGTCGGCACGAATAATTCTAAACATCCACAAGCTCCGCGACATCAAATCTCGCGTGCAGGGAGAAGAACTGTGGGTTGAGACCAGAAAAACCCTACCTAATCCAAGCTGTTCTTACTCTGAAGATGATTTGGCTGAGTACGCAAACCTAATTTTTAATAATCCTGATGGGCGCAGCGTGTTGAGTAACAACCGTTATATCCTTGCATCCGATTTAGCTACCGTAGCTCGAAAATCCTGGATCAGCCATGCCATTTTGAATGGGGTTTCAGACATCATACAGATGAACACGACCCATACCTCAGTGCTCATGTTGAATGACGTTTTGATGATTGGCAATGATGACCTGCAGAGGTACCTTTCAGGAAAATTGTCAAGAGCAACTACCAGAATAGTTTTTGTGGTGAATGTTGGAAAAACAAAATCCAACGAAGTTTACATCAGCTCCCCAGATCGACCTGGTTGCCACTGGACATTACTTTATATCGACTTGATGTCCAACAAGTGGTATTATTGCGATACCCTTTGCTGGGGATCACCATCGGACTTGAGGGGAGCGGTTTCGCCCGTGGTCACGGCCATCCATCAAGTAGTTCCCACGGTTCTCAAGTCTTTCGCTGGAATAGTCGAAGGCCATGTTGAAACCAGTGGTTCTACAAGTTCCACAGTCCACACTTGCTCAACAACATGCCTGAGAAACATCCCTGTGCAAACATGCATGAGCGTTTGTGGGGCAGCAGTTGCGATACTGGCGGCCATTGCTGTAAAAGCACCTAGACTGTGGAAAGACGTTTTCCTGAAGCGAAAAGGAGTTATCCCAGATTCCCTAGAATGGCTGATGTCACCAACTGCCCATTCCGACTTTATAAGAATCACTCTTATTTCATGGCTCATAACGGGATCAGTTGATATTTCTGTGATCGGGGTACCCGAGGAGCATATCGAGGAGGGAAAAATGGAAGAGATGAAAGACGACGAAGGCAGTGATGTGCATGTCGAGGGGATGGACGCAGATGAGATTGTGGAGTCCGATGACGGGAGCTGCGAAAACGTGAGTGGCGGGCGGGTTAAAGGTAACCGAAAAGAAAACAGTCAAGTGAAAGGCCATGGAAAAGGTAGTGTTATTAATGTAGAAGACACAGACGCAGTAGAGATTACGGAGTCTGATGACGGGTGCTGCAAAAACGTAAATGACGGGCAAGTTGGAGGTGACGGAGAAGGCGATAAAGAAAACAGTCAAGTGAAAGGCCATGGAAAAGGTAGTGTTATTAATGTCGAAGACACAGACGCAGTAGAGATTACGGAGTCTGATGACGGGTGCTGCAAAAACGTAAATGACGGGCAAGTTGGAGGTGACGGAGAAGGCGATAAAGAAAACAGTCAGGTGAAAGGCGATGGAGAAGGTAGTGATGTGCATGTCGAAGACACAGACGCAGTAGAGATTGTGGAGTCTGATGACGGGAGCTGCAAAAACGTAAATGACGGGCAAGTTGGAGGTGACGAAGAAGGCGATAAAGAAAACAGTCAGGTGAAAGGCGATGGAGAAGGTAGTGATGTGCATGTCGAAGACACAGACGCAGTAGAGATTGTGGAGTCTGATGACGGGTGCTGCAAAAACGTAAATGACGGGCAAGTTGGAGGTGACGGAGAAGGCGATAAAGAAAACAGTCAGGTGAAAGGCGATGGAGAAGGTAGTGATGTGCATGTCGAGGACAGAGACGCAGTAGAGATTATGGAGTCTGATTACGGGAGCTGCGAAAACGTAAATGACGGGCAAGTTGGAGGTGACGGAGAAGGCGATGAAAAAGACGGTGGTGTCCATGACAGGGGAAGAGAGACAGATAAAGGCAATGATATATCACCAGGATCAGGCCAGATCGATGATAGGTACAAGGGTCTCACCTCAGAGAAGAGCGAGAGTTTGCCAGAGGACGGGAATGAAGAAAATAATTCCCATTCAGGAACCGACGAAAACGAAGATGAACGATTATTTTTTGTAGGACAAACATTCCCCGATTTAGATCAGCTTGAAAATCGGAAAGCGAAGTATGAAGAGTTTCATTTCTGCGAGCTATGGAAAAGGGATGTACGCACTTTAGAAGCTGCTGCAAGGCGTGTTCCTAAACGTGTCTCAATTGCAAAATCATCTTTAAAATACTATTCCCTTAAGTTAGTTTGCAAGTTTGGCGGAGAAGCAAGAAAACGTGCCCAAAGGATACGAAACACGAAGACGTTTCGGCAAGGATGCCCTTTTGAGGTGTATCTCATTCTGTCGCAGGACGGACAACACCTCGAAGTCATTCAAGTCAGGCGATTTTTTTTAAGGTGATTCACGTTAAATACCTTAATTTTTGGTTCATCTTTGTTCTTTTTTGGCTTTGAGTCACCTGTAATCAAAGAGAAAACAACATATTCTTATTTCAGGTTCTCACGCGACACGCGTTATTTCGTGTTGCTATGCGGACACGTGTTGCTAAGGCTCGGTGCGTGGTCCACGGGAAAAATAAAATCGTGTTCTGCGAGAACTGCTCCGGAATGTGTCAGCAGCCTAGTAGAATAAGGTCCCGGTTAAAGATGATAAAAATTTCCTTTTGTTGTTATTACAGTTAAAATAATGTTTTCATGATGATTTCTTTAGCTGCAATTGTTTTGAGCTTCTTTCTGCTTTGCAAGCGTTCAGCGCGCAAATCTCCCGCCTGAAAATAGATCTAAACAGAATTATTGTGATCAGGCCGGAACAAGGATATCTAATATTGCGCAAAATATTTCTTACTAACCTTTATCTTGACGTTCCATTATTCGCGAACTGATTTTGAGTTTCTATCCGTTAATCAACGTTGATTTTGTCAACGGGCTCTTCTAACTAACTTCCTAACAAGAAGCTGTCCACTGTCAGAGAGCTTTTCTTTTATGACGTAAAACACGTCACATGGAATTTATTTGCGCGCGTACCTCATTAGTTTCATCACAGACTGCGTGCAATTTTTTTTTGCGAGAAGATTAAAAACCGTTTAGATTTATTAAAAGTCTTAGCATAATTTTAACAGCAGTAGCCTGAATTCCATCATCCAAGTCAAAGTGCTTATGTTTGTTAAACAGTCCAGTTAATTTCAGGGGCGGCAAAGCGTTTTGAAACGTGAGGGGCTAAGACCGTCCCAAAAATACTCGACAGGTTTTTGTATTTGGAACAACCTTTATTTCCCCTTCTAGCAACTTTTTGATCTCTGAGCACTTTCTAGACCGAAGATTTTCCGATTGTTGTTAGTAAGGCAACCGAACGTTTCCAATCGCTTTTCGAACTTTTCCGAAGATAAACGAAGTTTCCTGAAGACTTCCAAGGAAGTTACGAAGATGTATGATCTCACTTACGTAAAAAAATATCTATTTTACGCTGCGCTCGCGATAATTTCGGCACCAAAATGTGGGGGGGCTAAGCCCCCTTCCCCCCCCCCCCCCCTTTGAAAAAGCGTTTGTAGACTTTCACTGGTCTCAGGAACGTTTAAAAGAAACATTTTAAAAAGTTTCATTTCGTTAGTACGTTAATTAATTGTAATACGCTTCCAGCATGCCTTCACTTATGTCCAGGACTGAACACAAGTATAGTTTAATGAGTACTGACTGTGTTATTTGACATTTCCATATTACTTCATATTTGACAGATTTTGGTGTGTCTTGGTGAACTTTTATTAATGAGGACACTTTGTGATGCCTGTCATGAGGAACATGCATCTCATTGGCGTTCAATCCTGGACATATCTGAACACAGGTAGCCCAAGCTCCTAAAGGAGCCGTCAACATATAGACCACATACGACATTGCGTAATAACGTTATTATAAGGGTTTGTATGGGAATATAACGATCGTAAAAAATAATTCAAAATAGAGGAAAAATATCCAATAAAATTCACTTAACTATCCTCTTCTGTCTATATCTTGTGTTTCTATGCCGTTTGGAGGCGATTTGAAGCCATTTCAGTGGGTTTTAGGTTCGCTGGTTTCCTCTCTATATATAATTATATATAGGAATTATATATAGAGAGGAAACCAGCGAACCTAAAACCCACTGGAATCGCTTCAAAACGCCCCCAAACGGCATAGAAACACAAGATTTACATAGAAGAGGATAGGTAAGTCGATTTTGTCGGATATTTTCCCTTTATTTTTAATTATTTTTTTACGATCGTTGTTCCCATACAAACCCTTAAATGATAGGAAACCAGCGAACCTAAAACCTACTGAAATGGCTTCAAATCGCCTCCAAACGGCATAGAAACACAAGATATAGACAGAAGAGGATAGTTAAGTGAATTTTATTGGATATTTTTCCTCTATTTTGAATTATTTTTTACGATCGTTATATTCCCATACAAACCCTTATAATAACGTTATTACGCAATGTCGTATGTGGTCTATATGTTGACGGCTCCTTTAGGAGCTTGGGCTACCTGTGATCTGAATGCCTTTTGGCGGGAAAATTGATGCTGGCGTCCGGTGTTGATAGAAATTTGACGAGGCACTTACACCAAAAACAGAAGAAAACAAGAAAGCTATCAAGCCTTTTTTTTAATTATACATTTTATTTTAACTAGTAATACGTGACTCGCAGGACCTCGCGAAGCTCTGGGTTGGGGAGGCGGGGGGGGGGGGGGGGGTGGTGTTATAAATAAGGAGTGGATTATTTGAAGTTGAACATTGTACATATTCAATTTTCCACAGTAGGCAGGAAGATATATTTGTTAAAAATTAGTAACGGGCATATGGCCGCGACACCCTCGTTCCCAGGGTCTACTCCGCTTTGAAGATGGCGGCTCTTTCAGGTTCGTAAAGAGGTATAAAGCGTTGGGAAGCGCAGGCTATTTTCAAAATCATCGACAAATTATTGGATAGTCGCAGTTTGGACATTTATTTGAGGGCATTAAAAAAAAGAAGAACGAACGGCAGGAGGATTCGAACCCTCCGCCCGCGCGCCCCTGATGGCGATGAAAGGTTTATAGCCTGAATAGGCGTTGAGGGAGTATTATGTGGAAATCAGTGTTATTTTAATCCGAAAAGAAAAACGATAAAAATGAAAGGCTCAGGATTCGATCCCACAAAAAAAATAAGGAAAAAAAAAAAAAACCCTAGCCGGATTCGAACCCGCGCCCTCAGTCCCGAAGATCTGATTTCAAGTTCGACGCCTTACCATTAGGCCACCAGCGCGCGGCGGCCGTGCGACGTCATTTCCGCCAGACACCAAGCTCACAAATATATATATATATAATCTTTACATTAGGCAATTTTATCTGATGAGTGCCGTACATGTTGTGCGGTACGAAACTAGTTAGTAATAAAATGCCAAGTCGTATCTTCAGTTGATCAGACCGTCTTTTAATATATATATATATATACATGACCGTAAACTCCACACGAGATTTCATCCCGCCTGAGCCCTTTGAGGGACAAAATTATACACCCCGCTACGCTCGGCCTTCGGCCTCGCTTCGCGAGGAAATGTGTACATCTTATGCCTTTGCGTACTCCGTGTGCTATGTTTGTTACCGCTATTTGTATTCTATTTCTTTTGAAATTGAAATGACCAAGAAACAAGAGTGTTTATGAACTTTTTTATCTTGTGAATTTTAATTTTTTACTTTCAGCTTTTTTTTCCCTAATGATATTGTAATGCGCAATTGAGAATTCTTAAATTGATAATTGTGCAATACAAGTTAATTATTAATTCATTAAAGAAAAAACGTGGTACACAGAACTTAATGTCTCTTTTGTCCATTGTAGAACACCACTGCTTGAGGTTGTTGTCTTGGCAACAGAGGTCGTTATTTGCTATTTACAGGTTGTCAACAACTCTCCAGTCTACTCGTCTACTTGTCTACTCGTACCCAGTCGTCAAACACAACCTCGTCCCCAGGGTCTTTTCGACCACGAGTTTTCAAAATGGCGGCTTCTCCGCGTCCAGCCACCATCTTGAAAGCGGAATTGATCATGGGGACGAAGTTGAGATTGAGAGATCTACAATCTCGTTCCCAGGGCCTGCGTTCCCTTTGACCAGCGGGCTGGAAACTCGACAACTCTGGTCTAATCCAAACCAGAACCAAGAGATCCTGGTTCCGGTTTTATTGTGCGCGTGCGCCGCAGATGGTGTTGAAAGGAACAAGTTATCAACAGCCAATCATATTCGATCGCCTTTTTGCCGGGCTTTCAGATTAGCCCAGAGGTCCGAATTTCTGGCTCAGTCCAGAAGGATCTGATAAGTCTGATAAAAGTTACCAAGTCGCGAATAAGAGAAGCGACTGGGTACGAGTCTGGGCTAGTGTATAGATCGCAACTTGCTGGGACGTCGACCCTGGATTTTTAAATTTCTCCATTTCAGCTTTGCCATTGTTCTAATCTTCAGAGCAGCTTTTAGTTCCTAGAACAAACTCTCGCAAAACCTGAAATTCAAGCAATACCCCAGGTTAACGAAAAAAAAAAACAAAATACAAATCGAGTACTTTGCAAGCCCACAGTGGAAAATTCTACTACAGCATGTGAAATCACACCATTTCTCGTCTTGCGCTTTCAAATCCCACCGAGAAAGAGGCCCTAGATTAATGCCGAAAACTCTTATGTATTAATAACGATATACAAGCTTCATAAGTCATTTTCAAATTTTGAAAGCAAGAAGTTTAGGGGTAAGGCGGACAGAGACGAAAAATGTCTATGCCAGCAAATGAGAGGTGTGCGCCAATGGGATTTTTCACACGAAAAACGTATGTTAAGAGAGGCTATTTAATATAGATGAGGTAACGAGGAAGCTGTGAGAAATGAGATGAAAAATATCTTATGCTAGTCTAATAACTGCTACAGATATATTTTAAACATTTTATACTTTAATTTGTCAATGCTTTTTTAGATGAAGTCGTCATCTAAAAAGGTAAAATTACCACTCGATCGTTGATTGCCTTGTTTTACAAAATTAGCAAAAACTTGTATCATGAACGTTTATTGCATTGTAGGTATAAACTGAATTGTTATATGCAAACAGAAATTTCTGGAGTAAGTAAACGACTAAACAATTTTTAGGGGGCGGTCTGGAAAAATGTTTTGTAAGAATACATGCATTTAACCGCTTATTCTAAGAAGCGCCTTAGAACGGTTTTCACTTGAGTGTCGAAAGTTAATTGCGTTTGCTTTGGTTTTGCATTACTATGCTTAGTGATTGGCTTAAAAATCTCGCGCCACTTTCTCAGCCAATCAGAACTAAAACCAAAACCAATCGTGACTCGCGCACGTTTTCCCACGCTTCGTGACAGCTATATGTATTTGCTTCGAGTTTTGATTGGTTCACTGGGTTGTCTGGGTCCTTTGTGGTTGGCCAGAGTAATTACTTTGGTTTTGGTTTTACGACACTCAATTGAAACTGCTCAAGGTTTAATGAAGCAATTCAATAAAGATTATAGTTCTCACAGAGAACATCGGGACGTTTATAGGCCTTTCTCGATTATGCTAGCATTTTTTTCGGCATTTTTTGGGAAAACGAGCATTTTTTTTCGTTTTTTCTTAAAAAAGAATTGCTAGCATTTTCTGTCATTTTTCATGGCTGTGATCCAGACTTCAGCACTCAGAAGGATAAATAATCCTAAAGTTTCACCATTTTGATTACTTAATTTGATTGTTTTCTGTCTGTTTCGACTGTTTGTGCGTTGTGTTACTTATTTACTTGTGTTGTGTTACTTGTGTGTGTGTTTTTTTAATTTTTTTAAAAATATATTTTTTAAATTTTTTTTAATAATTTTTTTAAAAAATTTTATTATTTTTTTTTTATAAACAAACAATTATTAAGTATCACCTGTTGTTGATATGAGCATATAATGTAAGAGTTTGTACGTTTTGTTTGAAATAAAACAAAGCATTCTTTGGAATTCAAGTGGCATTTTTTAAAGAAATCAGGCATTATTTTAGCATTTTTTTGGCTTTATGCGAGAATTTCTAGTAGCATTAAGTGCCAGTTTTACTAGCATAATCGAAAAAGGCCTAGACGTTTAGGGATTGTCCGCTTATCAGAAATCTAGCCTTTAGTGGAAGTTTGTCGACACAGCCCGATTCTGTTTGCTCAGCTACCAAAGCAAGAACGCTTACTCTGGCCAATAATAATTTGAAATTTCGCTATTTACGAACTTCCAGTCGTTGTGCGCATGCTCCAAGTTTATCCCGCTTATAGGTGATTGGCTAACATTCAATAATGAGCCATCTGCGCATGACCAAAATATCGAACTTTGCCAGAGACCGCGATATTAGTGCTGACCAAAAGAATAGCGGGCTCTGAAAAAGACTGTGTATGTAATACACTTACTGTTATATTCTGCGGTGCGCATGCGCCAGTTATCATTTGTAAGTTTGCGGGGTTTTTTCCACCATTCACTAGCTTGGCCACTAGCTTGCAGTTCTGGTCTCCTTGTCCATCGAAAATGTACTTGTCGCAATGAGGATGACGAAAACAATTATCCAGACACTGAATCTCAGTCCAAACAGAGTGCACTGCAATCTGGTAACCCGTGCAATTCGATTTCTGGAAGATGTTCTCTCCGTCTGGTTTTTCACAATCTTCAGAGGAAACTGAAAAATAGACACGGCAACAAATTGAAAGTTTTTTTAATTGATGCAGTGGTGACTTACTCCGTATGACACAAGCATAGAACTCCAAATATAGCGATATAAAATTTCATGACCAAATTTTGGATATTGCCAGTTTTTTTAACAGCCAAAATTTAGATTTGTTTCTTAGGAATCCTAATGGTCCACTTTTCATTATTTAAAATTGTTATATTAGAGCCCATTGTTAGCTCATACTGTTAACAAGCGTCTTTGGCTGCGGATGGCTAGGGTGGAAATGGATTGCAATTTGAAAAATTAAGGCTTAACTTTTCAAGTTGTTTCAGCGCGTCTTAAAAAAAATCGATATTTATAGCCGCAAATTAAGGTTATATCTTTTTTTATATGTACATAGATAATGTTTTTTTATGGATTAAGACCAAAAATAAAGACCAAAAATAAAGACCAAAAATAAAGACCAAAAATAAAGACCAAAAATAAAGACCAAAAATAAAGACCAAAAATAAAGACCAAAAATAAAGACCAAAAATAAAGACCAAAAATAAAGACCAAAAATTAACGAAATCCCCTTCACATAGCTCCTTTACCGTAATGATTCGATTTAGCGCCCGGGGCGCTTATTTACTTTTGGCACCTCAAGGGAGGGCGCTTATTCGAGACAGGGCGCTTATTCGGGAAAGGGCGCTTATTTAATTTCTTGAGAAAAACCAAATGTATCTAACAATAACAGAAACTGTAACAGTTAGAAATTGTTTAAAGTTCAGTTACTTTTAAAATAATTGTTCATTTTAGCAGTAAATATATACATGAACTGTACGGCGAACGGTCAGGAGTTTATCTAGTTGACGTCAATGACTTCAGTATTGGCAGTTTTTCACAATAGGGGCACTTATTAGAATAGGGGTGCTTATAAGAATGGGGGCGCTAATTAGAATGGGGGCGCTTATTGGAATATGGGCGCTTATTTACAAAAACACATTCGAAGGGGGGCGTTTATTCGGAAGGGGGCGCTTATTGGAAGGAGGGCGCTAAATCGAATCATTACGGTAAATGTAACTTGACTTCTTGGTAAGAATGGATGACCCAACATCAGATAATATGCTTCCCTATTCTAATATGGAATGAATTATTTTTAACAAGCCTTGCTTTTAGCTTATTTCTTCAATCATTTGTTGTTGTTTTTTTCATTTTGACGGATCAGCTTACACTGTAAAAGCTACAGAGGAAATGATCTATCCTTTCTGTTCACTTAACATTTGACAGAGATTCCAACCCTCCTGATTTGATCGAGAGTCTCCCGATTTGATGCGTTGCCTCCCGCTCTCCCGATTTATATCAGATTCTCCCGATTTATCATGAAATTCTGAAAACAAGAGAAAAATTGCTAATTTTTAGTACTTTTTGCGGTCTGAGTGTAGCAAAAGTAGAGAAAAGTACCAAAAATGTTTGTGAAAAGAATAAAGACCTTATAGAATAACTCAGAAATGATGTCAAAATGCCGGAAATGGCACTTGAGAGAACCTAAATTTGCAAAATTTCCCGGTGGAACATGCTTCTAAACCCCCCTAGATGCGCACACCTTCAGCGCTAAAAATACTCCCTTTTTTCCTTCAAAAAGGGTTGGAATCTCTGATTTGATTTTGTCTTTAGTAACACCGATTATTTCGTTGATTAGCTAGTGTTCAGGCTCTTGCTTGCGCAACCGAGTTAAGAAAGAAGGACGACCCTAGGACCGAGACTGTGATTCAAGAGATGACGATTACTTAAGAGTTAAAATTTGAATATTTATATTCTCACTTAGCTATTTCTGGCTATGTAAAAAACTGACTAAACTGTGTCGATTTATTTTGTTTGTTTGTGTCTTTTTATTCTTTTATAACACTTTTTATTCTAACACTTTATTGACAACACACACTACTTCTAGTAGCTGTGATGATTTATGAATCTCCACAAATTCACTGCCAGTCAGCCAGATATCTTGTTATCCGAGATAATTTGTATATTTCCATCACAACTTTTTGTGTATTCTCAAAGTATTCGAGTTATCGTATCCAAGATCTAATCGCTGTATCTTAGACCAATAATAACAGGACAAATTTGTTAAAAAAACTTTTTTGTTTAATCCTGGGATGTTCGGTATAATTAAAAAAGTTTTAAATGCCCTGATGTATGGTTCCAAAGCGAAATGGGGTCAGCAACCTGCTAATCATCGCACTGGAGAGGCTCGATATAAAGGCGGCGAAATACGAGACACAAAAACCCTCAACTTGTCGCGCAACATTGTTGCGTTGAACAAGTTGTTGCCCGTATTTCACCGCGCGCGCAACTTGTCGCGCAACAAATATCAGTGCTCCGAATAGCGGCAATATGTTGCACAAAGTAGAACCGAGTTCTACTTTTTGCAACAATTTTTTTCAACTTGTAACACCGAAATTTGTTGCGAGACAAGTTGAGCGCGCGGTAGAAATACGGGCAACAACTCTTTCAACTGGCAACGCAACAATTTTGCGCGGCAAGTTGAGGGTTTTTGTGTCTCGTATTTCGCCGCCTTAACGAAAGGTTAAGGAACTGGCAAAATAATGTCGGCTATATCGGGGTTCGTTCCCAAAATAGTTTTCCGTATATTTTTACCAGGACTTTGTTATATAGAGGCTCGTAATGTACTAAGGTTCCGCTATAGATCATGCTGGATGTTGCCAATAATTTAAATTGAAAAGAACGGTTTCGCCAGCTTTTTGTTATTTTATTTGAACACCTGATTTCAAGGCCGCCATATCCTCACAGAACAATTCTTTATAAGTGATACTCACCGACATTAGTGCATAAAATGATGAAGGCAAGCTAAAAATAAAAAAATGAAACAGTTTGTGGTTAAAAGGTTGAGGACAGTGATGATGAATAAAATCACATTAAATAATTTTACGGATATTTTTACCAACCAAAGAAAAGTAGCTAATAATTGAGTGCAGTTTTGTTATAAATTTTGCAAAGATTGTATTTTATTAGAGGCCTCTGCCTTCAAACGAAAAATTAAAGTCGTTGAAATACAAGGTTACCGTCGTATAAGTTGATTCATGCTCTCTGGACGGCTGGTGATTACAATCAACAGTGAAAGAATAAATTAAGACTTTTAATACTTACTCATTTTTGGCTGAACCAATTTCCCGTTGAAGAGAAGCTTGTAAGACGGTTTTATAGCTTTTACCAAGTTTGCTCAAAATTTCTCTGAGCTGGAAAGGGTCATTTATTTTGAAAGGTGTTCCTCTTCACGAATGTATCCAACTTGTCTTGTTTAAAATGAATGTTATGTTAATTTCTCTGATGTCAGCTACCTGTCAGTTCAGGTTATCACACTGAAAAAAACTGGTTCTGCCGGGTTTACATAATTATTCAAACTTTCCAAAACACCATTAGGAAACCTTTCTACTGATCCTATATAGCCTGATATGTAGATAGTCTCTTCCAAAACTTCATCTCTTAGGGACGGACCACGGAGTGTATGAAAAATATTGAACAAATTGTTTGCAGGGCCTAGAAAGACAAAATATATTGTTTGCAAACACGATATCTACAACAAAACATAGGTGGAATTTCGAAAAAAAAAATGTTTGCAAAGGTGCTTAAACTAAAAAAAAGTTAGCAGATTAAACTTTCATCCCCCCCCCCCCCTCCAAGAATAAAATGGTCCGTCCCTAACGAACAAAAAATAATAAGTAAAACTTAGCTAGGTAATTTTCTGAAAAACGAATTTTGTTCCGACCTTTACCTTATCGATTATGCCTTTATGTAAGTACACATAGACTCAACTTTATAATTTGCATTCATTTATTAGCAGTCTTCCCTGAACTTAATCCAAAGTCAACGCACTATGTTAACACTTTTGTCAAACACTGCCAACTACGTTTAGAATGTTGACGCAATGTATATCGTGTAACACCTGCTCTGTCGAAAATTAGAATGATTTTCTCAATTTTATCCGAAATGTGCGTATTTCAGAGGATAGCACGGCGAAGTTCGTTAAACGAGCTAGTAAAATCAGATAATTTTTTGAACTGTACTTGCGTTCAATCCTGGACATATCTGAATGCCTTTTGGCGGGAAAATTGATGCTGGCGTTTGTTACCGCTATTTGTATTCTATTTCTTTTGAAATTGAAATGACCAAGAAACAAGAGTGTTTATGAACTTTTTTATCTTGTGAATTTTAATTTTTTACTTTCAGCTTTTTTTTCCTAATGATATTGTAATGCGCAATTAAGAATTCCTAAATTGATAATTGTGCAATACAAGTTAATTATTAATTCATTAAAGAAAAAAACGTGGTACACAGAACTTAATGTCTCTTTTGTCCATTGTAGAACACCACTGCTTGAGGTTGTTGTCTTGGCAACAGAGGTCGTTATTTGCTATTTACAGGTTGTCAACAACTCTCCAGACTCGTGATCCAGACTTGAACCCAGTCGTTACTCGTACCCAGTCGTCAAACACAACCTCGTCCCCAGGGTCTTTTCGACCACGAGTTTTCAAAATGGCGGCTTCTCCGCGTCCAGCCACCATCTTGAAAGCGGAATTGATCGTGGGGACGAAGTTGAGATTGAGAGATCTACAATCTCGTTCCCAGGTCCTGCGTTCCCTTTGACCAGTGGTCTGGAAACTCGACAACTCTGGTCTAATCCAAACCAGAACCAAGAGATCCTGGTTCCGGTTTTATTGTGCGCGTGCGCCGCAGATGGTGTTGAAAGGAACAAGTTATCAACAGCCAATCATATTCGATCGCCTTTGTGCCGGGCTTTCAGATTAGCCCAGAGGTCCGAATTTCTGGCTCAGTGCAGAAGGATCTGATAAGTCTGATAAAAGTTACCAAGTCGCGAATAAGAGAAGCGACTGGGTAGGAGTCTGGGCTAGTGTATAGATCGCAACTTGCTGGGACGTCGACCCTGGATTTTTAAATTTCTCCATTTCAGCTTTGCCATTGTTCTAATCTTCAGAGCAGCTATTAGTTCCTAGAACAAACTCTCGCAAAACCTGAAATTCAAGCAATACCCCAGGTTAACGGAAAAAAAAAACAAAATACAAATCGAGTACTTTGCAAGCCCACAGTGGAAAATTCTACTACAGCATGTGAAATCACACCATTTCTCGTCTCGCGCTTTCAACTTCCACCGAGAAAGAGGTCCTAGATTAATGCCGAAAACTCTTATGTATTAATAACGATATACAAGCTTCATAAGTCATTTTCAAATTTTGAAAGCAAGAAGTTTAGGGGTAAGGCGGACAGAGACGAAAAATGTCTATGCCAGCAAATGAGAGGTGTGCGGCAATGGGATTTTTCACACGAAAAATGTATGTAAAGAAAGGCTATTTATTATAGATGAGGTAACGAGGAAGCTGTGAGAAATGAGATGAAAAATATCTTATGCTAATCTAATAACTGCTACAGATATATTTTAAACATTTTATACTTTAATTTGTCAATGCTTTTTTAGATGAAGTCGTCATCTAAAAAGGTAAAATTACCACTCGATCGTTGATTGCCTTGTTTTTGTTTTACAAAATTAGCAAAAACTTGTATCATGAACATTTATTGCATTGTAGGTATAAACTGAATTGTTAAATGCAAATAGAAATTTCTGGAGTAAGTAAACGACTAAACAATTTTTAGGGAGCGGTCTGGAAAAATGTTTTGTAAGAATACATGCATTTAACCGCTCATTCTAAGAAGCACCTTAAGGTTTAATGAAGCAATTCAATAAAGACTCTAGTTCTCACAGAGAACATCGGGACGTTTAGGGATTGTCCGCTTATCAGAAATGTAGCCTTTATTGAAAGTTTGTCGCCACAGCCCGATTTTGTTTGCTCAGCTACCAAAGCAAGAACGCTTACTCTGGCCAATAACAATTTGAAATTTCGCTATTTACGGACTTCCAGTCGTTGTGCGCATGCTCCGAGTTTATCCCGCTTATAGGTGATTGGCTGACATTCGATAATGAGCCATCTGCGCATGACCAAAATATCGAACTTGGCCAGAAGAGACCGCGATATTAGTGCTGAGCAAAAGAATAGCGGGCTCTGAAAAAAGACTGTGTATGTAATACACTTACTGTTATATTCTGCGGTGCGCATGCGCCAGTTATCATTTGTAAGTTTGCGGGGTTTTTTCCACCATTCACTAGCTTGGCCACTAGCTTGCAGTTCTGGTCTCCTTGTCCATCGAAAATGTACTTGTCGCAATGAGGATGACGAAAACAATTATCCAGACACTGAATCTCAGTCCAAACAGAGTGCACTGCAATCTGGTAACCCGTGCAATTCGATTTCTGGAAGATGTTCTCTCCGTCTGGTTTTTCACAATCTTCAGAGGAAACTGAAAAATAGACACGGCAACAAATTGAAAGTTTTTTTAATTGATGCAGTGGTGACTTACTCCGTATAACACAAGCATAGAACTCCAAATATAGCGATATAAAATTTCATGACCAAATTTTGGATATTGCCAGTTTTTGAACAGCCAAAATTTAGATTTGTGTCGTAGGAAACCTCCAAATAATGGTCCACTTTTCAGTGTTACAAATTGCTATATTAGAGCGCTCATACTGCTAACAAGCGTGTTTGGTTGCGGATGGCTAGGGTGGAAATGGATTGCAATTTGAAAAATTAAGGTTTAACTTTTCAAGTTGTTTCTGCGCGTCTTAAAAAAAAACCGATATTTATAGCCGAAACTTGTTTTTTCTCCGCAAATTAAGGTTATATCTTTTTTTATATGTACATAGATAATGTTTTTTTTATGGGTAAAGACCAAAAATAAAGACCAAAAATTAACGAAATCCCCTTCACATAGCTCCTTTACCGTAATGATTCGATTTAGCGCCCGGGGCGCTTATTTACTTTTGACACCTCAAGGGAGGGCGCTTATTCGAGACAGGGCGCTTATTCGGGACAGGGCGCTTATTTAATTTCTTGAGAAAAAACCAAATGTATCTAACAATAACAGAAACTGTAACAGTTAGAAATTGTTTAAAGTTCAGTTACTTTTAAAATAATTGTTCATTTTAGCAGTAAATATATACATGAATTGTACGGTGAACGGTCAGGAGTTTATCTAGTTAACGTCAATGACTTCAGTATGGGCAGTTTTTCACAATAGGGGCACTTATTAGAAAACGGGTGCTTATAAGAACGGGGACGCTAATTAGAATGGGTTATTTACAAAAACACATTCGAAGGGGGGCGTTTATTCGGAAGGGGGCGCTTATTGGAACGAGGGCGCTAAATCGAATCATTACGGTAAATGTAACTTGACTTCTTGGTAAGAATGGATGACCCAACATCAGATAATATGCTTCCCTATTCTAATATGGAATGAATTATTTTTAACAAGCCTTGCTTTTAGCTTATTTCTTCAATCATTTGTTGTTGTTTTTTTCATTTTGACGGATCAGCTTACACTGTAAAAGCTACAGAGGAAATGATCTATCCTTTCTGTTCACTTAACATTTGATTTTGTCTTTAGTAACACCGATTATTTCGTTGATTAGTGCTCAGGCTCTTGCTTGCGCAACCGAGTTAAGAAAGAAGGACAACCCTAGGACCGAGACTGTGATTCAAGAGATGACGATTACTTAAGAGTTAAAATTTGAATATTTATATTCTCACTTAGCTATTTCTGGCTATGTAAAAAACTGACTAAACTGTGTCGATTTATTTTGTTTGTTTGTGTCTTTTTATTCTTTTATAACACTTTTTATTCTAACACTTTATTGACAACACACACTACTTCTAGTAGCTGTGATGATTTATGAATCTCCACAAATTCACTACCAGTCTGCCAGATATCTTGTTATCCGAGATAATTTGTATATTTCCATCACAACTTTTTGTGTATTCTCAAAGTATTCGAGTTATCGTATCCAAGATCTAATCGCTGTATCTTAGACCAATAATAACAGGACAAATTTGTTAAAAAAAACTTTTTTGTTTAATCCTGGGATGTTCGGTAAATGCCCTGATGTATGGCTCCAAAGCGAAATGGCGTCAGCAACCTGCTAATCATTGCACTGGAGAGGCTCGATATAACGAAAGGTTAAGGAACTGGCAAAATAATGTCGTCTATATCGGGGTTCGTTTCCAAATATTTTTTCCGTATTTTTTTTTACCAAGGACTTCGTTATATAGAGGCTCGTAATGTACTAAAGTTCCGCTATAGATCATGCTGGATGTTGCCAATAATGTAAATTGATAAGAACGGTTTCGCCAGCTTTTTGTTATTTTATTTGAACACCTGATTTCAAGGCCGCCATATCCTCACAGAACAATTCTTTATAAGTGATACTCACCGACATTAGTGCATAAAATGATGAAGGCAAGAGCAGCGATAAATAAACTGTGCCTTGGAGAACGAGCTACATGCCAAGCTAAAAATAAAAAAAATGAAACAGTTTGTGGCTAAAAGGTTGAGGACAGTGATGATGAATAAAATCACATTAAATAATTTTACGGATATTTTTACCAACCAAATAAAAGTAGCTAATAATTGAGTGCAGTTTTGTTATAAATTTTGCAAAGATTGTATTTTATTAGAGGCCTCTGCCTTCATACGAAAAATTACAGTCGTTGAAATACAAGGTTACCGTCGTATAAGTTGATTCATGCTCTCTGGACGGCTGGTGATTACAATCAACAGTGAAAGAATAAATTAAGACTTTTAATACTCACTCATCTTTAGCTAAACCAATTTCCCGTTGAAAAGAAGCTTGTAAGACGGTTTTTTAGCTTTTACCAAGTTTGCTCAAAATTTCTCTGAGCTGGAAAGGGTCATTTATTTTGAAAGGTGTTCCTCTTCACGAATGTATCCAACTTGTCTTGTTTAAAATGAATGTTATGTTAATTTCTCTGATGTCAGCTACCTGTCAGTTCAGGTTATCACACTGAAAAAAAACTGGTTCTACCGGGTTTACATAATTATTTAAACTTTCCAAAACACCATTAGGAAACCTTTCTACTGATCCTATATAGCCTGATATGTAGATAGTCTCTTCCAAAACTTCATCTCTTAGGGACGGACCACGGAGTGTATGAAAAATATTGAACAAATTGTTTGCAGGGCCTAGAAAGACAAAATATATTGTTTGCAAACACGATATGTATCACAAAACATAGGTGGAATTTCGCAAAAAAAAGGTTTGCAGAGGTGCATAAACTAAAAAAAAGTTAGCAGATTAAACTTTCATCCCCCCCCCCCCCCCCTCCAAGAATAAAATGGTCCGTCCCTAACGAACAAAAAATAATAAGTAAAACTTAGCTAGGTAATTTTCTGAAAAACGAATTTTGTTCCGACCTTTACCTTATCGATTATGCCTTTATATAAGTAAACATAGACTGAACTTTATAATTTGCATTCATTTATTAGCAGACTTCCCTGAACTTAATCCAAAGTCAACGCACTATGTTAACACTTTTGTCAAACACTGCCAACCATGTTTAGAATGTTGACGCAATGTATGTCATGTAACACCTGCCCTGTCGAAAATTAGAATGTTTTTCTCAATTTTATCCAAAATTTGCGCATTTCTGAGGATAGCACGGCGAAGTTCGTTAAACGAGCTAGTAAAATCAGATAATTTTTTAAACTGTACTTTATAAAGTTTCTATAACCCTTGCAGATGAGATGGACTTTCATCACATGTGCTGTCATGTTGTTTAAACTTTGTAAACTCTCCGCCTGCATGAATGTAACTTAAATATGTATGAACGTCACCTATTGTGCAATCTCTTTTATTACTTCCTTTTAAAAACCTTGTAACATTTGGACATTTCCACTTTTAAATAAACCTGAAAAAAGCCCAGAAGTATTTGGCCAGCCGAAATATAATAAAACAAGTTGTAGCCAGGTTTTCAGTTATATTCAGGCAAGTTACAGAAGCTAGTATGCTCTAACCTGCGATCAGGCGTTCTCTTTTTTTACCCGTCTCTCTGCCGTGAAAAAAGAACGCCTGGTCGGAGGTTTAGCATACTCTGTTTCGGGAACCGAGTCAAGCTACTCACGTATTAAATGTTTAGGTAATGTGTTTAGTCACATGACCTTGTCAATCATACAAAGTCTGCCTCGTCCCCAGGCGCCGATTGGCCGGATGTTGCCCAGAACGCCAAGCGAACCGTGCACGTCAGTCCCACAACACCAAGCGAACCGTGCACGACCAAGGACGAGGACGCCTGGGGACGAGGCAGGTGATGTGACCGAGTGCAGTTTTGCATCAGAAACATTTAAGGTGGCTTTGAATCCTTTAACTCAAGGCGAAGTTCGTTAAACGAGCTAGTAAAATCAGATAATTTTTTTGATGTAGAAATGTAGAAATGTTATTTTGTCAATTTGACGAGAATACAGTCAAAGCGGCCACCCCTATTACGCGGCCAGTTATTTAAGTTCCGAAACTGTTGTCGGTTTAATACTGGAAATAAAACTCCTTTTAAACGGCCACCCCTATTAAGCGGCCGCGGCCACCTTTTTGCCGTCCCGATGAGCTTTTGCCCCTATTTAGCGGCCAGCAAGGTTGTAATATACAATTTTTGGCTTGATGGCTGATAACATCATTTAAACACGGGATTATTGTTGTGTTATGTGATTCCGTGATTCGTTTTCGCGCTATTCAGTGTTGAAATAACGTCACCTTTCTAAAAGGCCTTATGTTAACGAACCCCTATTAATCGGCCAGTTGCCATTTCTCCGAGGGTGGCCGCTTAATAGATAGGGGTTCTACTGTATATTAAAGGAACACTTTTACCGTGTAAGTGTTGCCATGGAAACACATAGCAAATAACTTTAAAGCCACTTTATTTATTGGAAAACCTACACAGATTTGTAATCATTGTGAGCCAACTCATGGGTTATTAAAGATGATTTCCAGTCCGTACTGCGCAGACTCGGGGTTTGTTTACGTTTTTGTTTTGAATTCGTTGAAACGTTACACTTCGGTGACAGCATACATGACGTTTTATAGTCCGCCATTACAGTTCGTTTCGTTCAAGAAGTTCCGATGAGCTAAAACGTCGGTTTGAAATAGCATCAAGGTTCTTCTACTCGTTATTATTTGTTCTGCAAGGATATCTGGCGTTAACAATGAAGAAAAAGGTAAGTTTGTCGCGGAATTTTTAGTTTTGCTTGTAAACATTCCCTTCGTGTGGGCTCACATAAACATTGCAGCCGAGATTGCGCAGTACGGACTGGAATTCATCTTTAAATTAAACAAGATGCACACAAACAAGTTGTCAATAAATGGTTTAATTTTCTTTCAAAATGAAAGGTACAATATCCTCAAACATTTTGAATCAATGAACTGTAATTATAGTCAACATTCAATTTGACAAAACATTGCATACAGTCATTTTGCTAACTGGACTTGTGAGGAAAAGGTAGTATAAATGAAATTCATTTCTAATTTGTGCAAACGTATTTTCTCAGGGGAAGATTCTAACGGATAATCTAACTTAATTAAAGTTTGTATGCAATCAGTACAACAAAGCATCACGGAAACATTTCACTATATCATACATTAGATGGCCTTTTTTTAATTTGAATAAAATACTATTTGTTTTAATTGCACTTTAACCTTGATTAAAGGAGCTATGTCGCGGGGATTTTACAGATTTTTGGTCTAAACTGTTTTGAAATTAGTGATAGGCAACTTAAGCCATAAAAACATAATCTTTGAACACCTTAAGTAAGATATAACCTAAATTTGCGGATAGAAAGCCCCCGCTTAAAATATCGATTCTTTGAAGACGCGCAAAAACAACTTGAAAAAGTAAGCCTTAATTTTTCAAGTTGCAATCCATTTCCATCCTAGCCATCTGAAGCCAAACATGCTCGTTAACAGTTTCAGTGCCATAATATAGCATTTTTTAATAAAAATGGACTATTATTTTTGGTTTCCTGCGACACAAATAAAAATTTTCGCTGTTCAAAAATCTGGTCAAATCCCCGTGACATAGTCTCTTTTAAGATTGCATGCAGTCAGTACAACAAAGCATTACGTGGAAATTTTACTTTATCACACAGTACATGGACATTTTTGAATTTGAATAAAAGACTATTTGTTTCAATTGTAATTTAACCTTGATTAATTCAAGGTTTTTATATTGCAATATTCTAATATTTCTTGCGTTTATGCAAAATTCCTTAAAATTACTATTACTCAACACTACTAAATGATTGTTGCGGAGAAGGCACTCTCAATACACGAGATGTCAATCTCCTCAAATTTCATTTTCACATTCATTTAATGCCTTTAGATAAACGAGCTCCAACTTAGAATGAATTTTCGTACCAATCGCATTATCCCAAAATTAACATTTCATTATAAAAGGAATATTAAAAAAAGTATAGCTGGCCACATCATTCGGGCCTACTATTTATTTTATTCAAGAAGATTTTTTGAAGTCATTCAATAGTTTGGCTAATATGGCGTACGTATCTCTTCCGTTCTTTAACCGCGACTCAGCGTACTGGATAAGACTTGACTGCAGGCTCAACACCCTTTGCTCGTTGTAACGAATAATCTATCAAAAAGAACGACGAAAAAGTGTTCGTAGCATTTAATAAGGCTGTATTTGAGGGCAAACAGAGAAAAGATTGTCTATGACTAAACAAGGAATTGCTTACGTAAATATAAAACATTTGTATGCAGAGAACTGCACAAGGCGAAATTAAATATCGCACTGTCTGTTGCCAAATTTGCACGTGGTAAACGTCACTGTGCGTAATCGGGAGGGGGGAGGGGGGGAGACAAAGGCAAAACTAGGAGGCGAAACAATAAGAAGGAAGAGTTCGTTTTACACTCTCGCCTACTGAACTCGTGTGTTGTGTTACGCCTGGCCGTACTTAGGATCATTGTGGTCGCGTTGAAGAAAAGCGTTGCGTGACGTCTCGAGCAAAAACTGCAAAAGAGACTGGGGAGCACTGTAACACAACTTCCTGTAGAGACTTTACGAAACCTCAATTATACGTCACAGGACACAAAAGATAAATAGATTGTAACCGCTCACCTCTTTCTTTGCAACTTCTGAAATTTTATTGTAAGCTTCTTCTGCATCTTCTTTCGCTTTTTGAAGCTGAAAAAGGTAGTAAATCAAGACTGTTTTAATTTTCAGTGCTCATTTGATCACTGTAGAACATGTTTTGCATTTCACACAGTTACGTTTAAAAAGATTTACCACGCGCTATTCTTACGTGTACCTAAGTCCCTTCCAAATCCAAGCTCGACCATTTCTAAAACGAAAGATTTCTCACGATAAGAAGCCTCTCCGAATATAAGCTCACTTTATAGTAAACCCACCGCAACACCTTTTGAACGAAATAAGCTTAGGAAATATTATCGTTATTACTTTATGGTATACGCCTCTCCGAATATAGAACACCAGGGACTAGAGGCTTTTTGCTTGGCTTGTGCAACAACAGTAATCTAAAAATACTGGTGCAGACAATTGTTGATAAATGTAAAATGAATTACTATGATTATATGAAATGAATTTCTATGATGATACCGATCGATCCTTTTTTGTTGTGCAGTATGTGAAAACTACCAGTTGAAAAGCGATAACACGAACCCTTGATAACAAGACCCCCTCCTCCCACCCCGCTAATTCGAACTTCTTTCGGTCTCTTTTTAGAAGAATTCCCGAATTATTTCATCCAATCAAAAACTAGCACGAGCGTTCACGAGTACTCCAAAAGCAATCGCGCGTACAAATACGCCATGTTGCTTAGCAACTTCTGGGACGAGAACCGCGGGCTCAGTCACTTCTCGGAGAAGTGATGTCGCCATCAACTGGCACTTGTTCCCCCGACTGAGTGTAGCTAAGGGTTCTTCCACGTTCAATAAAGTATTGAAACGGGGGCCAACTGATCAGTGTTAAATATGCAACATGCTTGCCTTCGTGAAAATATTGATTCACTAAAAGCTTACCGCTTCTTGGTTCTTGGGTTTAGCTTTTTCCAATGCTTTTGTAGCGTTCTCAAACTCCACCAGCTTACATGTTCGACGGAAGAGCATCTCCTATAAAAAGATAGTGAGAACAGATACCATTGTAAATGGTTTGGAACAGTGCGCTGTCAAGCAGAGTTTGTCATCTTTCTGGGTACAGAACCTTCAGAATAAGAATAAGCCCCCAGACCCCCAAAATGAGCCCTAAAACCAGCAAAAACTAAGCTCCACCGGGCGGAAATAGAATATAAGCCCCCAGTCCCCCACAATGGACCCTAAAACCGGCAAAAACTAAGCTCCACCCGGCAGGAAAGAATATAAGCCCCCAGACCCCCAAAATGAGCCCTAAAACCAACATAAACTAAGCTCCACCCGGCAGGAAAGAATATAAGCCCCCAGACCCCCAAAATGAGCCCTAAAACCAACATAAACTAAGCTCCACCCGGCAGAAAAGAATATAAGCCCCCAGACCCCCAAAATGAGCCCTAAAACCAACATAAACTAAGCTCCACCGGGCGGAAATAGAATATAAGCCCCCAGTCCCCTACAATGGACCCTAAAACCGGCAAAAATGCAGCTCCGCCCGGCAGAAAACGTCCTAAAAAATACCCCTAATCATAAGTATGGGTTGTACTGAGAGCCAATCGCTCTGATTAAAGGCCCTCTTTTCCCGGCGTATCCAATCGAACGTTCGGTAATCGAACCCAATCAAACAACAATCGTTCGATTGGGTTCGGTAATCGAACATAATCGAACTCACAATAAAATTTGGTCAATCGAACGAAATTGAACGTTCGATTACCGAACAGTCGACAATCGAACAAAATAGAACGTTCGATTACCTAACAGTCGACATTCGTACTCGGTCGAACGTTCGATTACCGAACTCCTGTTTGTTTATATTGCGGACATTTTGTGCGGTGCACCGGCCTCCTGATGAGTCTTGCCTGATTTACTTATAAAGAGACGTATTCCGAACAAAATCGAATCGGATTGAGTTCGATTGCGTTCGATTGTGTTCGATTGTGTTCGACTGTGTTCGATTGTGTTCTATTGGTTCGATTGGTTCAAAAATCGAACTCACAGCAAAATAAATGTTCGATTTTGTTCGATTATCGAACCCAATCGAACGATTGGTGTTCGATTGGGTTCGATTGGTTTTTGGTTCGATTTTGTTCGATTGGATACGCCGGGTCTTTTGTAGGGCTTATTTTGCCTTATACAGGTCGCCTCTTGCAGCAGCTCTCACAAGGTCTCATGCACCTATCAATGTTAAGCCCGAGGGGGGGGGGGGGGGGGGGTCGCGCTAACCACGGGATTTTGATCGTTCGGTCCCCAGGGTAGGGATTTTGATCGTACGTGATTGCCCCAGGGTAGGGATTTTGATCGTATATGATCCCCTGCAACAAGGTTTGAAGGACATCTGACAACCTTTCATTGCTCCCGGGTGGGGATTTTGACCAATTATTTTGTCCCGGGGGTGGGGAATTTGACTTTTTTTTTTATAGAAAATGTCAAAATCCCCACCCCTTGCCCGACCCCCCCCCCCCCTCGGGCTTAACATTGATAGGTGCATTACATGAATGGCTCGCTATCCTTCGAGAGAACAATAGAAAAAACAACAGGAACAATGCCCCTAGCCCCAGAAACAATTATAGCAACTGCTACACTAGAGGACCAGTAGAATTACAAGCTTACGAGAGCTGCTACACTACTGATATACAGTATGCTGTTTTGAAGACTGTATAGACGTTGTATTGTGTGTTCTTGTAGTTATGTTTAGTCAGTTAAAAACCATTTACCGAATTGCATTCTTACATCCCGCTAGTGTGTTTAAGATGTAAAATCTCTTTAAAATTTAAGCCCAGCGATGTTTGAAACCCACATTCCTTTCCATATAATAATAATCTCATACATACACCTCACAGGGAGGCGCGGTGGCCTAATGGTTAGCGCGCCGGACTCCGGAGCGAGCGTTCCGGGTTCGAGCCCTAGCGGGGGTCACTGTGTTGTGTTCTTGGGCAAGACACTTTACTCTCATAGTGCCTCTCTCCACCCAGGTGTTTAAATGGGTACCGGTGAAATAATGCTGGGGGGTTCCCTGCGATGGACTAGCATCCCATCCAGGGGGGAGTAGAAATACTCCTAGCTGCTTAATGCTAAGGAAACCGGGATAAGCTCCGGCAGTATGCGCCACTTTGGCTCGAGGCTGACCTTATTATTTTTATACATACACCTCACATTGGAAAAGAACTCAAACCTCACCAGAAAGGCTTTTGTGACAAAAATAACTTCAGGGCTTTTTTATGTAATTTTATGATACTTATGGAAGGCATTTTTTTTAAGTTTACAGGCATTTCACACACCTTTGCTGCTTCCATGTATCTAGAGTAAAGTTCTAACGTAAATCCTAAGGTGTTGTCATCATTTGTGGACATTACATCAAGTGATTCCTGAAATACAACACAGCAACTTTAGTAAGCAATTAAACAACATAAGTAATAAACAATTAACAAAATGTATTATTAAAATAAAAATATGTTATAAATGCCACAGCTTTTTACCTTGACACCATTTAGTGCACTAGAAAAAGTTACAAAATTCCTGAAAGACAAGGAAGAAAGAATTAAATAAAATAGAGGGGAAAATAGTTCACTCCAATGAGTAGGAGGCACTGAGGCTTCATCACCAAGTTGGACTCTTCATCTAGTGGTCCAAGGTTTCAACACTGATGATGTGACACCGAACCGAAACCGTCGAAACAAAACTTCTTGATTGCTTTCTATATTCTTACAACACATCTACTTGATTATGTATTGATATTGTAGGGAGAAGTTTAATGCTGACAAACCCTTTCAATGCCTTGGTGCTGTTATCATCATTAGTAGCAGCTGTCATGAGGGTAGAACTGAAATCATTTACTGCTAATGCAGCACCTGCAATACAAGACACCATCACCATGGAAACACACACAGAAACAGTACCTCCTCCCCCCCCCCACCCCCCCCCCCCAAAAAAAAAAACTCCCAAAAAATAAATTACTGGTACCTTTATTTAATATACATGTTTTTTAGCTAGAAGATTGTTGGGGCCATGTTTTCCCAATCAAATTAGAATTTAGAAGTGCTGGTATTTGTGGTGGGAGGAAAAATGGAGAACCTAGAGAAAAACTGTCAGAGCAAGGACAAGAACCAACAAGAATCTCAACCCGCATGACGCCGGGTCCAGGATTAAAACCATGCACCACACTGGTGGGAGGTACGTGCTCCTAACACTGTGCCTTCCCTGCTCCCCAAAGAAGTTCCTGATATTCTGTTGCTCATTGACTTGATACAGTGTGCAAGAGAGAGGTGAATCCTAATTTGAAAACTTATTTTAGGCCTCAAAAAATAGCCATCCGATCGTCCAGGACAAGTATATTCTCTTGCCAGGCAAGTAACTTTTCATTCTCACTTGCTTAATGCAAGTCATCTGCTAACTAAATAGTAAAAAAGTAAACTGAGACAAAAAAAAATTTAAAAAAATCCTGCAATGTAGCAATTTACAGACCCTTAAATTACATTATTTTACTCAAAGCATGTTCTCCGTAGAAGATAGACTTAGCAAAACATTTTTTTTAACCTGCCACAAAAAGAAAAATCAGCACACAAAAGGTGTTGACTTAAACAAGTCTGCATACTTTGAAGGCACAAATAAGAAGTTTGAGGACCTGTAACAGCCTTCACAGCAGGCACAAGAAGAAGAAGAGTGCCTTTATTTAAACAGGGTTGCTCTTTCAGTAATTATAAATTACAAAATTACTGCTATCAATAGAGGCCCTATAAGGTTTCAACACTAACTTAAGGTTTCAACACTGGTGTGCACAAGAATACACATAGGTCTCTTGTTTAAGTAGCCTGCAAACAGATGTCCCAATGTTGTTTTATGCTGCTGTAAAACAACAGCCAGAAATCTGTCCGTGTGCACAGTCTATGTTAAATGAAGTACATCCCCAAAACTTGAGTCATATTCAAGAGTCATATCACTTACGCTGTTGGCTGTGAACCATTTTTGTGAAGTTCTGTAAGAAAAGTAAAAAATTTGTAAGAAAATTCTGAAATCAAGCTGTAGGGAACAGTTCTACAATTTAGAATAAATTGCAATACTATAAACTAAAATATTAAATAATAATAAGATACCATGAAATTACATGATAACTCAACCTGCACCCCCCTCCCCACCCCAAAATATCAAAAGAAAAAATCTTTTTCATAATGAGCCTTCCACAGTATTTATACCTAATCGTACCTTTTTGGTACGCTTCGGCTGCATATCAGGCGAGTTTGGTCGAGCCATGGTTCGTATTTTGGCGAGACGCAGTCGAGCCAAAATACCCATGGCGAGACCAAACGAGCCTGATATGCAGCCGAAGCGTACCAAAAAGGTACGATTAGGTATTTACCGTACCCAAATTCAGCAAAAAATCCGGTTATATTTCTCGCTCTGTTGAAGCCATGCTTGCAAGGTACGTACTGTAAATTGTGATGACTTGGTCTTCGACACTTTTACCAAGTTCCTCTTCTGCCTTTTCCACTCGTTTGTTTAGAGTTTCATTCTCTACATTTCAAAATTAAAATTTAGCGAAAAACTTGGAAATTCCGACTCCAATTTTTTCACTCTGAATGTCTCAGTACTCTTCGGCAAACATCGCGCAATTGGCGAGCGCGCTCAAGTTTAGTTTTGGCGGGAAAGTTTTTCTCTTTTTACGACCGCTTAACACCGCTAAATTTAAATTACGAAGTTCTGTTCTATTGGTAAAACGTCTTTTCAATTCATCACACAGTAACACTACTTTACTTCAAAGTGACCGTGATATGGGGGCATATCAGGTCAGTGACTTGATATCGTAGGATATCAGGACAGTAGATCGCGCTTCTGATTGGCTACTTGCGAATTTGGGTACGGTAAATTACAGTACCACAAGGGTATTTAGATTTAGCTTCTTCTCATCACAAGCCCCGTTTTTAACAGCTTGCTTTTCATTTTACATTGCTACAGAAAACACCAAAAGATGTGATGTAGGAGTAAAACATTTCAAGCACTGACAGGATCCTCACCCTGAACACACCAAATGAAGCAACTGGGATAAAGAAGCCTGAAAAAAATTTAGAGCTTCAACGGGGTTTGAACCTGTGATACCCATGTGATGCTCTACCAACTGAGCTTTAAAGCCGCACATTGGAAGCCAGGTCATTTTAGTGGGTTCTATATTCCCCGTGAAGGAGTAAATGACAGAATAAATGAAACTATTTGTTAGTTTGCATCTCTTACCAAATAGGTTTCCTTAGTAAGTGGTGTGTACTGCTCTACAAAATCCCTCTTCTTTTGGAATTCTTCATCAAGATCCTATAAGAACAGCAAGGAAATTGAAATGATCAACAAAATATAATTGCAAACTGACTTAGTTTGTTATTTAGCAATGTTATTGTGGCATGCTCAGTTTTGCTGTGTTCTGTCAACAACAACTGCTAGAATTGGGTAAATCCTTCTGATAACAAAAAAATCCTGCCATTTTATCGAAGCTAAAATTGCCTCAAATGTTATTATTTTAAATATCATTTCAGTTTCAGTGCAACTATGTTCAATTTTTTTTTAAATACTCGTGAACTGACATCCAAATTTCTAGTAACCTGAATTACTACACAAGTACTCCAATCATTCAGGGGCCAGTTGTTTGAAGAGAGGATTTATAACACTATCCCCTGGATAAATGGCTAAACAAAATGCCAACAAAACATACTACACTATGCTCAGAGTAGTATTTCTCTAACTTATAGCATTAACCACCTTTGAACAACTGAGCCCAGGTCAATAACAGATTTATTACCCAGGGACATGGTCCCCCTCCCTTTGCACTCCCCATTTTTAGCGAGCAAAAAAACCAACTTTACTCTGAAGCGAAATATTTTCCCGAGGCCCTTTCATTAAGTAAAATAAGCTGATCATATCTACCTTGTGGTTATGATGTCTAAAGTCACCCACTGCTCGGGATAAACTCTCCATCATTCCTTTTTTAACTTTGGTCCTTACCGGTGGCTAAAAAAAATTAAAATAAAAAGTTTTTAAAAATCAACAAAAGAAACATCCAGAGCTGCAATGCTCTGTACAGTCAATTCTCTCAATGGACACCTCTATAAGATGGACACCTGGCATTGGTCCCATCCCTGCCCTTTTTAGGTTATTTTATTATAACTAAACTCCCTATAAGATGGCCACTTCTCTAAGACAGACAGTCAGAGCCAGTCCTGATGGTGTCTGTCTTAGAGAGAGTTAACTGTACTGTCCTAAGACACACAGCATAGTTACTTGAAACCCAAGATAAATTTAGTGATCACGAGCCATTAAGCACATTCAGGATTTAATATTGTTGTGGACAGCTGTAAACTTTTTTGATGGCCACTAAGTTGAGGTCCAATCAAAGCAAGAGCACCATGGAGTTATTTTAGGCTCCATCACATACACAAGACGTGAATGATGTGCACAGTCACTTGACCACCAGTTCCTGGGCTTATAAAGTGCTGGGCCCGGTTGTTCAAAGCACGATTAAGCTAATCCAGGATTAGCATGAAATTTGATTTCAATTTTACATAATTCCGTTGAGGTTTTCTGTTAATATTTTCTGTCCCACAGTTTTGACATGGACCAATCTCAAACTTAACAAAATATTAGCTTTGGGAAACCCTTTAAAACAAGAGAAATTAAAATCTTGATCATCTTTTAATCCTGGGTTAGCGTTAATCGTCTTCCGAACAACCCGGCCCTGGATGTAAAGTACCCTAAAGTTCCGTGTATAAGCCGCACCCGTAGATAAGCCGCACCCCCGATTTGGATGCTCAAATTTTGGGGAAAAAATATACAGACAATAAAGTTTGAAATTCAAGTGAAGTTCTACTGGAACACAAACAAGGGCAAACAAGCAAGGTTTCAAAACACTGCGACGGTGGTTGTTGCAATGTTTACTACAAATTAAGTCTTACGAAAGCGAAATTTCACTTGTCATACCTCTTTTTTAGTTTGAGTTCACAATATCTTAAACTTGAATGCTCTCTTGATATCATTTTTTCGAGATTATCACTTCTAAACACTCCTGAACACTTGTTATGACTGTAATACTCGTCTTGCAAACGACTTTGCAGAGGAACCAAAAAACAGTGAACAACAACAAAGTTTTCAGGTTGTTATATATTTGTTTAGTGACGTCTTGAGAAGTTTCTTTTATGAATATTAATTAGGCCTTTTAGAACTCCAACCCGCAATGTTTCCGTAGATGAGCCGCACCCCCGATTTTTGACTTGAATTTAGAGGAAAAAGGTGCAGCTTATACATGGATCTTTACGGTAGTTGGAATGCATCTATGTAATTGTTCACTGTGTTGTGTCCTTGGGCAAGACACTTAACTCTTACAATGCTTCTCTCAACACAGATGAAGCTGGTGAGCCACTCTGTTTAAGAGGCTTTCAGTTACTATAACATCAATGTGTAAGATGTTTGCATGGTATTTTTGGGTTCACTTTACACTTGACACAGTGCATCTCTTGGCCTAAGCCAACTAGTTGATTTACAGTCAACTCTCTCTAAGACGGACACCGTCGGGACCGGCCCCAACTGTCCGTCTTAGAGAGGTGTCCGCCTTATAGAGAGTCGAAGTAACCTAACACCAGAAATTTTGAGACGATAAAGGTAAACGGCTATGCACAACGAATACACGTCTGTTTTGAGTCGCTTACGTTAGCAAAACATATAAAGTGGAACAAAAATAATATCAGAAATTCGACTTGTTTGTTAATCACAAACAGTAATACTGTAAGTAGAAAACTAAATCTTTGGTGCCCATACGCCTAAGCAGGGAAGTAATGCGTTTTAGCGGATTGTTTTTGGTAAGTTTGGTATTCTAAAGGCGCTGACGTACTATGCTATATGTCGATAACAATTTTTAAAGTATTGTTCACTAAAAAATAACTTTTTGTGCGTGTCCGTTGGAGGTTTCAAAGTGTCCGTTGTCCGTCTTAGAGAGATGTCCGTCTTACAGAGAGTTTTCTTAAAGGAAAATGACTGAAAAACGGCAGGGACCATGACCAGGTGTCCGTCTTATGGAGGTGTCCGTCTTACAGAGGTGTCCGTTAAGAGAGAGTTGACTGTAAACTAACCCCTTGTAATGCAGTCTGACATAATGCTAGAGAAACATCTCATCTTCAATTACTTACATTTTCCTCTTTGAGGAATTTTTGCAACTCTTCATCCTTTGAGAAGGCAGGGTGAGCAACAACAAGTTGAAGAAACCTGGAAGATCATATAATGAGACAACACGCTTATAATTTGAAAAGATCAGTCTCTTTTATGAGATTCACATAACATAACATAACATTACATTTCCAATTCTATTCTATTCAAAAAGAAAAACAAAAACAACTTCATTAGGGCTTGAATGAAAAATAATGAATTTCAGCTTGCCCTTCAGACTTGTAAGCAACTCTCAAATTTTGCATGCCAAGAGCTGTTGCATGCTTGTTTAGGTTACTTCACTTTACTTTTCTGTAATTATAAAATTTAATGTAGTTGGCAGATACCTTGCCTGGGCCCTTGCTTATCAGGGGAGTGACCACAAAAGGTTACCTACTTGCCAAGGAAAACTTCCCATTTCTAGAAGGCATTTTTTTCAGGCCCTGCTACAGGATGCAAACCTTTTGGTGGTCATTAACAGGTTTAAGGTTACAATGTAGGCATACTAATAATATCATCGAATCAACTACATAGTAATAAGTATGCATGTTTATTTGCCCCCTGTTTGCCTCTAACTTAATCATTTTAACCAAAACTAAAATATACTTATAACTTGTTATAAAATTAATCCTTTCTTTCTTATTGCCATGATGATTTTTACCAGAACTTACTTCTCCATGTTACGGCAATCTCTTGAAAATTCATCCGCCACCATATTCTTGGCCTCTTTTCCTAGTAGTAAATGAGAGAATGGATACCGGTAATTTGTAAATTGCTCAAACTGAGGTCAAATATTTTTTCATGTCGTCACATTGTATCTTCCCTTGATTACTCACCTAACTGTTTTTTAGACTTGGCCTCAGCAGCACTAACTGTAGTAACAGGCTTTGGAGGTAGTGGTGGTATCTGAGAAATATGGAATTTACTTTAGCCAGAGATCGAATGTTTATGTTTTTAATATCATTATGTGCAGATGTTCCAAAATTTATATTTGTTAAAAAAGTAGCAGAGCATTTTGAAACATTGGGGGGAGGGGGAGGGGGCTATTATACAAGCTCCTCTTGAGAGGCACATCCCCTACTAAAATTTCTCCAAAATGTCTTTAACAGTGTCCGGTGTGTCCCTAATTGTTTTGTAACAACGCATACATGTAACTAAGTAGGCAGATCAGATCCTGCTTTATAGTGCTTTTTGGGGTTATTCTTTAGACATAGGCGGGCAGAAAATGTACGCTCAGAAGTCGCCGATGCCACAGATTTTCGTCAAAATAACAATCTCAACAGATTGTGGACCTCTCCTAGTAGTGTTTTGGAAGTGAGTTCTGTCGATAGTCCTACACCATAATTATTATCCCGTCAAGCACGATCTTGATAAAACAATATTAATTGTTGTTATTATATTATTATATTATTATTATTATTATATTATAATAATAATTATTATTATTAATAATTATTAATAATAATTAATAATAATAATTATTATTATTATTATTATCTTATTATTGTCTTGAGAAACCAATTTAATGTTGTGCTAGAAATACTTTTTGGCACTGAAATGTGGGGGGCTGAGCCCTCCCAAGTTTTTGTTTAGGGGCACAGCCCAACTGCCCCCCCCCCCCTGCTCCAGTGCCTGTGTCATCCTCATTGCTGCCTATGTAACTTCTATTATCAATTCTTTAGTTAGTGTGAAGATAAAAAATCAAAACAGCCCCCTCCTAAGGTGGGCACTCCATTATTTTTTTTTTGCACATTAATAATTTGGCATTTACACCTCTTGCAAAAATCTGCAAAGTGTCAAAATCAAAACAACAAAACAAAATAAAGTACAATTTACAAAACAACTTACAACAACTCCATCCACATTATTGTGTGCTATTAAACAGTGATACAGCCATTCTAAATCTTCATATTGACGGAGAACTATCACTCCTTTTTCTTCTTCGCTTTCATTACCCTAACATCAAAAATAAAGTTAAGGGTTAAAAGTTTTTCTTGAAGATAACACAGCTTACCAGGGGCAGACCTGTCAAGTCTCAGGATTTTGCCATAAAACTCACGATGAGAAAAAAAAAATCTCACGGTAAACAGAGTCACAAGCTCTAAGGATACAATTCCTTTTTTAGTGTCATATTTGGTTTGTTAAGCCAATTGTCTTGTGCCAATTCTGTGTGTTAGTAAAGGTATTTCATTAGTTTGTTCACTAGACACACACTCCATGGCCATGCATATAATAGACGATGCAAGCCATAACAATAAATTTAATTTTTATGTTGCTTAAGTCACATTGTTACATAAATTATCCATACCTCCCCCACAGAAGGGTTTTTCCTAAACCCCTCCCCCACCCCTCTGGAAATTCTGGAACTACACATTGCATTTTAAGTGATTCATAAACAGAAATCAAACACTTTCACTTGATTAAGACCTGGTTTTAGTCATTTGTGTCCATAAGTTGATGAATCTCCCGGGTTTAACTGAAATCTCCCCATTTTTTTACCTCGATCTCTAGATTTCCAATTCTTTGAGGTTGAGAGGTCTGCCAGGGGTTACACCCGGCGTGCCCAATCGATGAAAATCGATCATCGGAAACCAATCGATATAATCAATATAATCGATAAAAATCAATCGATTAATATCGATTAGTTTCATTAATCGATGAAAATCGATACTCACAATTCACATCCTCCTAATTGTATCGATTTTATCGATTATTATCGGTTATAATAAATGAACCATTTATCATTTCTTGCAACATTTGTAAGGCGATACGTTACGCATCCTTTTACTAAGTTTGTCTAGTCGAAGTTCTGCGAGTCAAGCAAAAGAACGAAATGAACGTAATAATAATACAGGCTATTATGTGAAGGGCTACCACGAGTGCCCATTTTCAGTAAAGACAGGCGAGTCTTTTTCCCTTGAGAAAAAAATGCAATAGGTAAGACTCAATGCGTAGCGCAAACATATCTGAAATCATTATCAAACGATTGCAATGACAATCAATATAATCGATAAAAATCGATGAAAATCGATACTCACAACTCTTTGGGTCATCGATTTTCATCGATTTCCGATATCAATCGATTAATTGCTATCGATTATTATCGATTACAATCGATTTTATCGATTATCGAATTTCATCGATTGGGCACGCCGGGGGTTACAGGAACATTGATCGCAATTATACTTAACCCCACATTTTTTTGTTTGGTTTCCCAAAAATATTCACCAGTACCCATTTATACCCCTGTGTGAAGAGTGCCTGACCTTAAAGGGCCGAACGGAGTTTGAAAAAAGGGAATCGCCAGCGGATTTCATTTTCTCGATCGAAACTCCCCCCTGAACTTTTGCAGATATAGCTAGAGCTCATGGGAGCTTCGGCAAAACACAGACAAATGTATATCCTTAAAACATCTAAAAAGAGGTTGTAATTTTAGGTGACACTGCAGCATTGCTCAAAGATATTAGTATGTATATTAAAATAATCAAAGTAATAGGAGATCTACTTACAATGTTTGTTTGAATGGTGAATTTCACCACTTCGCCATCTTTGCTCGCGTCTAGCACTTTCACTGTCCACGACAAACCGTGTTCGGCCTCGCCATTTTCACAATTCTCCGCCTAAAAGAATATCAGAAATGAGTCAGGTAAAATAAAAGAAACACTGAGTTAGTTTCAAGTCAGCCGGTTACCATTTCAAGTCATTAAAACTGCCCACAATCTGAATTCCAATGGTTGATCTTTTTGTAATCGGAGAACTGAGCAGCCAAGCGGGACATTTAACTTTAGTTATACGATGTCTAACTGAGGTGTTTTGAAAACCGCAGGACGACCTTCTTTTTGCTCGAAGTGAGCAATCTTGTTCCCAGGTTTCCCAGGTTTATCTGTGCTGGTGACGCGCATAAAATACCGATGTCTAGTCGCTAACATTACTTTTATTTCTAACGTTCACCATATATAACATAAAATGCAAGCCTTTTTACTGTCTTTCATTCCAAGGGGGCTTTATTCAGGGGGGGGGGGACAATGAGACTAACAGGCTACATAAATTGCAAAACAAGAATACAGAATCTGAATGTCCATGATAATTTGAAAATTCTTATTGTATCAAGTCCCATAATATTTGATTTTAGAATGTTGGTGACTGTGATAAGGAAAAAAGTCGTCTCTACGCGCGTTTAATTTTCCTCCAAGCACGATTCGAGCTAATAAAAATTCCACGCTTTACTGCAGTATTCACATAAGGAATTACATAAAAAATTACTCCGCGGGACAGAACACAACTACCAAGAAATCAGGGTTGTAACCAGGTATATGGGATCAGGGATCACAGCCGCGGGATCGGGATCATGGACCCGGGATCCCAGATCACAAGTCAAAACATGTCATGGGATCCGGATCGGCCAAACAGATGGGATTAGAATGGAATCAGGGATCAAATGTTGCCACATTTTGGGAATCAGGAATCAAAATTTAGAGCTAAAATTTGGGATGATCAGCGATGAAAAAATATACCTGGTTACGACCCTGAAGAAATAAAGAGTGAGAGTAACTCTCAGTCAAGGAGAGATCCGTATACTCAGTATACTGTCTTTGATTGGCTGTAACTTGCGCGTCAAAATTCTAAACAGAGCGACAGCCAATCAGAAACACCACACAGAATATTGAAGGGCAGCGTCATCTATCTAGAAATTTTCAGGTGAAGCTAATCTAAGACATCTCAGCTAGCGGGGCAAGAAAATTGAGTGACCGTGCGAAACAAAATGTCTCTTGGCGTTTTGTTACTAAGCTAGTAACAAGGAAGCCGCCGAAACTTCGTAAGGTGGATTAGATCAATAGCAAACGCGCAAATACTGAAGACCACTTGACGCGGGAAACGTCAGGGAAACTTGACTGTGCGCAAGCATACAGAGGATTTAGAGTTCTGACGAAACCGAGGAGATAATTTCTTGCTATTTTGGATACTGACAGAAGCTTTGAATAAAGCGCCATGAATGAAAAGATGTTAGAATTTCCAGAATATAATTAATAGGTCACCTCTAAATTAAACGATGTCGGATATGGCAATTTTCCCAAAGTTTTTGCGCTTTACATGTAAAATCAATGTCAAAAGAAAAAATAAATCCATTCTCCGTTTAGAGGGATCAGTTTGTCAACATCGGGATATAATACTTTTCAGATCACAGGACATACACTGATAGAGGCGTTAGCCGTAAAAAAGCCAAAATTTTAACCGTTAACCGTGAAAGCCACCACCCCATTGAGAGCCTCCTGATACATGTGTTTGTTATGGGTAAACATTTAACGACAGAGTCCTCTGGTACCCTCACCCCGACCCACTCCTCCCATCCACTTTCCTACCTACCCACCCCACCTCCCTTCTATTCCCCCACTACCTCTCCCCCACACCATTTCTACCCCTTCCCCCTCCTCCCCTTCACCACCTCGACTCGATCCCTGTTATTCTTCTTAAAAGCAGGTGTTTAAGTGGAAAGTACAAAAAATTTCTCGTTTTTATTTTACCGCACAAGAGAACACCAAATGTGTTGTATAACAGAGCCCGTCGCTTATTAAGCAAATAAACGGGAGACTAGAAAATAAGGGCCTTATTAAATGTCATCATTCAGGCACTAAAACACTGATTGCGAAATATAAGGAGTCAGACTGCAAGATATTTCCCCTCTCCACAGTATTTCAACATAGAGCAAATTTTACACTGTTTCTTTCACTGATTTGTTTCAAGTTGGATTTTTTTGGTCGTGTTTCGAGACCCTTTCGAGCGGTTTTGAATAAAGCTGTTATTTAGGAACTGACGAATTCAATTTCAGGATAACGTCGGGAAACTTCCGTTAAAGAAAATAATTAAAGTGTTTAATATAGGACGGGGAAGTTTTAACAAGAAACAGTCAAAGCAGATTTGTTTTATTGAAGCGTGGCGCTCATTTCTATAAGCTCTCAAAAAATGCGTTGTTTAGTATTTCTCCGCTAAACTAAAACTCAAAAATCTTTTGTCGCGCACGGAAGCATGAAGTATTTAATAAACGTTTTATTTCCCGATGATAAAAAAATGTTGTAAATCCTTTTTGAATCTATCAATTTACACCGAAACAGAGCGTTTTGCAAAAAGAAATTTACCAATAGCACTGAAAAATAACTTTGCTGCATTGATTTTTTAATTAAAATTCGCATCAAACTGTGACGCGCGCGCCTAAACTATTCACGCACGCAAATTGACTAACTTCTGCTAGAATAGTCTGAACTCAATTACGTGCAATAAATCTGAATGTTTTTATTGATTATGTTGTCATTGAATCTATTTTGATATTTACACAGAATAGAGTTGATGCATTCAACAGTGGTAAATCTTATATAAATCGATATTTGACCATATTTTTATATTCACAGCTAGCCGTTCGCCTTTGTTCTCTAATGTACATATTATTACTCATAGTTTACAAGCTCTTTTGTTTGCCCACGTGTCTATCCGTTATACTAAAACATCGTTTATATTCACATAAGCCTTAACTGTCTTGAATTGTAATCTCTCTTTATTAATAGTTCCTATGCTATAGTCTTTGTAGTAGAAATCTCTAAGGTTCTGTACATAATGTAAGCCAATAAATTACATAGGAGCTAAAGTGCTCGCTCTTTTTACTCTCACGACGTGATCGACAGTCAATACGCGTGGTTCATTGTTCAATTCTGTCACGTTGCTCTTTGTTCTCGTGCAATTTACGGATATGCTTTTTGAGGTCAAAATTCCGGCAGAAGCCCTTACCGCATTCCTTGCATGTAAATGGTTTCTTGTCATTATGAGTGTGCATGTGAAATGTCAGATTGTACACTTGATGGAAAGCCTTGCCGCAAATGTGGCACTTGAACGGTTTCTCGCCGGTGTGTGTGAGTCTGTGATTTTTGTAGTTGCCTTTCTGATGAAATCCTTTGCCGCATATGTCGCAGACGAACGGCTTGTACCCGGCGTGTATCCGGATGTGAGTGTTTAACGTGGAAGACCTGTTAAAAGCCTTTCCGCAAATGTTACATTTGTGTGGTTTTTCCTTGGTGTGGATGATCTTGTGTCGGCATAGCGTGCTTGCTTGTCTGAAGCCCTTTCCGCAAATCTTGCACTTAAAGGGACGGGCACCCGTATGCACTGGCATGTGCCGGGTCAGATTGTAATGCGCGTTGAAAACTTTGCCGCAAACTTCGCAGGTGAATGTCTTGGGCACCCCGTTACGTCGCTTTCGGCCAACGGAATTGTTTTCGGAGCTCACCGTGGGCAGTGAAGACGGTTTGCTGTTTTCCAGTCCCAAAAAGCCACTTCCGGGAATAAAGATTCCCGCGCTCGGGTATCCGTCATCGCTGCGCGTCGGTGAAGGCACGAGAGCGCCATCGAGGCTTAGCGGGCTTGTGTTTCTTGAGTCATAGGAGCAGGGTACTTCTTTGGCGTAGAGAGGCTTGCCAATTCCAATGTCGCGATGGTCAGAGTTTAACTGAAGAGAATTAAACGTAAATGGACTGAAAAAGCGTGCCTTAGGCTTCAGCTGTCCTTTTCCAGTTAAAATTTCTGGGTCGAGAGTAGCGAGATCCAACTTGATGGGTTGAAATATCTGAGCCGGTTCGATCTCCACTCGGATTGGCTCCCAGACGTTAGGCGGAGCTGTGGGTACGTCAGAACCTGCTGGAAAACGAGAGAGCGAAAGAGCAGTTTTAGATTTTGCTGTCTCTATTTGCCTGCTGATGAATATTTAATGAGCTGTGGCAGTTTTGAATCAGAGAAACTCAAACGTTTCGAGGTTTGGTTTTGCCAAAAAATCTCCTCAGAAGCAGGGAAAAAGCGATCTTTCAAATTGTCAAATGCTACGTTTGAAATGATTCTTGCAGAAATTAAACTTACCTTCTTCCCAGAAGAGCGCGCTTGGACTACTCTTTTTCAGCTTAACAAGAAAAGATCGAGGCATATTCGGTTGACCTTGAATACAGTTATATTAGATTCGGTTAATCGCGCTGTCAGGGCTGTGAAAGCTTCTAAACGAACTCCAGCAAAGAGTTTCTCTCGTCACGAGCGTAAAGAAGGTTTGGAACGTTTGTAAGACTTGCTGTACTTGCCGCACGCGAATGTTAATAGCGCACGAGGCCTTTGAGTAGTGTCACTGTATCGACTGTGGCTAATTTGTTGGGCGCGTGCCGCATTTTAAAGCGTTCGTGTGCTCTTTTTTCTTTTATGCGCATTATGTCAGCTGAAAAGAGGCAAATACAAACAAAAACACAAGGCAAGCTGTCCAACCGCGAGCGTGCAGCCGTTCTGTCATTGGACGGACAAGAGATATTCTCTCGAGGGAGGTCTCGACGCAGCCAATCAAAACGCGGCCCGAGAGCACCCTTAATAACGAGTTTGAACAATTGAAGAAAACTGCCTCCGCCCCTACGAGCTCATTATCACCTAATTGCGAACTCTAATTTTCACGTCCAGTAGTTGTACTTTATAAAATACGGAATTACCGTACTTCGCTTCTAAAAACTGAGCTGTTATAGTGCGTCTAATAAAAAACGCCAAGACGCACTTCCGGTTGCATTTAAAACATTCGTGCAACTAACAAGCGCCGCGTTTAGTATTATTTACACTGATAGTAAAAAAGCCTACAGCCTCAGGGGACTTCACTGAAGCATAAAAACGTCTCTTTAGAACAGCTGCATGAATATTTTATCAAGTTTTACAGAAAGAATGTTTAATCTTCTTTAATGGTACAACACCTTTAGGTTCGTATATTCTTATGAAGATTTCGTGTTTACGTTGTAACATTCTCTTTTCGATCGATTGTTTTAAGACTGCAAAACAACTGCCGTCAGTTCCCGGGAATAGATTTCTAAAGAAATCCATAGGACAATAAGAAAACAAGGCGAAAAGAAGCTGGCTAATTTGAGAGGACGAATCCTGAAATTTATTCCCGTCCCCTAGAAGCAGATGTTTGTTTTGGGCACATTAACATACCGACAGAACCAAGTTTATATAATATCTCTAAGCAACTAAGCAAGAAGAGAGATACAAAGATTTTAAAAGTGTAAGCAACATTGTGATATATCTGTTTTTAAATCTAAGCATATTAAACTACACAGTTTGCCTTCACAGGCAAGGAGTTCGCGTTGGAAATAAAAAAAAAATTACAGCCCAATCCGCGCTAATGTTTTCAGGTCGCCGACTTGTCTGAAAATAGTTTTATAATTGCGATATCCAGCACAACTCGACATAAATATTTTATCGTTGCTTGAAAGGCCGAAAAATAAAATACTAATTGAGTATTATCTATTTCACAACAGAACAAGAAATATACGACGCGTTCCTATTGGAAAGAAGTTATCATTAGTTACTCTATAATACAGTATTGTAATATACAGAAGCTCAATTGCTTTCTTTTCGAGTGACCAGGTGTCATTTAAAACTCGCTTGCTGTAGAAAGTTTTACGCAATTCATTATCAATGCAAAAATCTTTGAAGTTTATAAAGTGGTCGATACTTGATGCAGCGAACCAATCGCAGATTCTGCGACGCGGGAAACCCATCGAATGCTGTTAAATACGATTTTAATCATTTTCAAAGTTTTAATTGCATTAGCTAGTTGAGCTAAAGATTTTTTTGTTCTATTTGTGCGAGCGAACTCTTATAAAGTTGTTGAGGTAAATAGGTTATCCCTCGTCATTATATTTCTGACAAGTTGCCATATAAATCCGCGTGTATGGAAACACAAAACGTGGCCTCGTGTGTCAAGATTTCTTGGCTTTGTTATGTAAATGAAATTGTCCAAAAAACAATGAGCTGATAATAAATACCACGCTTGCTTGAAGATTTCAATGGTGCTTCATCACACATCAAATATAGCAGTGAAGAACAAGAAAGCGTTCTTTTACGTCCTTTTTACTTACAACCGCTTTAGTTCACCACACAAAGGCCTAAAACGGGATTCTCTCAAAAATCCATTCAAAATTCACTGGTCCGTGATAGATCACTTTCTGTGAATGTTAAACATGGCGCCTAACTTACGGCGATCAGAAGTGACCCACTGTGCTATATAGAGCTTTACACGCGTTTAAAATTAAAAATGCTTAGTTTACCACCAAACAATTTCTCTGTAGGTTACTATCACGTTAAATGGCTTTGAATTTTGCCTTTATTTTCATGCGGTAGGGGTTTAATCTCTGAAAGCGTTTTTGGTCTCAATTTATCCGGAATCACTTTATAACAACTAAACAATTACATCACACGTTTTGGGTCGAGTTTTACGGACTTGGTTTTTCTTGGCACGATTTCCACACTGTTGCAAAGTCTTTGTCTAATTTAAATTGCATTCAAACAAATCGCCATAAACAAAGCCGGGAGTTTAGAGTTAAATTGCAGCATTGTCGGACAATTTTTGTTTGTCCTATAAGGCTTGCCCACGTGGATGCTAGATGCGAGGCGATGGAGGTAAAAAAATAATGAAAAAAGCCCTTAAAGAAAAACATTTTGGTTTTAAACAAAGAAGCTGTACAGAAAAAAAATCAACCGCTGTTTATTGTTCGAGTTTAGAGGAGTGAACAGGGCTAATTGGAGGCAAGCTTAACCCCTCTTTAGCAAGATATTTAATAAAACGGCGCCTTTGCCTTTGAAATGAAGATCGAATGTGGCACACGGCAAATTCATTTCATCCAATTAAAATCTGTTATGGAAGTGCGTATTTGGAAGAAATAAAAAAACAAGTTAGTTCAATTATTTAGAATAGCTACAGCCACCTGGCGGGGTTAAGAGGTCGCAGATATACGCTGAATGCGGCGCGTGGCAAAGTCGCGTGGCATGCGTTCGAAACAAGATGGTCTTTAAGGTTGATTGGCAGGTGAATTTTAGGAACCCCATTGAATTCCCAATAGCTAATTAAACATTTCAGTCAGATTTGCACATTGGAACAAAGCGTAGTTTTCAGATGGTCGCGTGTCCGTCTCATTTTAGTTGATACCTGATCAAAGGAAACAGAACTCGATATTTTCGTAATTGCGGGAAAGCAATGCAATTTTAATGAGGCACTGCTGGGCGCGAGCGTGCAAATACGTTTTTTATTAACTGCAAGGTTAACATCACTTTAAGAGTTGTGGAATTCTGTGATTGGTTTACGAGAGCTACAGGAAGGATTTTATACTTAGTGCGATTACGTCTGTTGTGAATTATCCATGAATTCGTTCTGTTCTGGAAGAAAAAATTTCGATTTAGAAAACGCAAACAAAGGCATTTTGGGGCAGCTGATGTGTGTATGTTATAACAAGCAAAATTAATCTCATTATGATCGATTATTTACGGCAAATCACCGCGAAGTGCGCCTAAATTAAGAGATAACATTTAAATAAAAATATCAACCCTTCTTTCGCGAATTTCGTAACGAGGTATGAAATTCCTCGCATTGACTAGAACGTGAATTCAAAGGCAAAGCGCTGTTTCTGGCGATCAAACAAAGCCCGCCAACTAACACCTTTCAAGTATAAAGAGAGAATCACCTGAATTGTTTTTGGTCGAGCCGAACTACATGTTTTCAATGAGTCGACAGAATCAAAACACTTTTCAGGGTAAATATTGACATAGATTAATTTCTGTACGTGTAGACTAATAGAGCGATTAGATTGCGGCACACAATGGCGCGTGTAAACACTTCAAAAAGTAAAAATAAAGGAGACCACGCCGGTCTTCCGCAAGAAGTGAATTTGTTTAATAAAGTACAAGCATACATGTACGCATATACAGTATGTTCTGTCCACAGCGAGCGACGCGAAAACAGTATAGTACAGACACAGCCCCCTTAATCAAATAATGTACTTCTGCAAATTTCCAGAAAATCCGGCACAGAGTTCGTTCGATACTAACATTTTAAAAATTAATATTCGCAGCAGTGTCTCGGCTCTCTTAATTTTAGGGACCTAATTAGCTTATCTTATCAAGTCAGCTTAATTGCTAGCCCTTGCCAAGCCGTTTTTAGCCCGCCGCGTGTGTTCATTGTGTTTGGCACGTGCGCAGTTAAAGCAGATGAACCGAATTTTGGATGTTGTAAATTGTTTCAAGTAGCTATTCAGAATGGTCGAGTTCTACTTAATTTCAAATCTAGAGATTTAATTTATCAATGTCAATTAGCCCCGATTATGACTTGGAAGGTGTTTCGCCCCCGGGTTTGGCAAGATCAGAATGTTCGCAAAGATTTCTTGAGTAAAGTTATGTTTGTAAAAAGCCATTCCTGGGGGAATTTAAGGGGCTTCTTTTCCAATTTACTAAACTAAATTCAAGTTAATTTTATCCTTTATAATCTCATAACAAGCATGACTTTTAAGGCAGGCTGGTTTTCAGTATACCGTAAGTTTTTGAGACACAGCACACTCAGTCGTAAGACATAGTTCTTTAATTTTTTCTTGTACAAATGCTTGAGTTTAAGTTCATGCTTCGGTTCATTTGACCTAAAGCTTGTTATTTACATGTAACATGTGCATTACACAGCATGTAATTGCCCTCGCTAAACTGCAAAGTCATCTTAATTTCCTGCAAGAAAAGTAAAACTAAAAAGTTTAAAATACAAAACATTTAAGTCACCCTTGCTTTTGCAACTAGTGATAAAAGAGCTACGTAAATTTCAGCCATGCATCGGTAAGGTTTTTTTTTTATTCGGTCGTTTTTTTATTTTTCTTCTGTAAGGTGTGCAGTTTAGCCCTATAAAATAAGATACTTTTATGTTTACCCAAACACGACATTCTCTCGGCAACCTTGCATATTAATGGGCGGTGGTTCTTTGTGAATGTGTGCAACATGAGGCGAAAATGTTGGGCTCGGCGCTTCAAATTTCAGTCTCTATTTGTCACGAAAACGGGTATAATTCAAGACTCAGGATGAAAACATTTCAAGTACTAACACACAGGGATTAGCGAGGCTTAGAGTCAATTTGGTTTGTTCAACGAAACAGTTTATCGCTGGAGAAAGTGTTTTGCAGTGTCGCGTGCTCTTCAACGACTTCGTATCGTTTTATCTTTTATTTCGATTTTGATGTTATCTTTGCAAATCTACGGCGGCCTTCCCTGTGAAATAACTACACTGTGTAAAATATCGCTTTTGAATATTGAAAGAACTGAAGGACACATGGGCGGCTTTTTCATTCTTGTGTGGCTTGCTTTTTTTATGTTTCGCCAAAGTCTATCTACTCCTCTTGCTTTGAAGAATCTTTTCTTGTCTAAATTGGGAGCCAGTTCGTTATCAATTATCATCTCCTTTCGTTTTTAAAAAGCCACATCTAGTGTATAGAAATGAACACTTTAGAAAGAGACCGCACTTTAGAAGGAAATTTAAGAGTGTATAGCAACAGCTAACTATAAACATGAGATTGTTTATGATTTAACCTGAGTCAGTTTGCTCTGAACAGAAGCAAAAATTGAAATCGCTCAGGTGTTAAAAACATTTTCAGTCTTGAAAACCTGTGAGCTTTGAATAAAGGGTACATTGCCGGAACACTTATCTCGTCGAAAGATTCATTAAAACGCCAAAATAAGGAAAGAGTTTTAGCTAGAATTTTTCTGAAGAAAGTTGATTTGCGAAATCTAAAGTTCGCCTACCGCAAACTTACCTTCTATACACAAGAGAAGGGGTTCCGAGTGCGATTGTAAAAATCACAATATGTACAACATTTTGATTCATACTTCTAAGAATATTGGTTCTGCGGTCAGCGCAAGAAAAAAGCATTTTAATTTGTCCTATTATGTATTTATTAAATTTGTTCTTGGGCGCGTGCGGGGAGACATTTGACTCAAGTGGTGTGATAGTTAAACATTGAGCCAAAAACAAGAACTACCTAAAGTATACACAAAAAACATACACATTTTTCCTAACAAAAGTCTGCAGAAATTTCGTCCCTAGTTTGTAAGATTTTGGGAAAAACACCGATTAGAACCAAGAACTTTTAATTTACTTTGAGTAATTATAAATTATGTATCTCTGACCACAAGGCCTTTTATGCGGTAAATCGACATAGTTCTAGAAATTTCGGGACTTAAACATGAATAATTTTCACAACACGATTTCATCATTAAAGCGTGCTCTTAAACTAAAACTAAATAAAATTTTCCTCTGATGTGAAATTTTCTATACAACATTTGTTAGGTTATGTTAAGTTAATATAAAGTTAAGAATTTTTTTTGAAATTGAAATTTGGTGGTAAGGTAAAACTGAATGAGTTGTCTTATGTTACTCAGTAAGAAATTGTAAAGAGTTCCCAGCAAACATTTCTTTGAACTCTACTTTCTCTTGTACGCTTGAAAAAAGAAGGTGTGAAAATAAAACACAAGAGCATTTGTCTCGCTAAACAAAAGATAATAAGGGATTGTTCCTTAGTTAAAAAATTACATTTTCTAAAGCACTACATGGTCTTTGGCTTAGAAAAGATCTTTACTAATACAAAACGCATTCACTTTTAAAAGCTTAAAGCCCCTTAAAAATATGGAAGATTTTCAACACTTTGAAATATTGTACGGCTCAGTTGAATTATTTGACATAAAGTAGGCAAGAGGCAGTAGGAAGTACTTTTTTATAAAGGATATTTAAAAGCCGATGAATTGCTATTTAATAACCCTATTACAAAAGGTTAGAAAGTGTATTTCTCTCTTAAAGGGAGTTGTTGAGCGAGAGTGAATTTGACTACATGTACTGCTTGCCTGTAGAGCATATTGTAGAAAAGGCTTTCAAAACGTAAACTAATGCAATTTATGTAATCGTTTTTAAGTCTTGTGAAAGAACTTGAGAATATTTGGCGATGTCTCCTGTTTTGTAGAATGGGGTATGAAATTATCCGGTATTTTTGCTTGAAACTGTAAGAAAATACTCATGTTTGGCTCATTCCGTAAAAATAGGTGCTAAACGAGAACTAATGTCCGCCTACCAAGTATTTTTTTACTTATCTTGAGATAAAGAACTTTTTGAACCAATTTTCAGTTACGAATAGCGATTGAACAAGTTTGAATTTTAGGCGAATCATTACCTATTTTTTAGTTTAAAGAGTACCGAACTATCGAGTGAAAAAATATATAGTATTAGCTGATGTTTCACTCCGGCAAATTCCACTGGAGGAAAGCATTAATATCACACTTTGAACAGGAGGAAAGTAATTGAAAAATGAATCGTACTCAAATAATTATCAAGGGTTTGCGAATCCATTGAGCGCGCGTAACACATGGAACGAAAGAATAGAGGGCGTTCAGGCCTCGTGCAGAAAAAAAAACTGTATTGTCCTCGAATTTCGCAAATAAAGAAGGCGAATCAAACCATTTTGAAATCCATACTGTATTTAGGATTCTACTTTTTGTTTTATCAAACCGGTTGCAAAATGTTATTTTACTCTAAATTGCTTGACTTCGCAGGTGTAGAGTTATTCTGTTCCGGGTTTTGAACCTTGCTAAAGAATTCTCTTTCGTCTCGAGAAAGGACTTACTTTCTCGATTGTTTTGCCTCAAACAAGGGTGTTCTTTAATTCCCTCTTTTGTTTTTGCTAAGATAAGTCTTCACACTCTCTTAAAAGGCCTTTTAAGTTCTTTTTTTGCTTGAAAAACGAGGGTTTCTCGAGCGCAATGGAAAATCTTTTAGAAACTACTTCACCTTAAAAACACACTTGACATTTTCTTGGCAAGATTACAAACATGTTTTGTTGCTTGAATGAAAGAAACAGTACCTTTCAATCAAACGAAAGCTCCTATTGATCAACAGGAATGTTATTTGCTCGCAAGCTGTTTTCCTTGGACATGGAAAAGCCGCTGAATTGAAAAGTAAAAACATTTGTTTTTCCTTTTGAGTTTGTAAGGTTGCTGCATAATATGACATCCACAGCTTTGTGTTCGCAATGCATCCTGCAGATTTGCTTGGTAAAAATGTTTTCACGAAAAACGTGTTCCGTTATTGAAAAGTTGTTTATTCATAAATGTATTTGCGTACTAATACTATATATCCTGCTTTAAGCAATTCTTTAAAATCTTTGATGGAAGACCCTGTTCAAAGTAGACTGTTTCTAGCCGAGGTCGCTACAGCTCGCAAACCGAGCTTCGCCGGCAGCGAAATCTTTTCGACGAAAACGACCTCAATTTCTCTGTTTCTGTGTAAAACGGAGTTTAATTTCTTTCTCAAGCCTTTTATGTATTTCAGTCTTCAGCATTGAGCGCAGAGAAAGGACTACAAGTTTCTTTAGTTCGATGAGACCATCTGCTATTGAGGAACCTGATGTTTTTTTACAAACTAGCTTTATACCGGGAACAGCGATGAAAAATGCCCATGGAAAAACAGCCATTAAAAAATTCTTTTTTTTTCTTCTTACTTTCTAAAGTACTCATAAGAACTTCTCTACACTTGAGCAGATATCATTTGCTTCACTTTGAACAAAACAATTTAATTTGAAGCGAACTTTAAGATCCGTTGCAAGTTGTTTGAAAAAATTAAATTCTTTCATTTCATGAAACTGTTCTCGGTTAAATTCGCAAGAAGACATTGTAAGCGTCGAAGTAAACTTCCTTTATAGCGTGCTAAACTTTGCTTTTGATTTAAATTCTACAGTTACGGATCCTGATGATGCAATGGTGAAAATCTTTTTTAACGGGCAATGTCAATTGAATAAAATCTTTTAGCGGAGCGACAAAACTTACTCCAAGCTTTCTTCTTAAAATCCGCCAAGCCCATTCAGTCCCTATGGCTATAAAACCTCGAAAGCTGTTTAATTACTGGGAAATGGGAGGCAATGTGGGGTTTAATAAAATAAAGAAAGGTCTTTGGAACTAGTTTTTAAAACAGAATGCCTTTTCTATACGAAACTGTTTGCTCTACGTGCCGCTCCGAGCCGCCTCTACCGAACCATATTTCGACATATAGTCAACATAAAACGAAGGACAATTATATACATGCCGAAACATATATGATCTTTATATAGTCAACATAAAACAAGGTGGTGCTATGAACTGAGTGAACAAAATGCTTTGACTTTGCCAGTTTACTTACAGTGCGACGCGCCTTACCGTGGCCACCAAACAATCTTTTTACAATTTGCTCTCGTAATATTATTATTTGTTTGACGAACACGGCCCTGCAAAGCTGAAAACGATCAAATGGATATTTGTTACATCGTATTTATCAACAAATCGAGTGAAAATATAGAATTAAAAGATGGCACTTGTAAAAAAGTTTGTTGGGTGGCCACGGTAAGGCGCGTCGCTCACTGTAAAACCAACCATCCAGTTATTTAGAATTACAAATTTGCGATGTTGGCCTCATAAGTAAGCTAAAATATTTTCACTATTTAAAAGTTTGATGGGATGATTTTGTCTACGGCGTGTTTAAATTAAAATTCGTTTCCCCACCGATTGCGCGCCGCTCAACAACTTTGTGTAACTAATTCTTGCAGTAAAATGTTTCGTTATAGCCCTCGCTCTTAAATTTTCATGCAGAATAGCAGAAAACATTCCGAGTCTTTCAGTCAAAATTGTAGAAGATATTCGTGCTTGTACTGTTATAATTTTAGCTAGAGCTATAAAGATTCCGTAAAGATCTCCTTTAAGAAAAAAAAACATTGTGTTCAAAATTATACTACATTTACCTCTTTTGGTATGATGTGTTTGCGCAATCGAGTCTTGAAGATTCATGTTAAAACTGAACTAATGTTTAGGGTAGATTCTTTTTAGGTTTATTAGTTATCGGGCATTTTGGCAAGGTATTTAATAAGAAAGTAGCCCTTCTAGTTTGTGTCTCATAAATAATTTAGTCGAGTGCAAAGCCAGAACGAAGATTTCTAATAATGGTGAAATACTTCCATTAATCGTTCCTAATTGCGGCTGTTTAGAATCGAAAGTTTGCTACTTGTAATTTGTCAGAAAATAACAAGCAATTTAGAATCGACACAGATATGAATGACTTGTGTTATTTAGACAAATGAAAAATGTTGCCTTTATTATAAATTTTGGTAATGATGCTTGTAAGATTTGAGACATGTTTGGGATAGTTAAGTGTACTTTGAGTACCGATTTAGAAACAAGTTTGTTTTTTATTTAGGAATGTGCCGATGCGATCTTTTACAACCACAAAGCGTAAGGCAAGGTAAGGTTAAGTCTGCGTCGAGCCAAGTGGCCCATATACCGCCCGAGCTTATCCTAGTTTGTCTAGCAGTAAGCGACTATGAATATTTCTACTCCCCCCTGGATGGGATGCTAGTCCATCGCAGGGTTACCCCAGCAGTATTTCGCCGGTTCCCATTTATACCCATCTGTGTGGAGAGAGGCCTATGAGAGTAAAGTGTCTTGCCCAAGAACACAACACAGTGACCCCGGCCAGGACTCAAACCCAGACTGCTCGATCCGAAGTCCAGCGCGCTAAACATTAGGCCACCGCGCCTCCCATACAAGACATACAACAACCAAAGTTTAAAAGTATGGAAACTGGAAAAGAAGTACCAAAAGATAGCTTTTCCTAATAATATTTTGAATCTAATACCGTGTTCACACCACGTTTAAAATGGTTTATTTAAACATGGGTTAAAATCGTATCGTGCATAAATGTTACTTTCGTGTGGAGGCTTATTGACTTGAATATTGTCATATTTTATTAAAACCACATTTGGTCAAGTAAAAAGGTAGTTTCACCTGCAAAAATTTGCGTTTTCAGCTTCAGTTTTTTCAATGGAGTCATTTCGTTACGTTCTTGGACAAAATACCTATCAGCTCTGACAGTGCCTTTCTCCGACCAGGGATGTAAATGGGTACTGGCCGACTGTTAGAGAAACCTAAGACTGCTGGAGAGGGAGGAGAGGGAGGGGAACCCTGCGACGGGGAGGGAGGAGGGGGATAGGTCCGGTAGTGTGAACTACAATCATTGACAAGAAGTGTTGACACATGTCAATTTACGCCCTTTTTATTGTTATATGGACCAATTTCATCCTTTTGCCCCACCTTTCCAACCCCCTCCCCCCAATCAATGTTGAAGTTTGTTTCTAAGAGTCCTTTGCTACCATTTTACAACATTGGATGGGGGGAGGGGGTATTTTAGCAGAGATTCATGAAATTTATAAACTAGTGGTAAATTTGTCATAAAAACCGCAGAGCGAAGTCAATGTGTCAACTACTTTTGTCAAAGATTGTAGTCTAGCACCAGTGCGACTTTTGATTGACTGACCTGTATTGACAGCTGAAGAAAATGCTGATGTCAAACTGGGAAGAGCGATGAACTTTTGAATTCTCTTTAAATGACAATGCATTGTCAAGCAGATATATGATGAGAATAACGAAACTGGTCAGTTCTGAGGGAATACTTCTCTAAATGTTTACCACCAAATAAGGTAAGGTAAAGCCTGCGTCCGAGCCAAGTGGCCCATACAGCCGAAGTTTATCCCGGTTTCCGTAGCATGCTAGGAGTATTGCTACTCCCCCCTGGATAGAATGCTAGTCCATCGCAGGGTTACCCCCCCAGTAGTAAATTCACCGGAACCCATTTATACACCTGGGTGGAGAGAGGCAATGTGATCATGAGAGTAAAGTGTCTTGCTCAAGAACACAACGCAGCGCCCTGGCCAGGGCTCGAACCCGAGCCGTTCAAATCGGAGTCAAGCGCGCAAACCATTAGGCCACCGCGCCTCCCAAATACCACCAAGCCAAATACTTAGCTATTCGCACCTTCGCGCTCAGATGGAGAATTTATGTTCGAGCTTCAAGGAAAAGTCAGGAGGCGAATTTCTTTCGACTACCACTTTGTAGAACATACATAACTGAGACATCCGTTCTGTTTTTGTCAAGTTCCAAAGTTTTTCAATTCTCTCACGTTTGAGATTGCTGGTTCTTTGTATGTAGCGTCTGCAACCTTCAGAAGCAAACTTATCTGCAATTACTAATTCTCTGAAAGCCATAAAAGGTGGTTTTCTTGTTAAAACGTTACCTTATTATTCGTCCTGTTTTTCTAGTGAGGAAACCCAAGCCTATTCAAGCCTAGTGGTTTTTATTAAGTATCTTCAATCTTCACCATTCTTTTCCCTACTTAATTACTTGTAAGGTAATGTTGTACTTCATGACATACTTAAAATGAGAATCAAATTAAATTAAGCTTGCCTTTGTGCAGGGCCGTAACCAGACCTTTGCAATAGACGAGGCAAACGATCTTGTTAGTAGGTTCTGGGACACGCCCTCTGGAAAATTTTGAGATCTAGAAGCTCTGAAACTCTTCAGAGACATTTTTCATGAAGTATTTCTTGAGAAAAATCAATCTCGTTCAACTGGGGATTATTTTCCCAACAAAACATATTTTGTTTTTAATTCTAGGTAAATATCTAGACGAGGCAAGTTCCTCGTCATGCCTCTTGTTAGCTGCGGCCCTGCTTCGAGTCAAGTGGCTTTCAGGGGGCAATTAAAGTCATTGCCCTGTCTTGCATTGCGCATCCTTACTGCGCAGATTTTTATGCGTAATAGGCGCGAGCACATAAACAAAATGGCGGCTTTTTTCTATTCGTCTTAGTTCGCGAGAAAAATAAATTGTCCTTTGTCATAAACGAGTATGGTGACCTATCAATTTTTTCTCATATTTTGGGTGTAGGTGATCAAGTTCTTTCTGTAAAATAAAAACAAATCAATTCCTATGTTTGAAAAATAAATTATTACTGGAAATGTGTACTTCGCCAGTGCTCGCAAGGGAATTATTAAGGAATTATGTGATATATACTAGGTCTTCCTACTCTTAAACGAATATGCCGTACCCCCACTTTTCTATTTCAAAATTTTATTCCCCTTGATGTAATCAACAAGTCAGACAAGTAGGCAAAGTTTGGTTGAAAATCTATGTTCAGTTCTATTTCGGGGCAATGACCTTAAGCGCGCTAACCACTGCGTCCCAGCAATGGTCTACCGCGCGACCCACACTTTAGAATGGAGAGGTTATAGAAAAAGTTGTATGTTGCTACTGCACAGCCATCGATTAGTGAAATCTGAAACCGACACCTCTGTGAAAAAGTAAGGAATAAAATGGTTTTGTCATGACGCTACCGACAGTGGAAAGTTGCAAGAGATTTGATCATGTGATACTTTGCCTATGTAATACAGCGCATGTCCTTTTTATAATCCTGCCATTAATAAGAAACAAGTGTGCATCATTACTGCCGTTGCTATGTATTCAAGGAATGACGGCCACCTCTCTTCCCCCAACCACCCCCCCCCCCCCACCCCCCTTAGATCTTGGTTGCAGCTGGCACTGACCACCAATAAAATGCCGATAATTATGGAAAAGAGGAGATTGGAGATTGACGAAGATGTCAGTGTACTTCCAGGATATTTTTATGATTGCGGGAATTGCATAAAATAGAAAACAGACGTGTCATGCGTTGTACGAGATTGGAACTGCGGGCTTCGCCCTTCACCTATCAGCCGATAGAAGCCTCGAGCTTACCGTCTATTGTAGTATAATTACCATTTTCTGGCGTGAACGTGGTGGATATTTACCTCGCCGCGAAGCGGCGAGTAAATATCCACCACTATTCACCTCCACTCCGGCGAATAATTGTTAAATGTATCGGATAGTTGGGGAGCAGCGAGAAATACAGCGAGCGAAAAATAAGGGAAGAGGTGTGGAGGAGGGCCATTTTCCCCCTCGCCGTTCTTCGCGCTTATCCCGATTTTCACGCTGCACCCCAACTCACCGAACTCCTGGAACAGGCTAGTGTGGGGGGTGAAGCGCGCGGTTTACGTTTACCATCCCGGTGCAAACGCTATCAAGTCACTGGCAGCGGGTTTATAAGGATTGTGACATCAAGTCATTTACATTTAGTTTCAGCTTGCTCCTAGTGGCAGCTTAGTACTATGGTAAGTCGCTTTAAAAATGCGATCTCTGTAATGGTAATGCTGCAAGTCAAAATAGAGGGAAATCGTTTGAGCCCCGCGAGACAGGTTCGATCGGTGAGATCTAACAGAGATGGAGTCTAAGTTGTAAAAGTAGCTTTATTGTCAAATCCAGTTGACCATAAAAACAAGAGTACAGCTATTTAATTTCACTACGCAAACATCACGCATCACAGATATTATTCAACTTGTCGCAGATCGATTATGTGCTACATGCACACAGCATTTTTATCCAGTGATCGTTCATTTTCCTTATTATAAATACATGTATGTCATTTTTGGAGCTGTATTATCCACACGGGTCTAGTAAAGCGCAGAGAACCGATTCAATTTCAGGCGGCTTGTTGAGCTTGCTTCAAAAGGCGTTTCGCCTTGAGGCTCTCGGGTTCCTCTGGGGGTGGGGGACGGGGAAGACGGAAGAAGACCTTGACTGAATCGTAGATGAACCACTGCAGGGCTGTCAAAGTACCAATCATGATGATACGGGGACCGAGTCCCTTCCACAGACCTGTAATAACACAGATAAGTTCATAATTAGCACAGTTTTCAGACGATTGTCGAAAGCCCTGATTAGTTTTGGTTTTGCTTTACTCTGCTCTGTGATTGGCTAAAGAAAACTCGCACACCCTCCGCAGCCTGCTATACTAACCTTTCATTCCCAGTTCACGTGCAGCTTGGATGGGTGTGCTGCCAACATCGTTATTGAGCTTCGACACCACAGTATCAGCAGGATGAGAAACAATAGCACAGAAAACACCGGCTGAAGAAAACAAATAAATAAATAAATAGAAATAAATGAATAAATAAACTAATAAATCAATAAATGAGACAGTCTGCAGAAAATTACATTAGAACACTTTTGAGACAAAATTTAAACTGGTCGGACACTGACTGAAGTACTGAACATAATATACAACGTTCACAAAAAAAAAAATCAATGTTCAGTCAGTGCCAGAGACAGACCAGTTAAAATTTTGTTATGCCTATCCTTGACTGCAAATTCAGCATTTTTCGCATTAGTTTTGAGACAGCACTTTACAATGAATACCCCCAAAAATAAAAATTCTGTTTTTAAACTACCAGTAGGCAAAATAAATCCAGAACATGCTCTCTGATCAAGTTTTCTGTTACAAGTCATTTTCACTAGAATGCAATAACTAAAACTGCATCTAGAAAATGCCGCGCAGAGCATTGAGGAGGATGTCTAGGCTATCTCAGCAACTTTTATGACCACTTGCCTGTAGGGCAAAGACGCAGGCAAGTCATCTGCCAACTAAATCATTAAAAATGTTAACTACGACAAACATGCAACTATCTCAGGCACGAATAATTTGAAGCTGTTTGTCTGTATCAGGGCTCGAGACTAACAAGAGCCAACTAGCCAAAGGCTAGTAAAAATGCAGTTTTGGCTAGTAGGTTTTGGCCTTTCACTAGCCAAAATGGCTAGTGAAAAAATCAGGCATTAGTGGCAAGAAACCGCATTTATTAAAATCGTCTCTCAGAGAATATAACTAACAAGTAAACTGTTGACATGTGATGTGAACCTTTGAACAAAATTCTAGTTGACAAAAATGCATGTACATGTACAATTTTTATAGTGAATAAACAATGCCCAATTTTTTAAGGAAAAAAAAAACGTGAAGATTTAAGGAACATTTTACGGTTAAAGGTTTAAACATTATCGGACATTGTTTTCACCTCCCCCCCCCCCCCCTTAAAAGAAGAACTGTGCTTAAAAATTGTGGCTAGTAGAAAATAAGGTTTGGCTAGTGAAATCAAAGCTGTCACTAGCCACTTGGCTAGTTAGCAAAAAAGTTAGTCTCGAGCCCTGTGTATGTTTTATTTTTCCAAGCCTTAAACAAGATGACCCTCAACCTGGACCACTCAATTTGAAGCCGACTATGCTAACCATTTGGCCAACATAGTGTGAGCAGTCTCTCTTTTGCTTCACATTTGTAATGGGGACGAACATGAAAGCAAGTAAGCATGATCCACCAAAATGCAAGTGACAAGCAGAGTGGGTGCCAGAAAACTGGTGGCTTGTAGATGTCTATCCTGCTCGCTTGCTTTTGAGCACCTTATTGTTACTTATTTTCGCAGGACTTAATTTCCGCGAAAAAATCGCGAAAAAAATCGCGAAATTAAAGACCCGCAAAAATTAATTCTAAACAATTTCTATTGTATTTTTTATGCTAATTACGTATTTTTGGCCAAATCGCGAAAATTAAGTCTCGCGAAATATTCCTGTTCCATTTTCGCGAAATTAAGTACCCGCGAAAATAAGTAACAATAAGGTAAGTCCCACAGACTTAAGAGCAAAGGAGAGACTATTCGCAGACAAGCATACATCATGTATTTGTACCAAACACTTATAAGGAGTTAATGGCAGTTGTCATGAAGAACTGACATATTCAATGATATAATTTAACAATGCTTGGATTACCCTAATAATTTAATTTTTTTTTTTAATTTTTTAATTACAGTACGTACCAATATAACCAGCAGCGAATGTAACAACAAGTTGTTCAGGTTTGGAGCATTCACTCCTGTGAAGAAAAATACATTCATTGTCAGTGTTCATTCTCAGAATTGTTGTGAAAAATTAATACATAAAGTGCATGCACTTACTGAACTGTACCCTTAGGCTGACATAAACAGAACAGCAGTGGTGACTATTGGGGTCATTTTGCCTATTGCGATAGTATTGAGATAGTCGAATTGCTATTGCAATAGTATTGCGATAGTAGTGACACTATTGCGATACTATTGCGATAGTATTGTAATTAGTGAGTTTATAGCGTTGTAATCATTTCTTTCTCTAAGAGGGGGGTGGAGTTAATATTCGAGCCACCATTTTGAATGCAGATAAGGCCCTGGAGACGAGCGACGTCCGTGAAGTTTGCTTTTATGGCTTGTTATACAGTACAGATTCTGAAACAACGAACAGAAAGCCGAGAAACGACGGCAGAGAACAAGAGAGGCATTTTTAAATCAAGGAAAAGTACTACAGGACACCATTTAAAAAACTATCGTAACTATCGATAGTTAATGAAACAATCGCGATTGTTATCGAAAATTGAACTTGGGATCGATGCATCGCTATCGGAGCACTCCCAATCGCGATGCATCGATATTTCGATGTATCGTTACACCCCTACAGAACAGCAAGTTTGGGAGGACTCGAAATTACTCAAACCCAGGGTTTTCATTAAGAATTGTAATATCAGGACAATAGTGTAAAGTAACCGGATAATGATTTTTAAAGGTTCTGCATCTTAATAAGAAAATAGGTAGAGGCCTTTGAAATTTAGCCGGAGAATTCTACGTAGTAGAAGGAGAATTCTCCGATCTCCGATGCCTAATGAACACCCTGCAAACCTCTGTGTTTATGTCTTAAGTTTGTACTCTGATAAAGAAACCATAAACTCACCTTGGTTTGGGTACAACATGTTTGTAGAGGAACTCAACAGTTCGCTCAAAGCAGGCAAACTTCATCATGGTGTATGGGATTTGCCTCATCCACAAAGGAGGAAGGCCCTTGTAGAACCTGGCAATGAACAAAAAAGTCTCTTTACTAGAAATTCATACACTCACCATGAAGTTAGCATGGTAAAACTGCAGTCATGTTTTTAAGCTTCCCCTACATTTGTCTGCAACACTGAGTCAAATTCACTGAAAACTAAACTGTGACTTGTGCAAGCTTACGTAATAATGCATTACTCTTTCCAAAAATAATCCCCTGAGGGAGGGCAGGGTTTTCAAAACAAGCTGGCGACCACTGGAGTTCCCCCGGCTACTTGATTATATGTTGCCAGTTACTCTGGTCATAACAATGAGCTTGCCACAAACAAGCTTAGAGTTGTCACAGCTGCCTACTCTCCCAGTGGCACACCTAAAATCAAAACATTTGAAATTCCTGGTAGGAGGGTCATTATTGGCAGAGGTTTTGCATTTTTAAAAATGTCTGGGGTCATACTTGGAAGGGATTTCTTGGATACTTGACAATCTATTGTTAATGAATTCAATATAGATGTTGACACCCTGCACTGACTATTTGTGGAGCAACATGGTTGCCACAGACACCAGTTTTAAAATTCCCTGACTTTTCCCTGATAAAAAGAAAATTTCCATGACCGAACAAATACAAAAACTTCAAATATACATGTAATAGTGGTCTCCAGAGAGACTCAAAATTACAAATCCCTAAATTTTCCCTTACCTTCCCAGGGTTGGAAATTAGCACTCGCCCGCTCGCCCAGGCGAGTGTGAAAACTGTTGGGCGAGTACAAATCACAGAACACTCGCCCGGTTTGGCGAGTACGATTTTCATATACAGAATATATTATTCAAAATAACCGTAACTTTTTACCTTCCACTTTAAAATAATCTACACTGTTCACAAGCCGATAGCCTACCGACATTTTGAAATCTCCAACAATGACAACTAAGCTGGTTCACGTTCGTAAACAGTCAAAAATGGCTTCTGCTTGGTGATTGTTACATGATGGACGTAGTTGTACAAAGTAATACCTCTGGTCATAAATACCGTTGACTCATCCACCGAGCCTCAAACGCTGCAAGACGGCCATTTCCCGCTGCTTTTACTGTACAATTTCAACACTTTAATTACAAACTACAGGAATTTGGGAATAGGTATCAATAAAAAATGCATTTGAAGTAAGTGTTTGTGTTTTTATTTTGGAGTTAAGATCTATTTTAGGATATTTTTCATTTAAGAAATAGGTTGCAGTCTGTATCGCGATCGACCACCATGGTGACACGCACGGTGAACATTTTATAATTTGTTGGGGGAGGGGGGCTTTTTTTTACTAAAGGAGACTGGGCGAGTGAAAACTGACCGGGGCGAGTGCAATTCAAAGGTCACTCGCCCATATGGCAAGTGCTCCGAAATTTTAGTTTCCAACCCTGCCTTCCAGTCTCGTCCCCAAGTCAACCTACCCTCTGACGCCTTCCTCTGCCCACAGCTTGGGAGCTCCCTCTCGCAGTGTGTTGGCCCAGCCAGGCTGCGTCTGGATACGGACCTTGACAGCTTCCATGGGAGCCAGGGCAATGTCGGCAAAGAACTCTGCGCTAGCTGATGCGGCTAGGTACAGGGAGGTTCGGAAAAGGTAGGTGTTTTCCTGGAAAACAAGTGTTACATGTAATTCTTTTAAAGGCCAGTTGCTGTTTTTGAGAGTTTAACTGCATGTGCAGCAGGGATAATAAAACAGTGACAAAATAAAACAAATTTACATGTATGCACATTAAATTAAAATAGCCCTTATGAATGTTTTCATCAAACTGGCTAGTTTCACCAGCAGACTTGTAAATTTGATCATGAACGAATTCCCAATGCGGCAAATATGAAAAGAATACCCACATGAAAACTGTATAAAAGTGACAAAAGGTCAAGAGAATAATTTGCGTAAAGAGGCTTAGAAGTGAATTTTGAGCAAATGACATTATCATGAATAAGCCGTATTTGAATAATTTCTGGATTTACAGCCATAAGAATTACAGAGCAAATTGTTGTTTTTTTTTTGTTATCTTAAAGGAACTGTGTCATAGATTTAAGCCAAACTTTGACATCGGAAATGACCATCAAATTCAGTGAAACATAAAAAAATCAGCATGTTTGAATAAATTCATTCAAGTTATGGATACTTACCTCACCAAGCATATTACTGTAAAGGATCTTAAAGACTTCGTAGAAGCCAAACTTGCACAGGCCTTGCATGGAATAACCAATTGCAGTTGGCGCCCAACCCTTGGAAAGTCCTCGTAGACCATCTTCCCGTACTGTTACTTTGAAACCCCTTAAAATGTTTCCATACTTAGCTGGGTCGACCTGAAACGTTGAAAACAATGTTTAGTTTTATACACTCAAGGACAAGGTAGAAAGAAATATATCATTTGCACATTTTAGTTGTTGTCAAATTTGGTTTTGGTTCAAAATTTATATGCCCTCAAGAGAAATAAGGGGGTCCCCTTATTTTCTCTTGATACTGTGTATAGTTTACATGTATATAATGTATATAAAAACTGATATTACCACTACATGTACATGCATGTAGCTGTGCTCTTAGAATAATAATTTTTACAGGGTGCCATGGCCAGTACTAAGGCTTTTCTGTAAGGAATCTTAGGCCCGGTTCAGACACCGAACTTTTCATGAGCTGAACCTAATACCTTAAATTAACTACATGAAAAGCTAGGCCTCTGAAACAATTAAAAACAGCTATTTCAATTTGCCCCCTCACTCCCACAGCCACTAACCATATTTTGTTTAAAACAAACAAAACAATTAAGCTCACGCTTTTAATCCTTCTTCTATTTGTTCATTATACATGTACAAATAGAAGTTACATGTAACAAGAATTTTACCTGAATTCTGCATTTGACGAGATCGAGGGGGACGACAGCCGTGTGAGTGATGCCACAGCTGAGGATTCCACCAAATCCACAATAAGCGTAATATGTTGCACTGCCAAACTCACAACTGTGGTCTACAAAAAAACAAGTTCAATATAAAAAAAAAATTGCATGAGCCAAGACTATCACAGCCTAAGTCATGTAAGAGGTCGGATGTCCCTTCACATGACTAACAAGTTGATTTTAGCGACAGAAGTACTGGTATAGCCTGTTCTTTTCACCAAGTAATATTTACTTGGAGGGTTCTACTCAGGGAATAGCACCCTCCCGGCCTGACCAATCAATGAAACCGGTAATCAATGATAATAGATGTCAATTGATAAATAGAGATTACTCCATGGAAAATGCGCGCGTACGATTTTTATTCACGAGTTGAGTAGTATCAGAAAACGAACAAGTGAGCGTAGCAAACGAGTGAGTTTTCAGATACAACTCTACGAGTGAATAAAAATCGTACAAAGCATTTTCCATGGTGTAATTTGTTTATTTTATAGATACTGAGGTTTTTGAAAAGCAAATTAAATCGCTCGACTTTTTATCAGTTCTGTGCGTGTTTAGGAAACCCATTCATCTGCCAGAAACTAAAATAGCTAAAACATGTTTGTCTTTCAAAATCACATCTTTAATGAAGTAGCACAAGAAATGAGATGTCAGTTTTATACTCTCACAACTTTTACAGAAACAACTTTTGATAGAAAACCTGACTGAGACTTGTACAAAACTTGCAAGTCCCAGTTCAATGTTTTAACAGAACAAAACAGCGCTAAACGCTGAATAACCCAACGCGAACTCGAGCGAACTTTTACCAAATTAAATCAAGAAAACAGTCTGCCAAAACCAAGGACAAACCTGCAGTGTCTTAGTCATCATCTGAATCAAAACTCGCTACAATCCCTCGGAGTGAAGACGGCCCATATTCTTGTCCTTCCTTTGTGCGAATTTACTCAAAGGTTTATTCAACTCGGCAGGAGGAATTTCGGTTATCTCGCTTCGTGTTTCTCTTTTTGTTTGAAAAAACGTTGTGACAACAAGGCCGTCTTGTTTGGTTTTCTTTTTAGTGTTTTGGTTTTCCTGTTCTGCAATATAAACGACTCAGTGGAGCCGTTAAAGACACAAACAAACCTTGAACGTGTCTACGCCATGTCGCCGGTGTTTACGACGAGTATCAAAATGGCGATACGGTGTTGTTCACAAGTTGTTTTTCGTCGTTCGCGCTTGTGATTGGACGAACGACGTTTTTTCACTAGTGTGTTTTCATCGTTCGCCTTTCCTATTGGCTAATGCATTTTACGTATCATTTGTACGCAATCGTTTTTTTGTGAGAAAATCTCAGTATCTATGATATAATAATCGATGCCAATTAATCGATTGATATTGGAAATGGATGACCAATTTATTGATGACGGAAAATTTTGTGACTTTTAACATCATCGATTTTCATCGATCGTTTTTAATTTGGTTTGATTCAATTTGGGTGTTATTATATCGACTTAGTGGCTCTTAAAAGCGCTCAACACTTCATTTATTCATTTTTCCTGATGAACTGTTATGTCTGTTATAATAATAATAATAAAGACTTTATTTAAAATGAGGGTAACACTAAATAGCAAAGCTAACAAAAACGTTATTAGGAAAAAAGAAATACAACAGCAAAAGTTCTGTTATGCGAAGGTACAATATCAGGGCTCAAAATAATTTTTGGATACTGACCGGTCATGTTGACCGGCCAAATCAATTTTTGCTCGGTCATGTCTCGTTTCTGACTGGTCAAAATATTGAGTATTTACTTTGAAACAATAGCCTATTCTGCCAAAAATTTTGACCCATAAGCTAAAACACTCGTTGTTAAAGAGTATAAGGCTTAGGCTTTAATGTTTTGATCACTAAAAGTGTCATTTTATTATGTTCGCTTTTTGAATTTCCATTTCTTCTGCGTTCTACTCTACATAAAATAAAATGCTCAGTAGCCGTAATGTTATGTTACTCTGCATAGTTTTACATTAGTTAACGACTTATGGGTCGAGGCGATCTTGGTTGTAAGCACTTTACTGGTCTTTATTACCGAACACTAAATAGTAATAGGACATATGCCCATGCTACAAGTGAGATAACTTTGCCTTTGCTCAGACTCGTTGTTCATCGAGCTTCCTAAAAGATGCCCTCGTTTAAAAGTTCTCTTTCTTCAAGACTGCCAAGAGATTAGCGAGAAAGCCTACGTCACTTCGCATTTCAAAAATCATGGATCTCTCCAAGTTTTCAACGTCGCCTACAACAGAGAAGCCTGTTCTATGCGGTGCCTGATTGAGCTGCTGAAATATACTTACGGCAAAGTACTTTTAATCATAGATATCCGCAGAAGTAGCCTTACACAAGAAGACGGATAGAATTGGCGTGAAACACTTGAATGCCATGGCTTAGAAGAAAAGATATCGAGAGTTATCGTTTCAATCTGTAGACGCCGGACGCGGAGACCATTATTTTTTTTTTATTTTGTACAGTACGAGCAAACGTTTACCAGAACTCTCTTCGATAATTAAGTAGCACCACGTCATAGGTGGTCAAATTGTCAGCACACATGGGCACATGTTCAGTTGCGAAATAGGCACAATTTAAAGAAACATCGCTGACTTAACATTCAAAGCGTTTAATGATTTTATTGTTTTCTTATGATCTTGCTGGTGAAAAACACGCTACGAACTCATACTTTCTAAAGGTGTATATAGTTTTTTAAATCCACTTACGAGTGCTATTTTTCTCGGCCCTCCCGACAATCGAAACTGTAATAATATTGCGTATGCATACGCGTGTTTATAGCAGACGTTGATTGATGCCGTGTTCATTGTTGTCTGTTTAGCGTATTTACAGGAGTGGATGTTTCCTGTTTTATTCAAGCAAACCGCTAACAAATTCGCAGAGTGTGACCGTCTCATCTGTATTCTACAAATTTGTGACTGCAAGCTGCTATGATATTTTATGATTTTACTGTAAAATTTCAAGAAATACTGCAAATAATTTTTTTGTGTGTGTTATTTATTTGAAAGCCGTGTGCGTGACCGGTCAAAATGACCGCCGAACCAAAATTTTGTCCGGACAAATCGTCATTTTGGCCGGACATTGTCCGTTGACCGGCCGTTATTTTGAGCCCTGAATATGACGTAATAAACAGCAACAGGAATATAGCTTGGAGATAAGTGGCTTGGTCTAGGTAGATTCCTTTTATCTCTTAAAGGAAGAAGGAAGGGTGAAGGAACAAATACCACAGTGATCTTTCTTCGCAACGAAGTAGTATTTGTGACTATCGATTGGTCAGCGATTGGCCGATGCCAATCGACATCAATTAACTAACCATCATCGATTGATTGATTTCCAATCATCGATTTTCATCGATTGGTCAGGCCGGGCACCCTAGGTCTTTCTGTTATGCACCCAAGTAAAGGGAGGCCAGTAACTCAAAGACCAGAGATGATATTTTCCCAACATGGTACCAAGCTAATGAGAGTTGAAAAGAGGTCTTCTTATGGTTCTTTTTGCTGCGTTACTGCCTGTGTTTTGCCAGCCAGCTGGGCATTTAAATTACTCACTAGGCCTGTCGTACTAACTGAAGACCTCATAATAAAATAACAACATGTATTGGCTGCTGATGTTGACCTTTTGTTTAACTTTGCCCTTTGATCTGCGGTGTCTTTCCACTTAACGCAACTAATAAGGCCTTCCAAGGGGGTAGCCGTGTCGCAATGTCGCATGTTTCTGAGAACCCATGTTGCCTAGCTAACAGCGGTAAATGTCGCTGTTGTTTTTTTACCCCATTGTTTTGCTGTCGCTTCGTGTCGCTGTCGCATTTCAGTGCTGTAATGATGTCGCTTGTCGCTTTTAAAATGTTCCATGTCGCCAGTTTTCAGGGTCATGTCGCTTGTCGCTTTTACCCCTTGGAAGGCCTCACTAATGCTTGAGCAGAAAGGCCAGCTTTTGGGCTTCATTAATTTTCCCATTGTCCAGCCAAAATGTAAATGTTAATGGACATGTATGCTCAGGAGTTGTCGGAACAACTTCGCACATCTACAGCAGTGTTCTTAAAAAGTCAGAACATCTTTGGAAATCTTAGTAATGTGGAGATTGAGGAAACCACAACCTCATGAATTTGATGTAGGAAAAGGTGGCAAGTAGACAATATAAGCAACAATAAAATATAATTATTTGCTGCCAATCAGACTGGTATTAAACTTACTACAAAGTTATCAACTATGAAGCAGATATTGCCATATTGCAGCACTCATAGAAGAAATAAAGGAAATTTGACAAAGAAAATTGCATCGATTTTCGTACGTATAACAATTAAATTAATCCGTAACTCAATAAACTGAACAGAGTATAAAAGATTGTCCGTTTTATGGCGGGAACTACTTGCAAAGACAAAGTTCAGCTCCTAAAATATCCCATTACAAGCAAATGAACGTTAATACGTCAACTACGTCAATCGAGTACTTGTAGAGACGTAATTTTTTTCGCCATTGCGTAATTTTACTATTCGTAAAACTATAATTTCCCCATATTATCATACTCAAACTTCAAGCTTAGCGGCACATCGCTTTTGTCCGAAGACATTTTAACGGTGTGAACTTGATTCCCTTCTCGATTAGTGCAGAAAGCAGCGAGATTAAAACCTCAGTGTTAAAAGCAGACCGTGATATCAAAATATTACTCTCCGATCCTTCTATTCACATGGTGCACCGAAGCTTATATCTTTAAAACCATGTGCACATTTTGAACGATCGTGTTTCAAACAAGCCGATACAGATTTGCTCTTTCAAAACCACATCAGGCAAGCTAACAATCACAATTATATCACATGAAGGAAAAACTTTTCTTAAAACGTACAGCAAAGTTAAGATCGTGAATCCAAAAAGCCGGTTTAAGAACCTACCATCGGTATTCGGCGCCGCCATGATTCTTGATCGCCGGGGCGCTGGGGTTGACTCTGATGAACATTTCGCTACACTGTACGGGGCGGCGAACGGGCTGTTCTTTGCTGTTTCTGAAAATCTAGAGAACATTTTGTCTTTTTCTGGTAAGAACGTCACAAATCGGTAAATTTACTCTGTCCTTTTTACGAGGTTGAACACCTCGCTCGATTTCCACGTTAAAAGGAAGCCAAGAGGAATTATGGGAAATACGTAACATACGCTAATGATAGGACCACGCATAAGTGACATTGGTGGTATCCGCAAACGTTAAACCATCGGGCTCAAACTTCCTGCGAGGAAATGCCGTATAAAAATCGCCCGCGGGGCGATTTAAAAAAAAAAAAAAAAAAAAAACATGGATAAATTGCTGATGTATGGGTTTACCATTTTTTAAAACATAGTTAGTAGTATCAATTGACGGCAAATATCTTTTACAGTAATTGAATTCTGGACAACTCATGAATTATTATTATTATTAATTGTAAAGTTAAAAAACATTTTTATTTGCCGTGGTTAAAAGATGTAGCTGGGCTAGAAGGAGTTCAGTTACGTTTTCAATTTTTCCATACATTTGTCTGTATTTTTTTCCGCGTGATTGACGCGGTTCGCGGAAAAAAATTATGATTGGTCGAATGACATTGATCCCACTGTATGAGAAGGTGAATTTTACAGGTGACAGAGAGCGCTTCTTTCTGTGCGCAATCTCTTGTGCATTGGATAAGATCGGCCGAAGGCACTTTGTCATTAAACTTGACTGATAAACTACCGCGAAGCGGTTATTTTATTTCATCTCTACGGGTTTTCCAACACTTTAATGTCTTAAATGAAATCAACAGAGAAGAGCGTTCGAAAAAAAAACTACTTAAATCAAAATCCTATAGTCGCAGCGATTTCCCGAACTTGTTCAGTTTAGGAACTATACAATAAAAAAAGAAAGAATTTTAGGAGAGAAATTCTCTAAAAAAAAATACATACCGTATTTACTCGAAAAAGCGCCGCGGTGCTTATTCAAGTTTCGTGCCTCAAGTGCGGCGCTTATTCGAGGGCGGCGCTTATTTAATATTTGGACGCCACAAAGAATCTAATCTTTTACAGAAATTGAAAATAATGTCTTTTGTTTGTCAGTATTCGTCTCTTGCTAAAGAGAGAAGTGGTGCTAGCTGTCCTGTCAAAGTCCGCGGCCTTCATAACATTTACAGAACTACGTATTGTAAGAGTGTTGTATAAAAAACTAATGGGAGAGCGCTTCTGAACAATCACTTTCGATGGAAAGAAATGTCCAAGTTTGTATTAGAGTTGCTTTGTAGGACTTGTAGTGTTGTTTTTAGTTAAACGAAATTCCTCGAATAAACGACGCATCGCCGGGACTGCGGCGCTTATTCGGGGGCGGCGCTTATTAACTTTTTTGTCCCAAATGCGGCGCTTATTTGAGACAAGAACTGCAAGGCTGACACTACGTAGAAATGACAAAACCTTAACGGGACAACGACATGAAAGAGTCCAAACTGAAAGTCAAAAATGCAAACTCTGGACAGCTGTTTCGACCTGATTGGGTCTCTTCAGCAGAGTGTATGCCGCACAGAATAGAACAACCAGCGCTTATTCGGGGGCGGCGCTTATTCGAGTAAATACGGTATGCACTCTGCGTTGAAGCTAATAAGGAACGCGCGCAAATAATTCCATGTGACGTGTTTTACGTCATAAAAGAAAAAATCTGACAGTGGAAAGCTTCCTGCTGGAAAATCAGTGAGCCGAGTTCGTTGACAACTGAATCAAGATAGAAAGAGGATAGAAACTTTATATGCGTTCCTGAATAATGGAAAGTCAAAATAAAGGTTAGTAAGAAATATTTTGTGCAATATGAGATATCCAAACTGATCACAATAATTCTGTAAAGATCTATTTTCAGGAGGGAGATTTGCGCGCTGAACGCTTGCAAAGCAGAAAAAAGCTCAAAACAATTGCAGCTAAAGAAATCATGAAAAACATTATTTTAACTGTAATAACAACAAAAGGGAATTTTTATCATCTTTAACCGGGACCTTATTCTACAAGGCTGCTGACACATTCCGGAGCAGTTCTCGCAGAACACGATTTTATTTTTCGCGCGGACCGACCGCGCACCGAGCCTTAGCAACACGTGTCCGCATAGCAACGCGAAATAACGCGTGTCGCGTGAGAACCTGAAATAAGAATGTGTTGTTCTCTCTTTGATTACAGGTGACTCAAAGCCAAAAAAGAACAAAGATGATCCAAAAATTAAGGTATTTAACGTGAATCACCTTAAAAAAAATCGCCTTCCATTCAAAGAGTTTTTGTAACTTTTATGGTTTCGAGAGAAGACTGGATCGGTTTTCATACATCTTTCATACTTGACCCCAGGACTTTCAGAGCATAAAATCCAACATGGCGGACTGAAGTTGATGTTTAAAAATCGTCTGAGTTTTGGACACAAACAAACGAACAAATTTATTAGATCCTAGTGTTGATACAGCTTATTATTTTGTCAGCTAAGCAGGCTGAGTTAACATGAATTCGTCTGAAATAGCTAGACTTTGCAATAAGTGTAAAACGCATCAGCGAGAATGTGAAGTGTTTTACGAGTGTTTATAAGGTTTTTAAATTGTGTCGGCAGTAAAGGTGAGTTTGAAATTAGAATTCTAAATGATTTACTAAAAGTTTTCTCATTCTGTTATTCAGGAATCGGACGCCCAGAAGGCCAATGATGTGTAAGTACTGGCAATTTCCTTTATATAATTAATTCTACCACGGTCTCACAAAATGGATTTTTTTGTGGATCAGATTTTACAAAACGTTGAAGGTAAAAGATTTAACTGGTTATTATAATGGGAAATTTCAGGCTTTCCATTGAGGAATTGAAGAAGCAAATTTCACAGCTCAAAGAAACCAACAAGGGCCTGGAAAAGACAATCCAGCAACAGAAAAGCAAAATCAATGTAAGTACATCAGCATTTATTTAATAAATAAAATTAATTATTATAATATAGAGGGTAATACATGGTTGCACAGAGATATGAAATGAGTTAGGATAATATGCGAGACAGAAATCCCAAATCCCAGTTAAAAATCAAAGATCTCTTCGAGATATCGACTTTGTTGCATGAAGTAAGTATAAACAGAGTAGAAGATTTATCCTGGGCATTGTTGTTCGAACATATCATGGAATAGACTACGAGCAGTCCCTATTTTTTCGCAGATTCCGTAGAGCACCGCCATTTGCCTAAAAAATTTACTGCGGTCTTCGTTTTCGGGGTCTTCGTTTTTGTTACTACCAGACCAACACCAGGTGTCTGTCTTAAAGAGGTGTCCATCTTAAAGAGGTGTCATTCAAGAGAGAGACTTGAAAAGAATCAAATCTTCTAAAATAAATAAACTTGAGAATTAACTGAATACCCGATTCCCTCTATAGCGCGCGCCTGCAGGGAATCACGGTAGTTGTATTCATCAAATCTTGCGCGAGACTCAGCAACGTGCATCGTTGCTAAGTCTCGCGCATGGTTTGATGAATACAACTACTGTGATTCCCTGCAGGCGCGCGCTATAGAGGGAATCGGCTATTAATCTTCTTTTACTTGCTTTTTTATGTGAAACTAGGAGTTAAGAGAAAAAAATTGGAAAGCTCGTGATGAGCTAGCCGGAGCCAAGGCCGAAAAGAAGACTTGCAGAACTAGAGACACATCCAGGTATCTTTCTTTGATATCAACCATATTGAATGGCTATAACTTCAATTAGATGCTCCGTTATTATATTGTAGTTGTGCACAGGGTTCACAGTCCCCCAACCAGGGCATGAACGCAGACTGCATGATCTGTAGACAGTGCACTAACCACTGCACACCCTTTATTGGTACTGAGTAGTTAGAGAGTTGAGAATAAAATGCCCTAATGGAAGGATAGGTTTTTAGGTGTTTGGATTTAATGGCAAAACTCTATGGAATACATATAATATTTAATAATAAGGTTCTCGTGCACAATCAAGTTATTTTGGATGTGGAAGTTTGGAGAGTGTTTGTGCAAAAATCTTCCAACATTGCAATTTTTCTTAAACACTTATAGATTACCGTACTATTATTAACCAAATCAAAACAAGGGATACATCTGGCGTGCCATTTGGGTGCTTACAATTCTCGTACAATGCCGATTTAGATGGTATGATTTAGTCGCATGCAACAAGCTTACGACACGCCTACGACAGTCGTAAATGAGTTGTAGGTTTGATTTACACAAGACAATTCATGGCGTGGGCCTGTCGCAAGCTGGTCGCAAGCATGTCGCATGCGACAAAATCGCACCGTGTAGATCGGCCTTAAGTCTGCAGTCTGCAAATGTCAGACATGCTTAATTAGTGAGATTAATCAACCTTTTGAGATTCTTGTACAAAGAATAATGTTACGCTGCATTTTTCTGTGCTCCAAAAATGTTTTACAATTTTATTGTCATCGTCATGAGCTTTATTCAAGTGTCAAAATCTTGTTGCATGTCAAGACAGAGGCGGACTAATTGGGTACGCTATCACCTAAAAATAAGTTCTTATGAAATTCATATTTATCACCCCTCAATCACTGATTTGTGTCTCGTTAGACTGCGCAGAACATCAAGTAAAAGCAGCGTGAAGGTAGGTATATTCTAATCTGTCATAAACACATTTAATTTATTAATTGATATTAAATTTCATTGAAATTTAATTAATTATTTTAATAATATTTGCTTGCCCAGTAATTATAAATAACTAGGACCGTATTTTCTTGGTTAAACGCCGGGCCCCGAATAAACGCCAGGTCTCCGAGCTGTATTTGAAAATAAACCCCTTAAACAATCATTAAAGGTTTAATATGTTTTAAAAATAATGTCTAATTATATAGCTGTCAAAAATAATGAAAATCAATAAAAATCATTTCTTAGAAACATAGGGCCTGAAAAAACTCCTGGAATCAAATAAACGCTGGCCCTATCGGGCCAAGTTTGAAATAAACGCCGGGGACGTTTAATCAAGAAAATATAGTAGTCAGAAATGAAAACAGCGCCGCATGTTACTCATGGTTGTACTCAGCTACACAGGGTGCAAAGAAATTCAGTTTTCCAGTTTGCCTTTCGTACAAGCTGATGTCAGGATGATCCAGCTCAAAAGCCGTTTTCACTAGTCTAAAAAATCCCTGTAGCATGATTAATTTCCTTAACAATTTTACCTGAAAACTGTCACATATTGTTGACATAGAAGTTTGGAGAGCGTTAATTTGTACAAAAATCTTTCAATGAAATTAGAATTCCAAATGAGTTACTAAAAGTTTTCTTTTTCTCATTTTGTTATCCAGGAATCGGACGCCCAGAAGGCCAATGATGTGTAAGTACAGGCAATTTCCTTTAATTCTACCACGGTCTTACAAAATGGAATTTTTTGTGGATCAGATTTTACAAAAAACGTTGAAGGTAAAAGATTTAACTGGTTATTATAATGGGAAATTTCAGGCTTTCCATTGAGGAATTGAAGAAGCAAAATTCACAGCTCAAAGAAACCAACAAGGGCCTGGAAAAGACAATCCAGCAACAGAAAAGCAAAATCAATGTAAGTATTTGTACATCAGCATTTATTTAATAAATAAAATAATTATTATAATATAGAGGGTAATATATGGTTGCACAGAGATATGAAATGAGTTAGGATAATATGCGAGACAGAAATCCCAAATCCCAGTTAAAAATCAAAGATCTCTTCAAGATATCGACTTTGTTGCATGAAGTAAGTACCGGTATAAACAGAGTAGAAGATTTATCCTGGGCATTGTTGTTCGAACATATCATGGAATAGACTCGAGCAGTCCGTATTTTTTCGCAAAGTCCGTATTTTTTCGCAGAGTCCGTAGAGCACCGCCATTTGCCTAAAAAATCTACTGCGGTCTTCGTTTTTTCGGGGTCTTTGTTTTCGTTACTACCAGCTAGACCAACACCAGGTGTCTGTCTTAAAGAGGTGTCCATCTTAAAGAGGTGTCATTCAAGAGAGAGACTTGACTGTAACTTAGTAGGCTCTAAAAAGAATCAAATCTTCTAAAATAAATAAACTTGAGAATTAACTGTCTTGAATACCCGATTCCCTCTATAGCGCATGCCTGCAGGGAATCACGGTAGTTGTATTCATCAAATCTTGCGCGAGACTCAGCAACGTGCATCGTTGATAAGTCTCGCGCATGGTTTGATGAATACAACTACCGTGATTCCCTGCAGGCGCGCGATATAGAGGGAATCGGCTGTTAATCTTCTTTTACTTGCTTTTTTATGTGAAACTAGGAGTTAAGAGAAAAAAATTGGAAAGCTCGTGATGAGCTAGCCGGAGCCAAGGCTGAAAAGAAGACTTGCAGAACTAGAGACACATCCAGGTATCTTTCTTTGATATCAACCATGTTGAATGGCTATAACTTCAATTAGATGCTCCTTTATTATATTGTAGTGGTGCACAGGGTTCACAGTCCCCCAACCAAGGCATGAACGCAGACTGCGTGATCTGTAGACAGTGCACTAACCACTGCACACCCTTTATTGGTACTGAGTAGTTAGAGAGTTGAGAATAAAATGCCCTAATGGAAGGATAGGTTTTTAGGTGTTTGGATTTAATGGCAAAACTCTGTTGAATACATATAATATTTAAAAATAAGGTTCTCGTGCACAATCAAGTTATTTTGCATGTGGAAGTTTGGAGAGTGTTTGTGCAAAAATCTTCCAACATTGCAATTTTTAGTGCAGAATGCACTTTTGTGATGGTTTGGTGGGCAGTCGTGTGATAAACCCCTCAGGTGCTAAAGCACTATGGTGTAAACTTTTAATCAGCAATTAATTAATTAATATCAATTAATTAATTATTTCTGTGAAGGGGAGGGGATGGAGAGCACCTGACCGTGTGCTTGGCCTTGGTAAAACGGGAAGAATATACTTACGTTACTTACAATTGAAGAACTGAAAGGTATATATTTGTTTCAGGAAGCACTATGCTCCCCTTGTGGTACTATTCTTTCTGACACAAAACGCTTTGTGCTAAACGCATGTGCAGATTAATATGTGTCACGAACATCACGTGTTTCTTCCTGTGGACGTATTCCTGTAGACTCCGTGGCGGCAAAATAAAACCACAAAATAATTGGCGTTACAGTAGTGCATGTGAAATAATTCTTGATATGGCAACGCTGTTTTCTTAGAAAAGGTGATCTAGCATCTAGCACAATTGAGAAAAACTATTACTTGAATTTATCAGTAACATCCGTGATAAAATCGATGTTGCACTGTTTGCAGAAAATAAATCACATTACCTTATGATCACGTTACATGTATTTTCGACAAAAACAAAAGAATCATGTTACATGTTTTTGACAAAAACAAAAGTATCTCGTTTGCTGTTTCAATATCAAACCGAAATTCAAGCGAAAGAAAATTAAAATAACTGGGACGTGTCTAGAAATTTTGTATTAAAGCCTAACGTGGTGTGCCTTTCAATTGCGATAGAATGCTTGTAGAATCGGAGGCGTTAATTTAATTAGAATTTTTTTAAAAAAAAAGCATCACAGCGATCTGAGAGAAAAACAAAAGTGTCATGTTACATCCGTCACTTTCTTTCCTTTGATTTCTTCTCCATCGGTTAAACTAACCTCCGTATTATTTTGTATAACCTCTGCCAGAGAGGGGCTTCGTGTGGAAGCGAAAAACTATTTAGTGTTTGAACATGCTTTCGTGCTCGACATTTCTTGAAAGAAATCTTCACACTACGTGCTTCTCGGCTTCATGCTTGAGTGAACATGAGACGTGTTCACCAGACCGTGGCGAGAGCAATCCTCGAAGACCCAGGGGCAGTTAGTGGGGCGAGGGAAACGCAAAAAAGGGTAAAAAATAGGGAAAAAAATCGGCATATAAGGCCCTGTCCACACTGACCCGGGTAAATTTGAAAACGCATCATTTTTTTCCCGGTTAAGCCAACCGTCCACACTGAAACGGCGTTTTTGGTCTTCGAAAACGGAGCTTTTCAAAAACGCTGACCAATGAAGCGTATCGTTTTCAAATTTACCCGGGTTAAGGACGGACCATTATTTTTGTGGAGGGGGGGGGGGGGGGGATGAAAAATATTTAAAAAAATTGTTTGCAGGGCCTGGAAAGACAAAATAAATTGTTTGCAAAAACGATATGTATAACAAAAAATAGTAAGAATTTCGAAAAAAATGTTTGCAGAGGTGCATAAACTAAAAGAAAAAAGTTTGCAGAGGAAAACTTTTCATCCCCCCCCCCCCTCCAAGAAAATAATGGTCCGTCCCTTAATGTGGACGGAAAACATTTTACCCGGCGTTTTCATAAAACAGTGCTTCAAACTGAAAACTGAACTCATTCTACTTATTTTCAATCGAAATTATTTTTGACTGGCCATATTGCATTCTGCACTACCCTTTGGGTCTCTGAGTTCTTAAACACTTATAGATTACCGTACTACAGTTGAAGCTCTCGTAAGCGGACACCCTCGGAACGCGAAAAAAGTGTCCGTAACTGGAGCTGGCCGCTTACGAGAACCATTCTCGTAAGCGGCCACTAGAGGTGTAGGGGATATATGGCCGCTTACGAGAGCTTGCCCAGCTAACAATAACCGGACGGACGTGGATGACGACAAAACAAGCACTAATATGTGGTCTTGTGATTACTGTAAAATTATTGTCACGAATGGCGACGTGAAGTTGACTGATAAAAACAATTTACAGAGGTTGTTAACAGAATTTTCTTTGGGGTGTCCGCTTACGGGAGCTTAAAAACAAAAAAAAGTCTAAGTCGTAATCTCTGAAAGTGTCCGCGGCCGCTTACAGGAATGTCCGCTTACGAGAATGTAAAAATACAGAGTTTGTATGGGAGTTACAACGGGGTTTCAAACAAGGCGGCCGTAAATAGAGCTGTCCGCTTACGAGAGTGTCCGTTAAGAGAGCTTAATTCGACTGTATTATTAACCAAATCAAAACAAGAGATACATCTGGCCTGCCATTGGGGTGCTTACAATTCTCTTACAATGCTGATTTACATGGTACAATTTAGTTGCATACAACAAGCTTAAAACACGCCTACGACAGTCGTAAATGAGTTGTAGGTTTGATTTACACAAAACAATTTGTGTCCTGGGCCTGTCGCAAGCTCGTCGCAAGCTCGTCGCAAGCATGTCGCATGCAACAAAATCGCACCGTGTAGATCGGCCTTAAGTCTGCAGTCTGCAAATGTCAGACATGCTTAATTAGTGAGATTAATCAACCTTTTGAGATTCTTGTACAAAGAATAATGTTACACTGCATTTTTCTGTGCTCCAAAAATGTTTTACAATTTTATTGTCATCGTCATGAGCTTTATTCAAGTGTTAAAATCTTGTTGCATGTCAAGACAGAGGCGGACTAATTGGGTACGCTATCACCTAAAAATAAGTTCTTATGAAATTCATATTTGTCACCCCTCAATCACTGATTTGTGTCTCTTTAGACTGCGCAGAACATCAAGTAAAAGCAGCGTGAAGGTAGGTATATTCTAATCTGTCATAAACACATTTAATTTATTAATTGATATTAAATTTCATTGAAATTTAATTAATTATTTTAATAATATTTGCTTGCCCAGTAATTATAAATAACTAGGACCGTATTTTCTTGGTTAAACGCCGGGCCCCGAATAAACGCCAGGTCTCCAAGCTGTATTTGAAAATAAACCCCTTAAACAATCATTAAAGGTTTAATATGTTTTAAAAATAATGTCTAATTATATAGCTGTCAAAAATAATGAAAATCAATAAAAATCATTTCTTAGAAACATAGGGCCTGAAAAAACTCCTGGAATCAAATAAACGCTGGCCCTATCGGGCCAAGTTTGAAATAAACGCCGGGGACGTTTAATCGAGAAAATATAGTAGTCAGAAATGAAAACAGCGCCGCATGTTACTCATGGTTGTACTCAGCTACACAGGGTGCAAAGAAATTCAGTTTTCCAGTTTGCCTTTCGTACAAGCTGATGTCAGGATGATCCAGCTCAAAAGCCGTTTTCACTAGTCTAAAAAATCCCTGTAGCATGATTAATTTCCTTAACAATTTTACCTGAAAACTGTCACATATTGTTGACATAGAAGTTTGGAGAGCGTTAATTTGTACAAAAATTTTTCAATGAAATTAGAATTCTAAATGAGTTACTAAAAGTTTTCTTCTTCTCATTTTGTTATCCAGGAATCGGACGCCCAGAAGGCCAATGATGTGTAAGTACAGGCAATTTCCTTTAATTCTACCACGGTCTTACAAAATGGAATTTTTTGTGGATCAGATTTTACAAAAAACGTTGAAGGTAAAAGATTTAACTGGTTATTATAATGGGAAATTTCAGGCTTTCCATTGAGGAATTGAAGAAGCAAAATTCACAGCTCAAAGAAACCAACAAGGGCCTGGAAAAGACAATCCAGCAACAGAAAAGCAAAATCAATGTAAGTATTTGTACATCAGCATTTATTTAATAAATAAAATAATTATTATAATATAGAGGGTAATATATGGTTGCACAGAGATATGAAATGAGTTAGGATAATATGCGAGACAGAAATCCCAAATCCCAGTTAAAAATCAAAGATCTCTTCGAGATATCGACTTTGTTGTATGAAGTAAGTATAAACAGAGTAGAAGATTTATCCTGGGCATTGTTGTTTGAATATATCATGGAATAGACTACGAGCAGTCCCTATTTTTTCGCAAAGTCCGTATTTTTTCGCAGAGTCCGTAGAGTCCATTTGCCTAAAAAATCTACTGCGGTCTTTGTTTTCGGGGTCTTTGTTTTCATTACTACCAGACCAACACCAGGTGTCTGTCTTAAAGAGGTGTCCATCTTAAAGAGGTGTCATTCAAGAGAGAGACTTGACTGTAACTTAGTAGGCTCTAAAAAGAATCAAATCTTCTAAAATAAATAAACTTGAGAATTAACTGAATACCCGATTCCCTCTATAGCGCGCGCCTGCAGGGAATCACGGTAGTTGTATTCATCAAATCTTGCGCGAGACTCAGCAACGTGCATCGTTGATAAGTCTCGCGCATGGTTTGATGAATACAACTACCGTGATTCTCTGCAGGCACGCGCTATAGAGGGAATCGGCTATTAATCTTCTTTTACTTGCTTTTTTATGTGAAACTAGGAGTTGAGAGAAAAAAATTGGAAAGCTCGTGATGAGCTAGCCGGAGCCAAGGCTGAAAAGAAGACTTGCAGAACTAGAGACACATCCAGGTATCTTTCTTTGATATCAACCATGTTGAATGGCTATAACTTCAATTAGATGCTCCTTTATTACATTGTAGTTGTGCACAGGGTTCACAGTCCCCCAACCAAGGCATGAACGCAGACTGCGTGATCTGTAGACAGTGCACTAACCACTGCACACCCTTTACTGGTACTGAGTAGTTAGAGAGTTGAGAATAAAATGCCCTAATGGAAGGATAGGTTTTTAAGTGTTTGGATTTAATGGCAAAACTCTATGGAATACATATAATATTTAAAAATAAGGTTCTCGTGCACAATCAAGTTATTTTGCATGTGGAAGTTTGGAGAGTGTTTGTGCAAAAATCTTCCAACATTGCAATTTTTCTTAAACACTTATAGATTACCGTACTATTATTAACCAAATGAAAACAAGGGATACATCTGGCGTGCCATTTGGGTGCTTACAATTCTCGTACAATGCCGATTTACATGGTATGATTTAGTCGCATGCAACAAGCTTACGACACACCTACGACAGTCGTAAATGAGTTGTAGGTTTGATTTACACAAGACAATTCATGTCGTGGGCCTGTCGCAAGCTCGTCGCAAGCATGTCGCATGCAACAAAATCGCACCGTGTAGATCGGCCTTAAGTCTGCAGTCTGCAAATGTCAGACATGCTTAATTAGTGAGATTAATCAACCTTTTGAGATTCTTGTACAAAGAATAATGTTACACTGCATTTTTCTGTGCTCCAAAAATGTTTTACAATTTTATTGGACATCATCGTCATGAGCTTTATTCAAGTGTCAAAATCTTGTTGCATGTCAAAACAGAGGCGGACTAATTGGGTACGCTATCACCTAAAAATAAGTTCTAATTATGAAATTCATATTTATCACCCCTCAATCACTGATTTGTGTCTTGTTAGACTGCGCAGAACATCAAGTAAAAGCAGCGTGAAGGTAGGTATATTCTAATCTGTCATAAACACATTTAATTTATTAATTGATATTAAATTTCATTGAAATTTAATTAATTACTTTATTAATATTTGCCTGCCCAGTAATTATTAATTACTAGGACCGTATTTTCTCGATTAAACGCCGGGCCCCGAATAAACGCCAGGTCTCCAAGCTGTATTTGAAAATAAACCCCTTAAACAATCATTAAAGGTTTAATATGTTTTAAAAATAATGTCTAATTATATAGCTGTCAAAAATAATGAAAATCAATAAAAATCATTTCTTAGAAACATAGGACCTGAAAAAACTCCTGGAATCAAATAAACGCTGGCCCTATCGGGCCAAGTTTGAAATAAACGCCGGGGACGTTTAATCGAGAAAATATAGTAGTCAGAAATGAAAACAGCGCCGCATGTTACTCATGGTTGTACTCAGCTACACAGGGTGCAAAGAAATTCAGTTTTCCAGTTTGCCTTTTGTACAAGCTGATGTCAGGATGATCCAGCTCAAAAGCCATTTTCACTAGTCTTAAAAATCCCTGTAGCATGATTAATTTCCTTATCAATTTTACCTGAAAACTGTCACATATTGTTGACATAGAAGTTTGGAGAGCGTTAATTTGTACAAAAAATTTTTCAACATTGCATTTTTTCTTAAACTCTTAACGACTTAAAAAAGGCCTTCTGATATTATGCGATGTTGCATTTCACACAATCAACCTCAATGATTTAGCTCAAAAGTCATTTTCACTAGCCCAAAAAATCAATAAAAGGGTAATAAATTTTCCCAAAAATTTTTCCTGAAAACTTTCACTTTCCCATCCAAAAAGTGAAGGATAAATCCATCCTTGGACCCCTGGTCTTATGGCAAACGGGCTGAGAGACCGGAGAATCTGTTCAACGATACTCAAAATGCAGAATACACATGTATGTTTACTTAGTAATTTAAACGTACATTTGAATAAGCCGAAATTTTTGCTATATAAATTTACGTTAGTAATTTTTATTGCCATTCAGATCGTGATTACCGAAAAATAACTTCGCCTTGAGCGGTATGTAATAGTAATGGTCCAAATACTGAATCTATTCATTGATTCTTGATTTTTATGAAAATTTTGTGTAATAAATTATAGCATTCCTGAGTCAACTGCCTCATAGGGGATGGACTCCTATATTAAAGGAGCAGGGATGCTTGTTGGAAATTTTGAAAAGAACCCCTGAAATTAAAAAGACAAATCTGAGTGTGGCTCAAACCTTTCTTGACCCCTTAAAAGTACCAAAAAATAAGAGTAGAATTTATATCTGAATATATGTACTTCTTCCCATACATGCAGCCCACAACAAGACCATCATGGCTAAAAATATTGGAGTTTTGACTGAAACGCCTTTCAAAAACCCAAAATTTACACCCCAAAGCAAGACAACAGGCATGACCCTCCCCTTTTAGGGGTGTCGAATGGTAAATGCGAGACTTTGCGAGACGGCGGGACTGATACCTTTTCTGTGAGCCCGAGACGTTTTTAGCCTCGCAAAGGAAATCGAGACTCCGAGAAGGCGTCAAAGAAAAATTCGAGACGACGAGACCCCTGAAATTTGGCTAAAATTTTGCGAGACACGCATTTTTTGAAGGACCATTCACCACCCCTCCTTTTTTATGCGTGTCCACCCTCAGGCCAACTGCAGTGGTAACGAGGCTTAGTTAACATTCTAACCCATTGAGTTTATTTTTTTTATTTGTGGCCATTTCCTGGGAGGGGGGGGGGGCTACTTCCTTTAATGGCCTATACGGGTAGCTCCGCCCAAAATGGGTACCTTTTTTAGGTTTAAGGTATAAAACAGAGTAGGGATTTCACAAGTTTAGGTATATGAAAGGGTATCGAAAGGGCCTTTAATTAAAATATTTTGAACAGTTGCAATTTATGGCTGTATTTTTTTAACAATTTATGAAGTGCTTCATGAAATTGACCAGAGAACGCCATGTTCTAAGTCTATGCCAGGTCATTTAGGTATACAACAGGGATACCTTTCTTCAGTAAAAGGTTTACGAAAGGGGTTCAATTTCTGTCAGAATGGTATATGAAAGGGTAATAGTCGGGTGGCTTAACGCAAAATAAAGGCTTGATCGTGACAAGAGTGATAAAAGCGTGAAATTTGGCATACAACTTGCTTACACCCTACCAAATAATATTAGAAGGGGTGCCCAAGTAAATCTGCTCACGATTCCCTTTTAAGGGGATATTTAGTCAAAACCGGCAATATGACTGGCGCCCAGGCTTCGCTCGTCCATTGAAGATGGTGTTTTTTTGCTGTTTCGCTGTCTTTGTAAGTATCCGACAAAAATGTTTTATCTTCTTTGAAAATATGTTAAAATTATGTGCAGAGCATAAAAATAAAGTATTTTTTTATCCACAAGAATCGTTTTAATCCTGTTTTGAGATAAATCATTTGGCGAATGTATAGAAATGCTTCTCTCGACTACTATAATTACTTGCAAAAAATTTCGGACACTTTTTGTCTTATTTCGGACAATTTTCCGACAAAATTTTCGGACACTTTGCTAAAACGTAGTTCATCTAATTAAATTTACACATACAAAACAGGAACTACACTTAAACAACATCTGTGAAAAAGGTTGTAACTGCACCCTCAAGCCTTTACGTTCTCGAGAAGTGTCTCCCCACTAGAGTTTGCTCCATAACAAAGAAAAAATTTAAAAAAATTGAGCTAAAGGTTGCTTAAATAACTGCGGTAAGATCTTGGAAAGGATCTTCTGCTTCTAGTTTAATTTCTTGGTAAACTTCTCCAAAATTCTTGCCAATTTAATAACTTTTCGTATGATCTTGGGTTTGTTTCTGAGGTGGCGGAGCAAACCAACAAGCCAGTGGGTGTGAATCGACTTCATTACTAAGAGATTTACCCTGATTTGGCTTTTAGTTAACGGTACGTTACAATACGGAAAAAGAGATCAATGTAACGTATTCCCGCGCGCGCTTATCCTGTTTTCTAGCTTTACAGTTCACGAATTAATTATCTCTCTAAAGGGTCTGTCACTGTGCCCCTGACGAGAATGACAGACTTTCTGAGCTTTCATGACAATCTACTCCGATCCAAGAAAACTTATTAGTGAGCTCACTATTATAAATTCCTTAATTAAATTAAAATAGTAATTTATCTAAGCGATAAATTTAAATAAAGACAACAGATCACTACTAAGTAAACCACTATAGCCAGTCATTGAGTCTGTTACTTACACAAACATAACTATTAGGACTTTCTTTACCAACTAGTCTGTAAACTCTCTAGTCAGTCAGTCTTATGGATGGTTTTCTGCACTTTCGACTTTCGTCTGCTCGGTCTGTTTGTTCAGACCTTTCAGGTGCTTATGTACATGTTTGGCTGTTCACTCGGCAGTTCATTCGAATTGTTGTTTCTGCAGTTTTCATATCCGTTACTTACATGAACAGTAAAAGCCGAAATATTAAAACCTATAGAGTTCCGAAACTTTTTGGTTTTAATATCATAAATGGCATGCCACAGCGTTGGAACTATTCCTTCGCTTAGGAAAATCAAAATAACGATTCTGTGAACGACACACGACTGATGCCGTTTTCAAAGCGAAAAAGAGACCTGGAAACCATTCATCTGACACAGGCATAACAAAGCATTAACGCTAGGTTATCGGTAAAAAGAAAGTATGGAGTTTTATTTTAATTTGATTAGTTTACAAATTGATAAGAGAGAAGAAAACACCTAAAAGCAGAAAAAGAACTTGAGCTTACCGTAATAATTCGATTTAGCGCTCTCCTTCCAACAAGCGCCCCCTTCCGAATAAGCGCCCCCTTCAGAATAAGCGCCCCCTTAGAATGTGTTTTTGTCAATAAGCACTCCTATTCCTGTAAGCGCCCCCATTCTAATAAGCACCCCCATTCTTATAAGCGCCCCTATTCTAATATTTTCCCCTATTGTGAATAACTGCCCCTACTGAAGTCATCGACGTCGTATAATGACACGTGAACATTCACCGTACCTTACATGTATATATTTACTGCTAAAATAAACAATTATTTTAAAAGTGCATGAACTTTCAACAATTCTTTGCTGTTACAGTTTCTGTTATTGTTAGTTATTTTAATATTTATTAAAGTTCTGTTTTGAACATTTGATCGTTTCTCAAAAAATTAAATAAGCGCCCTCCCTTGAAATGCAAAAAGTAAATAAGCGCCCCAGGCGCTAAATCGAATCATTACGGTACTCTCTAAACATGCACTCATGCAGCATGCTCAGAGGACAGTGTATCAGGCAGGAATTTGGACGAGATCGGAACGCATTGCAGGACGTTCCTTCTCCTGCAGAGTTTTCATGGGCAAAAGAAGAGGACAACCAGTGGCAGCCACTTTGAATGACAATCCCAAAAGTCTCTAATGTTTGCAGAGAGCTTATCAAATGTATCTCTGTAAAGGACGCTGCTCACACTGCAAATGTGCAAAAGAAAAGTTGCAGTGCACGCAATTGTGCAAATGTGACAACCCAGAGAGGCATTCTAAGAGCAAGGGGCATTTGTAAGGGTCTTAGCATTAACGAGTGCTCCAATCGGAGAGTGTAGTGTTTGAAATACATGTAGCAACTAAGATTGACACCTGTATTAAGCCGAAGCAGTTACCTTTTGACCATAAATAAATGCAACACAACATTGTCCTCCCTTGGACACGACGATAAGTTAATTTTACTGGCTTATCGCATTGCATTACTGTTGATGACAATTTAAATCGTGGTTTTTTTCGCAATGTAGTGATTTCAGTTTAATTTTCGTTATAATCACAATATGCGAAATTTTCGCTTATTTCCCTCCTCCAACCATTTGACTGCTTATTTCTCTGCAGTTGAATAACAATAGTTGACAAACCAGTATAAAGTGGACTTGGAAATTTTCGGCCATTAAACTCTTCCAACTGACGAAGCCAAACCTATATAACCGTTAGTTAGTTCACAGTGAAGCCACAATTTCCACGTTAAAAAACAGAAAACCACGGTAAACGTTTTCTTTTTTCAACAGATGGAATCAGCAGTGAAAGTATTGTTTCTTGCACTGCGAAGATTTTACATGGCACTCTCTCAACGAAAGTTTTATTCATGGAAGGAAATACTTGGGGGATGTACAATTTGCGTGACGGATTGTTGATGTCCGGAAAAGGTCGCGGCCGGTCATGTTGCTTTAAATATTAATTTGGAAACATTCACTTTTATGTTTGACAAATCAAAGAAACTTTACTTGCCAACTCGCTTTTTGACATGTTTTTGCTGTTTCTTTTCCGGCAAAAGACAAGAAATTCTTGCAGTTCGTACCTGGAAACGCGAGGATTTAAATCTTGCATATTAATAATTACATACGATCTTTTGAAAGTAGCCTGCGCCGTAAATCGAGGATTTAGTGACACGTCCGGCTGCAACAACGCAGGTTATTTGAAAGCCGATCTTTTGAAATGAGTGGAATGCTTGTTCCACTTCAGTGCGCAATTGTTTACAGCTAGCGTTATCTCCGTAGCACTTTTCACCCCACAAACAAACTACAGCATGAGTGTAGTTCAAACACTACACTAAAAATGAGCATACCCGATATACTATCAGATTTAATGTACGAAAAGATGCGGTCAACTTACACGCATTTGTTTTGCTTCTTTGTTAAAGTTTTGTTTGGTCCTGTGCTATCAGCCAAGCGAAGACTAGGTACTAGTAACTGTAAATTGGTTTTGTTGACACTATTTTACATGCAATCTTTTCCAAAATAACAAAGTTTATAGAGAAGTAACGGAAACAAGACAAAATTGCAAAAATTTGTTTCAACAATGGCAAAATATCTGTTTTAAAAATAGGACCACAGGATGCCCAACCTTGATATCAGTCAAAACCGAAATATCCCCTTAAAACGGAATCGTGAGTAGATTGACTTGGGCACCCCTTCTAATATTATTTGGTAGGGGGTAAGCAAATTGTGTGCCAAATTTCATGCTTTTATCACTCTTGTCACGATCAGGTCGTTAAGCCAACTGACTATAAGGGGTTAGAATTTAGGGCGGAGTATAAAATTTGTTTGATCCCCCCCCCCCCCTGGGGCCATTTGGTCTCGGACTGCTCAACTTTAGTTGCCAGTGAAAAATTTTAGTCGCTAAATTAAGCTTACACCTTCAGTTTTTTTCCTCAATTTTCCTGTCAACTTCGGCTCCAATTTAGTCGCCATGGCGACTAAAATGGTCTTAACTTGGAGGGTTGCTAACATGGATGCTCAGGGTTTGATTTGTGATACTTGTTTTAAAGCATAAGTTTACCCTTTATAAGGCAATTGTACAAACGATGTTTATGTGTACCCCATATGCTCTCTGCTTCAAATTTGTGTTTTTATTTTGTCACCCCTCACCAGTTTGTCTCTTCTGTTTTTACAGTAAAGTAGACGACTTAAAAAGAGAAATTGTTGATCCGAAGGTAATAGAAGTACTATTGTTTATTATTTAATAATAATTATTAAATATTAAATAATTATTGTTATTGATTTGATTTGAAATCAATTAGGCTGGGTAACTTTCCTTCAAGGCAGTAGAGCTTAAGGTTACTGAACAGGTTTGCAGGTCATATATACACTCAGTAGTCTCGGCTTTTAGCAGAAAAAAATCCAAAATGTCTTTTTGTATCGGGATTATCTTGAAATCATCTTTTGCATGATTTATTACGTGACAGTACTATATTCCAGAGGTGCATTTTGAGCTGTGAACACCCCTGGACCTCCTGCAAAGTTTAAGCACAGGAGAGCATTACTGGCTTGTAAATCTCGCTTGTCTGCTCACCTTTGTGTCCGTGGCAGTCTTAGCTGTTTATTTGTGATGGAAAGAGACAAAAAGAAGCATAATAAAAGCCTTTGGATTCCAAAGGCCAGTCGACTGTCCCAGTAATAATTTTTCGCAGCCATGGACACTGAGCAATCAGAAGAATGAAAATAGCACTCATGTCTGATGTTTCTTTTTAGGCTTTGCTTTTGCTCCCTGCAGGGAGCAAAAGGAAAGCCTGCATTGACACATGCGTGTTATAATGTCTTTGTGATTAAAGTTTTTTTTCTGGTATCACTACAGACAGTTTTGGTTTTACCCATTTCGATAAACTCCTAAAAAATTATTCATTTACAATACACGACTCAAACACGACTTCAATTTTCGTTTGAATTGGTGGCCATCCACCATTTATTATTGTCCATTTCTTCATGCAGAACATAAAAGTGTAAATCAGGAGGTATTCCATTAAAAATGGACCCATGCCCATGGACAACCCCTGTGGACCACCTGGCAACATTCTCTTGAAAGACTGACAGAAGTGCAGGGAGGTACTCCGGCTTGTAAATTACAGGGATGATGGAAGGATTTTTTTGGGTTTGAAATTTTCGATTCCAGGATTTTTTTACGTTGGAAAATAATTGCCAAGTATTTTTTGGGTGACTTGATTTAAATTAGAGGGGATTTTTTGGGGTATTAAAACGAACTAAACTGCCTTGGCGCGGCCTTGGCCTATTTATGGTATGATGAACAAACAAACATGAGCGTTCAATTTTTTATGGTTTTCTTTGTGTTACCGGTATATTATTGCCCCTCCTGGCAATTTAGGGGTAATTTTGACAAGGGATATTTTTGGGGGTTATTTTTGGTCCCGGGATTATTTTGGATAATTTGGGAGGACTTAGGGATTTTTTTGGGTCCTGAGGTTTGCCTCCATTCGATCATCCCCGTCATTTACAAGCCGATCAAGACTCTTCTCCTCCCATCCCCTCCTCCCCGACTATTCTTAGGTTTTGATGAGCTTGATTAACTTGATGAGTTAATTGTTTGATTGCATTCTTTTCAGACTGAGAGTCGTGCTGCAGTGGCAGCAGCTGTAAATGAACAGGAAAGATTACAAGAGATGGTTAAAGAACTGAGTGCTGTTCAACAGCAAAATGGCAAGGTAAAAAGACTTTCAAACTTGGTTTCAATTTTTTGGTAGACCTATAGACCCAGGGTTTATTTGAAGCCGGTGTTTAATCGGGGTCCGGTATTTATAAAGCCCTGACTGCAATTCTCAATCAATTTTTCAGATTGATTTATTGTTACTTGTACCGCTCTCGAAAACTAAAGGGGACGATTTTTCTCTTCATTCTGCCTTGAAAAACTGTCCCTGGGCAGGGCTGTCAGTAAGTTTTTAAGCAGCTGTAACATTGAAGTTATCACCCGTAGCATTTCTTTCTGTGTGCAAGTGTAACGTAACACGAATCAACATTTTCACCCATGACACTGAGTGAGCTCAGCCGTAACAGGGATGGCCCTTAATGACAGCCCTGCCTGGGTATCTACCCAGGGGGGTACTCCGGGGTCCAAGTGACGGGGATGTGCAAAGGATTTTTTTGGGGTCGAAATTTTCGATTTCGGGATTTTTTTGGGTAGGAGAATTTGGCAGGTATTTTTTTGGGTGACTTGATTTAAATAGGGGATTTTTTGGGGTATTAAAATCAAACTAAGGTGCCTTAGCGCGGTCTTGCCAATTTGACTAGGGATTTTTTTGGGTAATGTCGGAAGACTTAGGGTTTTTTTGGGTCCTGAGTTTTGCCTCCATTCGATCATCCCCGTCACTTTGATCCCAGAGTACCCCCCTGGGGTATCTAAAGGTGACTAATACCCAAAGGTACATTATTATGGATTGAACACGTTTATGTGGCAATCAAGATTTGTGACAAACAGATCATAAACGGTATATGAACAATAAACGCATGCAAGTAAAGGTTATGGGTACAAAGTTTTAAATTCATAAACCATAATGTCTCCAACTTGCTGTTCATTTTTATAAACAACCTCCTCAAACTTATTAACAACCGCTGGAGGGATCCTCAAGATTTTAATGACTATAAGCACTAACAGAAGAAAGGAAATGCGTCAGTCTGAAGTCATGAAGACACTCAGGAATATTGAATTTTCCAGAGCAGCATACTGCATATAACAGTGCCATTCAAAAGAATATATTTTGTTGTTAGCTTGACCTAAAATAAACGCCAGGACCTAAAACAAATGCCCTCGGCGTAAATTTAAAAATTATTGAATTTTGATTGGCGTTTATATGGGGCCGGAGTTTAATTGAGAAAATATGAGGTACAATCGTTTGCTTGGGAGAAAGATTCTTGTTATCAGTAAGTACGTGTTATAAATTTCCTCAGATCCTTTTATTAATTTTATTCATGTCTGGCATATCTTTGCGATTTAACTTAGCATCAATGTTTACACGATGAGTTCTTAAAACAGCAAAATAGAAGAAAAGGTTAACCTAGACTTTTTCCATGCTTTAAGCTAATATTGTGTGTTTTTTTTCCTCAAGTTAAAAGATGAAATCGAAGCAAAGGTATGTGCTTATTTTAGACAACTTTGATGTAATGGCTGTATATATACAGTGGAAATTGTTTCAAATATGAAATAATTTTGCCCTTATCTAAGTTTACAGTCATGCAGACTATAATATTTATTTTTGACTGATATAATAAACTTGGAACAAGGTTTGAGGTTTTAAATTTTTAAATAAGGCTTGACTATTTCACCATTACAAATCAATATAATATTATGATCAGGGCTCGGAAAAAACTTGAATAATACAGCCTGCCCATGGGGCAAGTAACTCTTAAATTTTCGTTCCCAGACTCTATACCCTCTCCTGTCGCAGAGCATTTTAATGCAAGCGGACACGCCCTGCAAGACGCACAAGTCCGAGGCGTCATGCCCTGTGGCGGAAATAAACTCCGCAAACGCCAGGAAATGCGCCTTATTTTCCAGCTGGGCACCAGTCAGCCACATGGTCTGAATTCAGAGTTTCGCTATCTTTAGGGTGTCGCACGCTCTTATCGCGCGCGCACCTTTGAACTCAAATTTGTTTTCATGGTGCAAGCGAGCGTTTTTAACTGAAATCCTGACTTTCCACTGATGAAGGGCTAAGCCCGAAACGTCTGGAACTTTTAACTTTTTTAAGCCACTAATTTATACTCATTTAGTGAGAATTTTATTATATATTTTTGTACTTTTACAAGTGCCACGCAGCACAAGGAAATTTATTTTTCCATTTATCATTGATTATCTATACCCCCTTGCCCAGGTTCTCAAACATATTAAACATTCATGAAAATGGTTTGCCAGGGCGCTTCCCGTTGGGCAAGTAAGCATGAAAAGTCACTTGTCCAGCAGGAAAATCTACCTTTTTGTTACTTATTTTCGCGGGCACTTAATTTCGCGAAAATGGAACAGGAATATTTTGCGGGACTAAATTTTCACGATTCGGCCAAAAATACGTAATTAGCATAAAAATACAATTGAAATTGTTTAGAATTAATTTTCGCGGGTCTTTAATTTCGGGATATATTGAAAATCGCAAAAATTAAGTCCCGCGAAAATAAGTAACAATAAGGTACTTGTTAGTTTTGTCCTCATCATTGTCGTCATCATTGTCATCATTATCATCATCATTATCTCTGAAAAGAAAACAGATAATGGGAGACAGTGTACGACATTTTTTTCTCATAAAGAGTATTTGTTGATCAATATGTTAAACTGGCTATCAAAGAAAAGAATGATGCAAGTTTCATCATAGTAGCACTAAAAAGTACATTTTTTTTGTTATAAAAGAAAACCATTTATATTGTCTATCTGTAATAGAAACACTTTCTTTTTGTTTTCAGAACCCTGTCAATTTTGCTATATCTTGGTGTAAAGGTGTTTCTCGTCACTTTACAATGACAAAGATACTATACTCGTTTCTAACTATGCAATATTGAAATATTTATTTTTTTCTTTACACACTTAACTTCATTTACCGTTTACTACTTCTGGCGTCTATACTATAATCAACATTTTATTTCCATTTTTTAATTTACATTTGTTCCTCTTATTATTTTTATCTGGTCTTTTTGTATATATAAATATTTTTTTTGCATTCAATTTTTATCTGTCAAAGGCTGCAAAGTGCAGGCCAAAAGGTCAATATTCTTTTTGTTGTTTTACATGGAAGCCAGTAAATATTTTACTGTAGTTTTTATTTTATTTCCTTTCCTTTATTTCCTTTCCTTCCTTTGGAGATTTTTTCAAAGCTCATATAGTTGAAATTAACAAGACCAGCTTTATGCAAGGCAACAATTTTATCTCCTCTAAGTTTTATTTCTTTAGATCAAAATTTAAGCTTTTCTGATTACATCTAGCTCTAGTCCTCTTGTGGAATTTGTTTAGTGCAATTGTTTATTTTCAGTCTTCAAATGGTTTTCTTACTTTTCATCAGCCTATTTCAAGCCTCAAAATGTTTACGAACCATCATTTTGGAATATATTACCTGCTTTAAAGTTTTTCTATCTTTTCATCATTTTTCTCTTGCAGCTTAAGCAATTTAAGGCTAATCAGTTCTTTCTTGTATGAGACAGGGGTGAGATAAGAAAATTCCTTACTACATTGTAAATCCTAACCCAAGCTCCTTGGAGTCCCTTACCTGAACCACAACTCTAGGCTATCCTATACCTATATCCCAGCACTAACTCCTAATATTTACTCTTCTCTACACCTTACTGTACCGGGTCCTCTACTGGTTGTTCTTTGTCCCTTTCCCTATCCCTTGCCCCTCATCTATAGGTATTTCTCCCTTTCCCATCCCTTGTTATTAACCCCTTGTCCTAACCCCCTAGGGTGTTAGGCAAGGAGTAAAGGCAAGGGTCCCCTACTCATTGTTCTTTCTCCCTTGTACTAAACCTTCCTTCCCAAATAATTACCTTCCCCTCCCCACTTAGTAGTGTAAGGGTTTGCAGGGTGTGAAAAGAGGTTGTCTGGGGCTAGGGGTGGGGGTACAGTTAGGTTAGAGTAGAATAAAGCTTAGGAGTTGGTGTTAGGATTGAGGTACTGGATTGCTTAGGGATGCGGTTGGGGGTAGGGATTTCAAAGTGCTTGGGTTAGGGTTTACAGTTTGAGTAAGGGGTTTTCACATCTTATCCATTTCTCGTATATGGAAGAACTGATTGGTTTAGAATTGCTTTAATTGTTAGGAATCATGGTGCAGGGATAGAAAACACCAGGTAATGTGATTAAAAATCTGGTTTGAAAAGAAAGTTGTTTTCTAATTTATTTTTCTAATTGTTTTACACTCTGATTAACACTTGTTTGATTTTACTTAAATTGCATAAGCTGGTCTTGTATATTTTGTTATTTTGTATATATAAAGAAACAAAATGGAAAAGCAAAGTATAAAAACAAAAAATACAAAAACACAAAAAAACACAAAACTTAAAATAACCAAAAAAAACAAGTGTAATTAAACACAAGTGTAAATTTTGATGTACACTTGTGTTTAATTACACTTGTTTTTTAGATTTGCATTTGTTGCATAATTGCCTTCTTCAAGTCAATTTTTTCTATTTAAAAAAAATACCCTCACCCATACTCTATCTCCCAAAAAAGTACAAAGAAAAGCAAAGAAGGTAATTTTGCATTATTTTTTTTGCTACAAGTCAAATTGTTTTTAAGTTCCTGGAAACAAATTAAGTGTATTTTCAGCAATTGAGAATAATATCAAGTCACTCAATATGCATAGTCCCAAAGAAATGAAAAGTAAAATATTGATAACATACTATTTCATAGTGATGAAAATTAAAGTAATTGTTGTCGTGGGACAGTCAATGCATTTGTGAATATGAAATTTTTCCTTAAGATATGATAGCTGGTCTTTTCATATTTGGAAAAAAAATATCCAGAAAAACAAGTCTGTTTGTTAAATTAGGGACCGTGAATAAATTAGGTCACACAAAATTATGTGAAGTCGCAAAGTATTTGAAGTTGAAAAGATAATCATTAATGTAAATCTTTGTACTCTCTTTTTTGTAGTGCAATCAAGATTAAGAGAAATGACTGTATAATTATTTTGATGTAATATTGTTGAACTAAGTGAACCAACAACATGGTACAAAATTAAAAAAAACATCTGTTATTTGAAATATGAGATAATAAAATTTGTACTATTTATTGTAAAGAATTTGTCAGAGAAGTTTATATTAAAGATATTAAACATCTGTGAAACAATCCTGCATGTATTTTGTTTGCTATTTGAAATGGTAAAAGTCTTTTCAGTTTTGTGAGCGTCTAGCTTGCGTTACAAAACAGATGCCTTGTCACGCATTCTTTTACATCTCCCACAATTCATGTAGAAAATACGGAAATCGTGATTGTAGTGTGAAGTCAGATTTGACGCCAGAAATCGATATTGCTTGTGCTTTTCAAGTGCCAGTCGACCTAGTCCAAAACAGAGCGAAAGAATGAAAAGTGCCATCTAAAAGCACAAATCGCGCTTAAAATTACACATTTAAATTATGTGAAAATTTGGATGCATAAAATGATTCGCCATGTCGAATTCAACAAAAGCTCGAAGTTGTGTAGAGATCTGATTAAAACTCGTTGAAATGTAGAATTTTAAAAAAATTGCAATTTTTACAAAAGAATATATTGCTTGCGGGCAGTGTATACATTTCTTTGTAAAAAATTTAGAAATTCAAATTTCTGTAATTTCTTCGAGGTTGAATCAGAACTCTTCGAAACTTCGCATTCTTACTAAATGTAGCATGTTAAATCCATTCGTAAACTTGGTTTTTCGTTAGATTTATGTAATATTAATTTTAAGAACGACACCAACCAACCAACCAACCGCGAATTGTTCTCTTAGAACATTTGGAAGAATAAAAGACGATTTCGATTTCCTAAGAATGGATATATATTGGGCTCAATTGTTTTTTAAAGTTAATCGTGCCATGTTCTTTAAATACTCAGAATTAATATTTTTGTAGTTCGCTCAGAAACTGAAATGCTTCTGCTAATGAGGCAAATATTGTAAACACAGATTCCCCCATATTCCTATAAATGGACAGAATAACACTTGTTCCCAACATGATGTCACGTGACAATCTGTTTTCTTGCAATGTCCGGAAACACGCCGACCATAGATAAGCTCATTCATTTTCCTACGAAACTGAAATTTCAAAAAGGACAATTTTGAGCTCGATTTTAGTTGAATTTTTGTAAAAAAAAAAACAAACGTTTTTGAACCGAAAAAAAAAAATGTAATTTCAGCATTAATTCATTTTATATCTTCCAAAAAATGGAAGACTTAAAAAGTATGGGGGAGCCCCCAAAATTTTTGTTTGGGGGAGGGGAGCTACAGTCCTTCTGTCACCCTGCTCCGCCGCCTATGCAGTAATGAACTTTAAAATTTACTAAAATCACTTTACCTCGAAAGGCCCTTTTTATCCCCCGGGGGGGGGAACTCGCATATGAAAGTGACGGGGATGCTCGTCGTCTCGCTTAGGGGTGTAAATTTTGGATTTTTGGTCCCGCTTAGGGTGTTCCGGGCAAAACGCCAAATATTTTTAGCCATAATGGTCTCGTTTAGGGTAACACACAAAGAAATATACAATTAGATTCTTAGTTTTTTGGTCTCTTTTAGGGGTCCTTTTTAAAATTTCCGACAAGCATCCCCGTCCGTTTCATAAAGGAGTCCCCCCGGGCTTTTTACACACTCAATTTTGTGGCAATATGAGCAGCGATTGTGTGCGAGATTTTATGCGCGATTTCGATGTAAACTACCAACTATTTTGTGGCGATTCCGTGGCGATTTTTTCCACAGAATCGCTGCTGTTTCAAACATGCTTCAATTTGCAAGTGATTTGCCAGCGATTTTCCAGTTGAAGAGTAAACGTACCCCCAAAAGGGTGATTTGTCGCCGCAATCATGGCGGATGTTATGTTTGTTGCGACTTCAAAAAAGTGAACTCCAAAGGAAACATGAAAACTTGGTCGTTGTTGGAAGGGGGATATTTAATACGCCGTTGGGCTGAGACAGACTATCTTTTAAGGCATGTTCGACTGACTACAAGCGGCAAGACAAGAAAATCACTGCGGCTATTCAAGTTGTTTCTACGTCTATTTTCATGTTACGGTTTTATTTGCAACAATTGGAAACACGTTGCTGTCGTGTTTGGTGTAAACATCGCATGCGCTCTGCGCTAACTGCTGCAAAAAGATCCTAAAATCGCAACCAAATCGCCAAAAAGCCGCCACGAAATCGCCGCTAGTTTACACGCGCGATTTTGAATCGTGCATAAAATAGCCACATAAAAAATCGTCGCAATTCGGCAGATATATTGTAAACAAAGATTTCCCTATAAATAGGCAGATTAACGCCTTTTCCCAACATAACGTCAGGTGACAATCCGTTTTCTAAGAATGTCGGGAAACACGCGGACCATAAATGAGGTCATTTTCCTACGAAATTGAAATTTTTAATAGGACAATTTTAAGCAATAGTTGTATTTTTGTAAATACAAAAAACGTTTTCGAACCTGAAAATGTAATTTCAGCATTTATTCATTTTTAAATCTCCCAAAAACTTTGGATTTAAAAGGTATTTAATATTCCAGTTGTAATCTACTCGGCTTTCCCTTTGTTTCGTGGCAGTACAGAGGGGGATTCCGTTTTTTTTTTTTTGCGGGGGGGGGAGGGGGGGTGGGGGCATAACCCTCCCGTCTCCCTGCTCCGCCTCCCAAACAGTAATGAACTTTAAAATTTACTGAAATTGCTTTACCCCGCGATCGCCTCACACTTTTTACACACTCGATTTTTGTACCGATATAAGCGACGATTTTATGCGCGATTCCAAATTGCTCCTGTAAACTAGCCACCATTTGTGGGCGTTTTCGTGGCGATTTGTTGCCACAAAATCGTCGCTGTCAGTTTCAAACATGTTTGAATTTAGACGCGATTTGACAGCAAATTTCAGTTGGAGAGTAACAAAAACCTGCTTTGGCGTACCCCCAAGGGTGTTTTGTCGCCGCAATCATGGCAAGTGGTAATGCTTGCAGCTCATCTATCGCGACTTCTAAAAAGTCATTGAGCTCCAAAGGAAACATTGAAATTTGGTCGTAGTTGGAACGGGAATATTTAATACGCCGTTCGGCTGAGATATTAGACTGACTACAAACGGCAGACCAAGAAAATCACTGCGGCTATTTGAGTCGCCTCTACGGGCTATTTTCATGTTACGGTTTTATTTCAACAAAGTTTCAACTGGAAACGCTGTCGTGTTTAGTGTAAACATCGCATGCGCTCTGCGCTAATCGCTGCAAAAAAGTCCCTAAAATAACTCGCAACCAATAGACCATTTGCATTATGACGTAAAAGCGCAAAGACTTCTGGTAGTTGTAGTTAGGTTTGCGGGAAATTTTGAATCGTCATCAAGCCCGCTTGCCCAAGAAAATCGTGATGGAGGTGAAGAAAATTACTCTCACCGAAGAATATAACCAAGTCCATTAAAATGAAAAAAAAGTTATGCAAGAAATTGTGTATTTGCTGGGTTGCGTTTTGTAGTGAAGTTTCAACGAGTGTTTCCTCCAAGTCTCAGTCGCGCGGTTATTTAATTAAATTCCTAAAACTTTTGCTTGCCAGGTATTTTCAAATAATATACGAAGACGCAATATTTTACCCTTTCTAAACATGGGGGAGCACAGTACATGATGTCTACACTCGTAAAAATCTTTGAGGCTCACCTTTCGAGTCGCACAAGTAATCGTTCATCAACAAGATTATGGAAATAAAATTATATTTGCTCGCTCGGATTAAAACCACAACTGCTACTCGACGAGTTGACATTTCCAGTACAAAAACAAAAAACTTCTTTGTTAAAGAATATTGCAATTACAGTTTTAATTTGACGAAAAAATACAATTTTAAGATAAAAACAAATAATCTGTATTCACCTGCACAGGGAAGTTTTGATTGATCAGCTTGAAAATCCTTTATGATTGACCCTTCATGATTCATCGATGAAGCTCGATTTAACGAGGAAAATTATTTGACTCGTTTCTCTGTCTCACTGTAAAAATAAATTAAACTGACCGTCCCGCCGAGCAATCATGATATATGGTAAATTTTCTAAGCTTTTCAGTGAAGAATTAATTCACCTGCGATCAATGGAAGCGATCGTTTGTTGAACGTCTGAAAATAGATTAAGAACAAAGTCAATGGCTTGCCTTGCTTTCACTTAATTCCACACAAATTTAGTTATATCCTCGACTCGTCCTTTCAAGCAATCTGTTTCCAGTGTGATATTAGGCTAAAATTATTTACGAAGAGAAGTTGTCGGCCGCGATGAATGAATTTCTACCAAGTCAACTCCGCCACACAACGTACATATTAAACTTACTTGAACACGAACAACATTTGTCTGTCTTGGTTAAAACACAGAACTCAGTCAATTTTCATTCCAAAGCTATCATCCTGTTTTCAATATTTTTGACAGGTAACAGAAAAAATAAATGTATAAACAAATTTCGAAGCGACAAGAGCGTAAACTTAGCAGCTCAAACTTCAGATCAAATTAAAAGTCCTGGATGTCCACCTTCACGCTTGGCTGCCCTTAGCCAATCATAGGCCAGAAATGGTGTTTTCCCGCGAACCTAACTACAACTACCAGAAGTCTTTGCGCTTTTACGTCATAATGCAAATGGTCTATTCGCCAAAAAGCCGCCACGAAATCGCCACTAGTTTACACGCGCGATTTGGAATGGTGCATAAAATCGCCACATAAATCGCTGCAAAATCGAAAACGGGACTTGAGATTTCTGAAAATACTCTAGCAATCTTTGAAATTCTTTCACGCTTGTTTGACACTGCGGTTTGCCAAAAACAATTCTCATGACAAATAGTGCCAATTTCGCTCTCATTTTTTTCTGGTTATACAACCCAAGTATATACACTGAAACCCCGATGTAACGATATGCCAAGGGAGCAGTAAAATTTTATCGTTATGTCGAGGAATCGTTATTTCGAAACTCCCGATATAACGATATGGCCGTGAAATAACCGAAAATATCGTTATATCGGGGTAAACCTAACAAGTACTTTTTACTTCATATTAAAGGAGGAAAAAGACAATAATTTTGATAAAGAGGCTAAGAACACAGTGTCATTTTCGTATATCATCACACAAAGCTGTTGTCAGAAACGTTAAAGATCACTCAATAACTGTAACGTTATTGCATTAAATTCGATGTTTTGCAAATAAATTGTGACTGTATACTGATAATATCGTAATATCAGGAGGATTTTATGCTCGGTCCGATAAATTCTCATCGTTATATCGAAGATCGTTATATCGGGGTTCAGTCCCATACATTTTACTGTAACTTTTTCCGGGACATGGAATATCCATCGTTATATCGGGAATATCGTTATATCGAGGATCGTTATATCGGGGTTCCACTGTATCATCTTCCGCTTATTTTCTCCTTCAGAGAGGCAACGTTTTGTTGAACTTGATTTTATACTACCCAGCGAGTGCAAACTGTGTTTAAAATACTCGACACTGAGTAGTTTCTTAACCATTAACAAACGCCTTTAGTGAAGAAGAAGGAAGGAAAATTGTATTTTCCCATCTCGACACAATGATACATACTGTGACGCAGGTTAAAAAATGATTCACAAAACCTTTTTGGCATTGTTTTGGAAAATGAAATCTAACTACAAAATTTCGTTTTCTAATTTTCCGAAGTTCGCCTGACTTTACGTTTCACCGATATCCGGTATTTTACTTTCCAAAGTTAAGAGTATAGAATAAACTTGACGGTAACGTTCACTCTATATACAGGGCGAGGAATACGTGTTGGTGTTTATCAGTCATTTATTTCAACTGACGTTGGCGTGGTAAGTAAAACTTGCTTTGTATTGTATGCCGTTTATAAAGTTTACCAGTTTAACAAAATAGCGCAATTTGGTTTTTAGTCAAGAGAGATTTTTGGGATTTTTAACCATGTTATGTTTATTTAATATATTATATTTGTTTCATATACACGGCCCCACAAGCTTCTAGCTTTAAACACGAACCGTGTATAAATAAAGTTGCTTTACCTTTTTTTTTAAGAGATATATACATGAAACTAGCTGTTGTAAGTTGCAACTGAAATGTTTACGTAGTTTAAAAGAACCCGTGGTAATAGCTTCTCCATATAAGATTAGTTAATGTCACAGTTCCTACGAAGTTTTCTATTTAAAGTTTCGCACTGGGATGTGTTAGGTAACAAACCTTACGTTAACCCAACTTGTTAACACTTTAACCTAAGCTCATTAACAATCAAACAGCAGTAAGCTCTTAAACAAAAGTCCACACATGGCAACTTCTGTATATTTCTTGACATGAAAGCTTATCAATTCCAGACCGATAAACCATAACTAAGCACCTAACACACCAACACTTAAAAGGGCCGACACATGACTGTTGCCAAATACCCTCGATACCCAATTCAAACTTTAAACAAAGACGACGCATGGCTCTTGCCAACTTAGCTCGACACATGAGCACACTTGAGACCAAAACCGTAACACGTCGTGAAACAAATTGTGCTCAACAAAGGAGCGAACATAGCTATAGCCGACACACGGCATGTTCCAATTTCTAGTCGACACACGAGCGAACGTTTTAGCTACAACCGACACACGGCATCTGCCAATTTCTGCTCGACATATGAGCGAACGTTTTAGCTATAACAGCCGACACACGGCGTCTGCCAATCTTTGCTCGACACACGAGCGACGGAACGTTTTAGCTATTACAGCCGACACACGGCGTCTGCCAATCTCTGCTCGACACACGAGCGACGGAACGTTTTAGCTATTACAGCCGACACACGGCGTCTGCCAATCTTTGCTCGACACACGAGCGACGGAACGTTTTAGCTATTACAGCCGACACACGGCGTCTGCCAATCTTTGCTCGACACACGAGCGACGGAACGTTTTAGCTATTACAGCCGACACACGGCATCTGCCAATTTCTGCTCGACACACGAGCGAACGTAAGCTACTACAGCCAACACACGGCGTCTGCCAATCTCTGCTCGACACACGAGCGAACGTAATTAAGCTACTACAGCCATAGTAAACGGCGTCTGCTAATAAATTGCCATAAACAGAACTAGATATAAAGCACTCTACGCGATAAACAAACGAGATAGCAAACGAAAAAGAAAGCACATAAATGTTTTAAAATACCGAGTAATTGTTGTATACGTTGTCCCGCTTCTCCGGAAAGCTGTGGAACTGGAAAAGCGGCAGAGACTGGATATAAGCTGAAATACAGCGTAGGTCCTGTAGTTTAACAGCAGCGGCAGGGTAGGTACAGCCATTAACTTGCTTGGGCTTCGGCGACGTACGGAGAGAGTATAAGAAAATTCGTCCGGACTTCCCGGCTTGCGTATCTCTTTCGAAATGTCCCAAAACTAAGCAAAGAGATCTTTAAATACCGCGATTGTGCACATGCTGATTAGGCATTACATAATACAACTATCTATAAACAAACAGGGTTATGTAATCCACGCACTTGTGAATTCCGCGTCATAATTATGGATGAGAATAGTGGACCCTGAGGGCGCGCAGATAGAAAATAGGAACGCATGGCGGACACCGCGCACAACGGTGATGGTGAGCATGCAAGTAAAAGCCGGTGACCTTCCCGAAAATTGTCGGTCTTGGATGACTTAAGAAGAATAGACATCCGCTGCGGGCTGGCCAGAGAGGGGGAGAATGACACACAGTCCCCTTGACAGGTAAACTCGCTACAACGAAGGAAACAAAAGAATGCAAGTGTAAAAGCTGCCCATATCATAGAAAAATCCCGTTCCCCTAACCAAGAACGCAAAATGGGACGTATAGCGAGTAAAACCCCTGGGGTAACCGGCTGGCGGAGGATACGGGAGCGGCCCTAGAAGCGAAGGATACCCCTAAGAACTTTTTTAATAATAATTTCCCCTGGAGGGGGTCGCCATACCCGCAGGAAATGTGAAGATTCCGTACCGCCGCCAAATAAAGCCTTATGGTGGTGTGTTTAACTTTTCTCGCCAGATAAGAGGAAAAATATATAAGGGACAGACCATTAGAAAAGTGATGGGGGGGGTGGGGGATTTTCGACTTGCACGAATTTTTTTTTTACGTCCATTGCTTGTGCAGGAATTTTTTTTGCGGGTGTAACCCTTTGCTCGAATTTTTTTTAGACAAATGTCTTTTTTAGATAAATAGTTTTTGAGACCGGATGGCATGTATTGATGTTTTATACCATGATTTTGACAGAGGTTGCTTTGTTGATCATTTCCTAAATGTTTCCTAAATTTCTAAAATGTAGTTATTCATTGATTTAATCCTTTAGAGACTGGTCAATATTAAAGTACTGGGGGGTGGGTCGGAGCAATTGGAAAAGTGGCAGCTTGAGAGAGCCCACCCAAAGCGATGCTATGATCACAAACCATCTAGGGGGGCCGGGGCATGCTCCCCTGGGAAATTTTTATATTTGGGCCTTCTGAAATCGCTAGAAATACATCTAAAACTGCTCACGTTGATGAAAACCACTGGGGATTTTCTTGTAACTATAACAGTTTAAAGTCACTAAAATGACTAACCTCCTATGTTAAAGACCAAAACAACATGACCCACCCCCCTTTCTATTCCCCCCCCCCCACACACACACACACACACACTTATTGACGAGTCCCTTAAGGGCCATCTTTGATCTTTATATTTTTTAAAAAAATATTAAGAATGGCCTAACTCAAATGCCATGTACCGTTATTTTATACCATGATGTAATGATTGTTTTCTTCACCCTATGCACTTGTTATTTAACGGCAATTTATACCGAATGCCTTACAAATGATGGTGTCAAAGTTTTAATACAATATAAAACAGAACGCAAGACTTGAAAGTGAATTTTCTATAACCATCGGCGTATGGGATGAAATGTTTTGCTTGTCGGGGAGCCAGGCTGAATGTAATTTGCTTTAAAGAAACTAGAAGTTGAACGCTGGAAACGCTTGTCTGTAGGGGGGTCTGGGGGCATGCTCCCCCAGAAAATTTTGAAATTTCTAGGCTCGGAAATGCTATTTTCAGCATTTTCCCTGATATATTTCGTCGAAAAATCGATCTTTCCTTCTGCATGAATTTTTTTCTTTGCCTTCCCCTTTGCACGAATTTTTTTTCTTGGCATTTCGCCTTGCATGAATTTTTTTTTGGTTTTTTCCCCACCCCCCCTATCACTTTTCTAATGGTCCGTCCCTAAGGGTGCCCTCAGATGCTAGAAGAATGTCCCCCTCACTAGAGACTAATCTGTTCATGAGACAAAATTGAAGAAAGTGTCTTTCCCCAGAGGCGTACGTACGGTTAGTAGTCCATGCCAGGCCCCAGTTCGCATACAACATGACTTCGTCTTTTAGAGGGTCATGAGCGAAGGCGGGATGGTGCAGGGGGTGTGCTCGGCTGTTGGAGCTGCTGCCCGGAAACGAGAAACCTGAAAACGTGAGAGAGCATCAGCAATCTCATTGAAGACCCCTGGGACATGCCGGGCCCTGACATAGAAGTTATGCTTCATAGATATAAGGACAAGGAACCGAAGAAGGTCCATGACCCGGGGGGCTTTGGAGCGACCCGAGTTCAAAATGGCAACGACTGATTCGTTGTCGCACCAGAACTGAATCCGCTTCCCGGAAAAATTTGGGAACCATATCGCGCATGCCACGACTATCGGGAAAAGTTCCTGCCACTCGATGCTTATGCCCCGGTCTTTGTTAAGTTGCATATGGGGGAGCCACTTTCCTTGGAACCATTTCCCATTGAAATATCCCCCAAAGCCAACAGTACCCGAAGCATCGGTATATAAGTTCATGTCTGGGGACGGGGTGACTGTGGAGTCTAAGAAAAAAGAGCGACCATTCCATCCCGCAAGGAAGGCTTTCCACATAATAAGGTCCTTGAAGAATTTCTTGTTTAGACGAATATGATGAAAACGGCTGTGTGCACCCCTAGTAAGGTCTATTATACGTTGCAAGAAAGTTCTCCCTGGGACAACCGCTTTGCAGGCGAATTGAAGGGTTCCAATGAGTGATTGGAGCTCAATCAAGCGCACAGAGCGGCGACTATCAAAAGAATTTAACAATTCCCGGGCGCGGAGAAGCTTATCTTCGGGGAGACGGGCCTCCATAAGAGTGCTGTCAAGCTCAATACCCATGAATTCTAGAACTTGGGAGTGGCCCAGGGTCTTGGACGCGACAGCGGGAGCTTGGACCGACATGAAAAGGCGTAGTAGGGTAGCGAAGCTGGACAAACATTGTACCCGGGATGGCTCGGCAATAAAAAAGTCATCTAAAATGTGAATGACGTTTTTTAAACCATAGTTGTGTTTTAAAATCCACTCCAGACCCTCAGACAATTGGATAAAGAGAAACGGAGCACTGCGAAGCCCAAAGGGGAGGTATAAGTCGATGTAGTATTGGCTCTGCCAATGAATGCCTAACAGGTGCCAATGATCGGGGTGGACAGGGATCAGGCGAAATGCTGATTTTAGATCGGTTTTTGCCATGAAAGAACCCGGGCCCAGGGACTTAAGGATGCGAATAGCATCGTCTACCCGAACATATTGGAGGCTGTAGGGATCCTTGGGGATATGGTCGTTAATGCTGTCGCCCTCGGGATAAGAAAGGTGGTAGGTAGTACGCCATTCAGAGGAATGTTTTTTAGGCACCACACCCACCGGGTGACATTGGAGGTTAGGGAGGGGTGGGGAGTTGAAAGGGCCCGCTACCCGCCCAAGGTTAATCTCCTTAGAAAGATTTGAAGAAACCACCTCAGGGTGCTGGTTAGCGGAAATGAGATTACGGGATACCCGGGATTTTTCAGGACCGGTATAGCCGACATGTGTGCCATAGCGTAAACCATTAATTAAACTAGTAACAAAATTACGGTCAGGATGTAGGGATAATTCCCTTTCTAAAACATTAACATTAATCGGGGTGGATACATTAGGTGTCTTCTGCTTGGCCAGGAGGTGTACTTTATCTTTTGCTGCTTCCGCCATGGCTGGAGCCCTGGTATCGCTGGCTGCTGTGGTCCTTCCTGCTGATGCTTCTTGGACAGGTGAGGATAGAGTGGCTGTTGGAATAGCAGCGACGGCAGACATGCGGGAACTGGCAGGAGCTGGTGGTACACCTAGAGGCGCGGTTAAATCGGAAGCACACTGGTCCACTGTTTGTCTGCTGGCGGGAAGGGTCGGCACTCGGGCAGTCGCTCTGGTTGTGGTGCGGGCTAGAGCAGATAGGACAGTGTGGCTTAGCTAAGCCCGAAAATGTCAATGTCCAAAGTTCAAGGTCTACCTGGCCCCAGTTGATAGTTAAGTCTTGTGCGGCTCGTTTACGAAATTGTTTGTCGTAGGTGAGCCAGGACAGACCTTTAAATTTGGTAGCCGCACAGCTAATAGTCTGTTGGTACTTTAAGAGTTCCAGTGAACGGCGAGGGTAGGCTGTGACAAGAACTATCATGTATGTGGTGTAAGCGTCTAACCACTTGTGAAAGGTGTCGATCACTGGTTTCCGCTTACGGACCATAGTCATGTTGGAGGAGCCTGGACCCGAGTCATCAAATCTGACCTGAAGCTCGGGGACCTGGGACTGGTTTAGCGAGTCGGGGAGTAAAACAGTAAAATCGAGGTACTCACCCCGCAAGATTTTGTCCTCCGTCGGCTTCGTGCTTTTATCCACTGGATGTTGGAGCAGACTCGTACCCAGTCGCTTCTCTTTCTTTTTAAGCGGCGCGCAAGGCATCAAGGGAAGGACGAACTTATTTTGCGAAGCGACTGGCAGAAAACCAAAATTTTCTTGCACAAATTCGACATTTCTTGCAAGCATCAATATACAGCCGATTTATGGAACTTTTTAGACTTCTTTCTTCTTGAGTAGTATATTCAAGACTAAATATTAAGTTTGGACGTTATACAGTTCGTATTTGTTGAATTATAACAATATTTTCAAAGTCTGTTGCCATTCAAGATGGCGGATCGATGCAGCTTCAGCTGAGGTCGAGAGTTTGGATATATCTTTCCACGAGCTGAATTACGAGGGTAAGTGGGAATGTTTTTACATCTATTTTGAAATAGTTTATGTTTTTAGTACGATCATTGTGTAAATTCCAGCCTATATTGATATTTTCAGACGATGATAGACCTGACGAACACTCAAAATCAAGTAGAACTCTCTTACAAGTACGCATATACAGCTCGCAATACGATGGCTTCAAGTACACCAAGCCTACTAATTTGTAATTGTACATCATTTTGTATGTGACCATTTAAGACTGTCTCATAATAATTATTTTGTGCTCTTTACGACTAGTCATAGCTATTTATATTGGAACCAAAATTTTCTTTGCATATAAGACTTAAGGTACGTATACTTTCAAAAATTTCAAAATGATTTGTCAAAGCATTAAGCCTGCATGGTTTTCATATGTTTTCATTAGTTGTAAAAGTCTTGTGAAAGGTCTTAGAATGAGCTGAAAATTCTCCCTGTATGTTATGTAGATACCTTGTGAAAGTTTTTTATTCTTCATTCCATTCTCCTAAATTCTGTGAAATTCTGCACAACAAGTCCTTTCTAGAACTTAGAAAAATTTTTTGGTTAACGATTCAATGCAATTAATGTTAGTTAGATAGTAGTGGTATTTAGACAAAGGTAAATGCACTATTGCAGATTTGTCACAAATTATCTGTTTTTATTATTATATGGACAGTCATCACAGACAAAATTTTGCATTTTTTGGATACTTTTAATATGACAGAAAGTGATACCATTTTAGTAGTGAATTTGCATATTATAGTAGAGGTTCTCAGCATCACCAGTGTTGTATGGCTTGAACAATAAAATCAAATCGCATGAGAGAATCATGTCAATCTCATACCTGTTGTCAAGTTTCCTAATGTTATGGCTGAGAACAAACAATATACCTGAGAAATAGTTAGTCTTAATTACTACTACACAGTAGACAACAGGAAACAAAGAATCGGCAAACTTTAGCATATCTTGTTAGCTTATTATTTCACAGGTGTATTGTTTGCTCTCTATTTTACAGGTATATATTAGTATTTTCTTCCTTATTTATTATAGACTTGAAGCAACTGTGCCTATTCCATTTTTGACTTGGTATGCTTTTTCGGTCAGTGTTCAAAATGATGCAGATGTGTTCTGTCTGATCTATCAAGTTCTCTTGCATAAATTCATTGACAATCAGTTATTGAAAAAATAGTGTGGCTGGCCCTTCAGATTTTAACCTGGCCTTTCCCAGCCCATATTGCGTTGGAAATTTTTTGTTTAGTACATCTATTTTTACATTTTCATCCTTTGAAGGTAAATGCAGCTTGTTCAACAGTTAATTAAGTTTGAATTGATTTGGATTCTGGCAATTATCACACAAATTGCCACATGGTTGTGATGTGTCACTGTCCTCATCAAAGTATGACAGTTTAAACGATCTAAGGCAATGGCTCAGCATGCAGTATTTCACAATACTATCTAACATCTTCTGAAGACATTTTTGGTCCAAGTCTATTGTTCTGCTTATAAATTGAGTTTAGAATCTTTGATCTGTCCTCAAACCTATAGAATGCATGTTGAGGGCATACCATCTCAACCTGCTTCCTGGAAGTTATCCTTCATAGATTCAGGGATAGTGAGATGGATGACAAATCTCACATTTTTTGTCAATTCCCACGCACGCTAAAGGCTTTTGTGGTACACATTACAGTACATGTATAATTGTTACTGAATTAGAACATGTTGACAAAGTAAAAAAGTTACTATAGTTGGTGTGAATGAATGAAATGAATGAATGGATACTTTATTATAGTGTCAAGGTATTTAGCTTTAAAAAACTAATTGGGGACACTATTTACATTAAAATCTACTAAGCTACATTTAGGTTAAAATATTTACACTTCAATTCTGTGGAGTGGGGTTCATTTGGGGAAGGGAAATTACTATGATAATGTATAATATTGCAAGATACAGAATTTGATTTTTCTACAGAAATTGCTTGTAATGAATTAACTTGAATTAATGTGACATAATGAATTAAAATAACTCTAATAAATTTCAGAGACAATTGTTGTTTGTTAGCATGCATGTTATCATTATCAATGGAAGCTAAAAACAAAAATAATAAATATTGTGGAAGATTTATAGAACTTCACAATAGATACTTGCTAAACAATAAACTCATCCTCTTCATAAAAAATCGATTGGCTATAATATTATGGAACATGGATTACAAGAACACATGTTTCCACAATATAGTTTAATTATGAGCTCTAGTAATAATAATTAAGAGCAGAAATAGGTGCACAGAACCATAATGTACTTGTTTGGGAATTGAACCCAAGCTTCTTGAAAAAAAAATCATCAAGTGTGCTGTAATCTTCACCAACAAGAATTGAATAGGTAGGCCTGGTAGTGCACACCTACAGTTCTGCTATGTGGTTTTGATAAATATATATAAATAAGCCTATGAAAGACCTTTATATTGTGGAATTTGTGTGCTGATAGCTTGAAATCTTCACAAGTTGAAACCCTGTTTTCATAGCATATGTATATACAAACAAAAGCATAGAAACCAGTATACAGAACTACATCTTTTAATAACAAAACATACCAACTTCGCGCGTAAAAAGATTTCACAACAATTTCAACAGTACTGCTAGACTTGTGGAACCATACATTGGTCTATATATTTATTTGAACTTCACAACTCTGACGAGTCAACGATAATTATCTGTGGCCTACTACCTTTTTCGTAAGCTTGTAATAACCCTTTTGTTACAGGTATGTGCCAAAGAGTTTAGCTGCTTGAGTTGCTGAGCTGCATAATTTTGCAATTATATGATCATATTTTAGTGGAATCGTGTTGAATCTGGAATTCGTGTCCTTCGCTCTTGGTTTCAACAAGGTTCCTTTCGTAACTACATTCGGCCATAGCAATAAACTTAACTACCTTTGACTTGTACTCATTTGAAAGACTCTTTATACATGTTAGGGTTTCTTCTGAGTGATTATTTTTCAGAAGGACTCCTGCGTTTAGAATATCGTCTTGGTTTATATGGCAATTGTGACTAACCCGATAATGGTGGTCGATTCCATCACGAGAATAACAGGAAACACTCTCGGAGCAATTAGCGTGCGGACAAGGAAGATTACGAGCTAAAAAACAGCGCTGAAATGGCCTTTCTTCAAGTGCATTGTTTTTTTGCGGGAAAATCGGCCGCCATCTTGGATTCGTTTTCTGCCAGTCGTTACTTTTTCTACGTCCTTCCCATCATCCTCTTCGAACGTAGCCAAAAACGAGTAACGACTGGGTACGAGTCTGGTGTGGCAAGTGATGGCGATACGGCAAGGCCATGGAGCGGCTGGGGAGGCGATTGTTGCAGCGCTTCTGCGATGGATCGTTGCACCGTCTCGCGGATAGTGGCCAACTGCGATGCCGTAAAAGGCACAGGCTGAGTTTCTTCCAAAGTTACCTCCGCCAAAGGGTCGTCGATATCCAGCGGATCTGCATTGTCCTCCACCGAGCTAACTGAGGAAAAATCGTCGTCCACCTCGTCGACGGCGCCAGCCCTTGTAGGATCGCGTTCGTCTGGTTGATTAGTAGGATTCGGCTGTTTGTCACGCCGTTCACGAACCACACGAGTGTTAGCTTTGCGTTTGGACCGTTTGCGAACACGGCCAGGATTCTCCACCTGAGCTTGCTGTGGTTGTTAAGCGGCTTTCAAACGCTTGACCATTTGCGCTTTGCTCCCTGTAATAGGGAGGTTCAAAGCCTGAAGATGAAGGCGAAGTACTTCGGAGGTGAGTTGAGCCAAGTTCTCGTTCTCAGCATGGCGAGGACGACGACCATTTGGTTTTGCGCCACGTGGACGAGCCATTGCGATTACCAATTTACAAATTTCGAACTAGGTTACAGTAACACAAGCGGTACAACTAGCGAATGATGCTAAAGTTCATTCTATAAACTTTTAAAGCCAGACAGTTGTCTGGATTTAGGCCAATGGCAAATAGTGTACCATAGAAAGCAAGGATCACATGCAGGCTTAAATGAGACATGAATGGAGATATTTAAAAGACTAGCCATACAAAATGCATGATATAATTGTGCTAGACAGTGTTGCAACATTTATATCTAAACGGCCATTGTAATCATTGTCCTTTCGAGACAAGAAAAGCGTACAGTTTCATTGCGTTACATTACACAATCAAAATAAACATTAACGACCCCGCAGGGGCCACGAGCGTCTCGCTCCATTAACTGCGCTTTAATGTTTGGCCTTAAAGCTTAATGAATAGTCACTCACTCCAATCAAAAGCCCTCTGGGCTTAGTGTCTTGTGACTCTTTTCAGAGTTTAATTCATTTGAAAATAGACTGCTTTTCACGTCTATTTGTTGCTTGTAAAGATATCGAAAATTAAAAAGCGTGCATCTAACAATTAAACATAAAGAAACATTTAGACTCCTCACCCCTAAAATTTAAACTAAAACTAAAGCTACTTTTGTCGCTCGATAAAAGTTGTGACATTCACAACACGATATACGAAACTCTTGATTCACTTGTCAATTCAGAAACCTTTGTCGTGAATGCTTGCGCTGAACTTCACGATTTCACAGCTAAAGATAAAAACAAAGGTTTATTCCAACTACAAAAGGTTCTCACGCGAAAGGCTTAAAATCCAACTAAAAAATATATATAAGATTTGGGACCTGAAAGACAACAACACCGAATTTTCGATCAAGTGGTCCATTGTCACGAGAGCAAGCGCTTACAGGGGAAACCCGTCACGCTGCAATTTGTGTCTGACGGAGAAGCTCTGCATACTATCAGCTGACAGATTCACCTTCTTGAACAAAAGATCTGAGCTTGTTACCAAGTGCAGGCACGAAAACAAGTACTACACGGCCAATCAGAGACAGGATCGTTCCAACCGTCCTCCATGAACGTAGTTTAAATTGTATTTCACCACATCTAACGACACAGTCTGATGATCGCTTCGTGCGTGAAACTCTGAGTAACTGTCCATGAAGTTTCTATCTTTAATTATTGTATAAGATTACATGCTTAAAGTTTTGAAATCGATGCCTTAATAGTATCCATTCCGATCACAATCACGGTAATTAAGCGTCCATTTTGATTCATACTAATTGATCGTTGCTATTTCTGTCAGGCGGATAATGTTTGTACTTATATAAGTATCTAATAAATAGGATCTTATCAAAAATGGAAACGGCAAAAAAAGGTTTTCCTGACATATTGTCGGTCGACATACCTACAGTTCTGTAAGGCGCAATCCTCGATTTAAGACATGCTTTTCCCCTATTGCTGTACCAAAATCATAAAACACATTGTTCTCACGAAACGGTAGCTATTATCAGATTGACTAATATGACTAGAATGGTGGGAATCTCGTGTGATTGCTTTTATCACTAAGAAAAACAAACAAAAAGCTTAAAAATAAACGCAACTGTCAGTGTAAACAGCATCTGCAGATCTCTCAAGTCTCACGATTTTGTCTTGAGACTCACAGTTTTCACTTCAATCTCACGACGAGAAACAGAAATCTCACGAAAAAACAGAGTAACAAGTCATTTGATTAGCGCCTGGTTTAAGGACTCTTATTTATTTTTGTCCGTCAGTTGATCAATCTCCCGGTTTTTACTGAAATCTCCAGATTTTTTTTACCTCAATCTCTAGATTTCCAGTGCTTTGAGGTTGAGAAGTCTGCATCTGTTTTGTTTAAATCTGATGATCGCATTTTTCGGCATTTACTAAAAAAAGAAAATTTTGACATGGCGGGAAAAATATTGACATGGCGGGAAAATTCCGCGGCCTCAGAAAGCAAATACGCATGGAATGCACCTTGTCCCCTGTAGTATTATCTTGTGTCGTCATGACTACGTCATGACGTCACAAGACAAAAAGGAGCTATATAACCGTATTTTACGTCATTTTTCTGATCTAAAAATTACTTTCAAGTTGAAGAAAACCTCAAAGAAATATATTTTTAATTCTAAGGCAGAAAAGCATCATAATAATGAACCGAAAGTAAACAAGGATGGTCTCGACTGAGAAAGTTTTATTCTTACAAGATGGATCACGAACGACAAACTTTATAAAAATTGGCCATGTTTTGCAGATGTAGCCCCTTTTGTGACGTTATGTCTTTAACGAGGTTCCAATTTAGTCATAAAAAGTTTCTTACAGCCTTATGTTATTCGTACTTTTCAGCATTTTGTGAATTGGGCGATTGTGAAATGCGACTACAAAGAGAAAAAATCAACTTGTTCGCCCGAGTTATAATGAATTCAGAAGTTTTAAATTTCTTAGTACTTCACAGATAAACAAGTGCTTCTAGATTTAAGTTCTTGTTATTAAGGTGCCTGTACTCGAGGAGCAATTTGCAGGGATATGTCTCAGCAACATGTAGCAACGACAATATCATGTACTGTTCCCACACGGGTACATGTAGCAGGGACAATTAGCAGACAAAATACAACATACACAGAACAATGTAGCGGGGACATGTCCCAGGGGCAGGTTGTAGCGCCACGTGCCCTAGTGTGTGCTCGTAAAACACATATTTTACAAATCATAGGCGGGGAAGCAGGGGGGGGGGGGGCAAAACGAAAATTTGGGGGGCTCTGTCCCCCCACGTTTTGGTGCCGAGAATATCGCGAACGCAGCGTAAAATTGGTTTGTCCACATATTCCGTCTCGTGAATGAGTTCAAACATCTTCGTTTAACTTCGGAAAAGTTCGAAAACGTTCGTATGGTCTTCGAACAATAATCGGGGAATCTTCAGAAATCTTCGGTCTAGAAACTGCTCAGAAAACAAAAAGTTGCTAAAAACGAAAAAAGTTGCTCCAATTATGAAAACCTGCCGAGCATTTTTGGGACAGCCTCAGCACCCCCCCCCCCCCCCCTCCACGTTCTAAAATGCTCCGCCTCCTCTGTTTTATAGCAATTTTATAGCAATTGTTTTATAGCAACTCTCTTTATAGTCCGTCTTGGTCTTCACTTTCTTTTTTGTGCACAAGATGAAAAGAGATAATGCGCAGATTTGGAACTTAGCCTTTTTCGAGCCTCTGCGCTCATTCACATAATGTTACAAAATTATCATGTTCAACAACCTTACTGGATCTATTTTTCAGGTACAATACCAACAGATTGAAGAAGTCGTCATGGACAGCAGAGAAGAAATCATAGTAACCGTCGATATAGCTGTAGCCTTAGTTGTCGCCACTTTCCTGCTAAACACGGGTCGTGTTCTGAAAGCTATCGAGTTATGCAAGGAAAGCTTGGTTTTGCTAAATAACAAGGTGCTGAGCGTAAAACAGCAATTTGGCACATTGATTTGCAAACGAATCTATAAAACAATGTTCAAAGCGTTCTGTCGTATTCACGATGACAAAAATGCGATAACATATGGAAGGAAACTTCTCGTCATTTACTGCGAGTGTGGTGAAACAGTCAGTGAAGGATATCTCAGCATAATACTGGCACGGATATATCAGGGACAAAGTAAGTATGTTGATGCAAAAGAACTTAATGAGAGAGCAATCACTATCATGAAAGAAATTGGGAACAAAAACGGAGAAGCGATGGCATGTGGAAATCTGGGAGCTGTGTTTCAATCTCTCGGCGACTATTGCAAGGCTAAAGAATATCACGAGAAATCACTTGCGATCTATTTGAAAATTGGTGACAAAGCAGGAAAAGCAGCAAATTACGGAAACCTGGGAACTTTGTTTAATTCTCTCGGTGACTATGTCAAGGCTAAAGAGTATCACGAGAAATCACTTGCGATCTATTTGAAAATTGGTGACAGCAGGAAAAGCAGTAAATTACGGAAACCTGGGAAATGTGTTTCGATCTCTCGGTAACTATGTCAAGGCTACAGAATATCTCGAGAAATCACTTGCGATCAGGATGGAAATTGGTGACAGAGCAGGAGAAGCTGGATGTTGCGGAAACCTGGGAACTGTGTTTGAATCTCTCGGTGACTATGTCAAGGCTAAAGAATATCTCGAGAAAGCACTTGCGATCACAATGGAAATTGGTAACAGAGCAGGAGAAGCAGCAAATTACGGAAGCCTGGGAACTTTGTTTAATTCTCTCGGTGAATATGTCAAGGCTAAAGAATATCACGAGAAAGCACTTGCAATCACCATAGAAATTGGTGACAGAACAGGAGAAGCAACAAATTACGGAAACCTGGGAACTTTGTTTAATTCTCTCGGTGACTATGTCAAGGCTAAAGAATATCACGAGAAAGCACTTGCGATCACAATGGAAATTGGTAACAGAGCAGGAGGAGCAGCATGTAACACAAACCTGGGAACTGTGTTTGAATCTCTCGGTGACTATGTCAAGGCTAAAGAATATCACGAGAAAGCACTTGCGATCAACATGGAAATTGGTGACAGAGCAGGAGAAGCAACAAATTATGGAAACCTGGGAACTGTGTTTAATTCTCTCGGTGACCTTGTCAAGGCTAAAGAATATTACGAGAAATCACTTGCGATCAAAATGGAAATTGGTGACAGAGCAGGAGAAGCAACAAATTACGGAAACCTGGGAACTGTGTTTAAATCTCTCGGTGACTATGTCAAGGCTAAAGAATATTACGAGAAATCACTTGCGATCAACATGGAAATAGGTTACAGAGCAGGAGAAGCAGCAAATTACGGAAACCTGGGAACTGTGTTTAAATCTCTCGGTGATTATGTCAAGGCTAAAGAATATCACGAGAAAGCACTTGCGTTCAACATGGAAATTGGTAACAGAGCAGAAGAAGCAGTAAATTATGGAAACCTGGGAACTGTGTTTCGAACTCTCGGTGACTATGTCAAGGCTAAAGAATATCACGAGAAATCACTTGCGATCAAAATGGAAATTGGAAACAGAGCAGGAGAAGCAGTAGATTACGGAAACCTGGGAGCTGTGTATTTACATACGAGAAAATATAGAAAGAGTAAAGAATATGTCGAGAAAGCACTTGAGATCACAAAGGAAATTGGTAACAGAGCAGGAGAAGCGTCAGCTTTCGTAAACCTAGGAACTGTGTTTCAATTTCTTGGTGACTATGTCAAGGCTAGAGAATATCTAGAGCAAGCACTTGCGGTCGCAATTCAAATTGGTGACAGAGAAATAGAGGCATCAACTTGCGTAAACCTAGGAATTGTGTCTCACTCGCTCGGTGAATATAACATGGCCGAACAATATCTTGGGAAGGCCCTTCCATTAGAACAAGAGATTGGAAACAGTGAAACTGAGTTCCAGTGTTATTGTAATCTTGCACTGACGAAGTTATCGCAAAAAAAGTTCCAGGAAGCTTTTCTCTACTTTTCTCGAAGTATTGAAAAATGCGAAGAAATGCAAGGTCTTAATGCGGACAATGATCAAATTAAGGTATGCGTTGCAGACATTCATGTTTTTCCATACAAGGTGCTCAGTAGATTGTTATGTGACACTGGAAATCCCAACAATGCCCTTTATGTTGTAGAGCTGGGGCGGGCTAGAGCCCTAGCAGACTTGATGGCAACTCAGTACTCTGCTGAAACAAACAAATCAGCTAACCAGCAATCATGGATTGGCATTGAAAATGTAATGACGAAAGAAAGCAACTGCACTTGTCTGTACATTTCTTACCATGCTCAAAGAGTGTTTTTCTGGATTCTCAAGACAAACGGAGTCATTTCTTTCCGAAAAATGACAGTGGATGAAAACACTCTCTACAAAAGATTAGCACAGCCAGCTGAAGATTTGGATGAATTTTTTGCTATCATGGCTAAAAGTTTCCGCAGCTTTGGTATTTTGCCCGAGGAGGTTTGCGAAGATCGATCTCTAAAGGACATTGAGCCGGCTGAATCTGATTCTTCTCAGGAAGAGAGGCTGGCAGCTTTGCGACATGGAAAGGATGAAAAAGGTCCCGAACCGAGTTTAACTTTGTTCCACGAAATGCTTATCAATCCTGTGTCCGACTTACTCCAAGAGCCTGAAATCATCATTGTTCCTGATCGCAACTTGTACCGTGTTCCATTTGCTGCTTTACTTGATAGAAATGGAAAGTATTTATCAGAGACTTTCAGGATCCGCATCATTCCTTCATTGACGACTCTCAAGCTCATTCAGGGCAGTCCTGCGGACTATCACAGTCAGACTGGTGCTCTGATAGTGGGCGATCCTGATGTTGGTGAGGTGATTTACTGCGGAAGTCTCAATAGAAAGTTTGTGCCATTGCCTGGTGCAAGAAAGGAGGCAGAGATGATTGGACGACTTCTGGGCGTTCAGCCTTTGTTAGGACAGCACGCAACGAAGCAGGCGGTACTTCAAAGGATAGGATCAGTGAGTCTGATACATTTTGCTGCACATGGTAATGCTGAAAGAGGAGAAATTGCGCTTTCCCCTCTAAGCTCTACTACTGGGATTCCACAAGAAGACGACTACCTTTTGCAAATGTCTGACATTTCACAAGTTCAACTGCGAGCTAAACTGGCAGTACTAAGCTGTTGTCACAGTGGCCGTGGACAAATTAGGGCCGAGGGAGTTGTTGGAATCGCTCGCGCGTTCTTAGGATCCGGAGCACGCTCAGTGTTGGCGGCACTGTGGGCCCTAGAAGACAGTGCAACAAAGCAGTTCATGAGTTGTTTCTACGAGCACCTTGTTTGTGAGGAGAGTGCCAGTGAATCTCTTCACAAGGCCATGAAGTTTATGAGAGAAAAGAATTGGATGAGAGGTAACGAAGTTATCAAGGTTTCTGAGTGGGCACCGTTTATGCTGATTGGGGATAACGTGACATTTGACTTTGGAAAATAAAACTTAGTTTAAAATAGAGAAGAAAAGATTTCATGAAGATGAAGTATTTTTTTTTTTAAATTGCATAGCTCCCCCTTGGGGGCTCTTCCGCCATACAGAAATTAAAAAGATAAAAGATAAAAATATTTTCAATAAAGAAGAAAAAAGAAAGAAAAATCAGAAAAAGGGGTATAGTTTTTCTTTGGGGTATAATTTTTCTTTGTCCCATGACACGAGCATGGGACAAAGAAAAATTCTGAGTCCCCGATGGGAATCGAACCCATGGCCTCCCAGATACCGGTTGGGCGCTCTAACCAACTGAGCTACGAGAGACTCGTTGTGAGCTGGGCCATTTTACTAGGTTGATAAGTGACACGCGTCCTGCATACTGCTAGGATCAGCAATGTCGAATTCTGGGAGGCCATGGGTTCGATTCCCGTCGGGGACTCAGAATTTTTCTTTGTCCCATGCTCGTGTCATGTTGAATACTTCATCTTCATTATTTATTACCGAGCTTAAAATTTACCATCTTTATTATTTACTACAAACTTGATGAATTCGACATGTGCTCGTGTCATGTTGAATACTTCATCTTCATTATTTATTACCGAGCTTAAAATTTACCATCTTTATTATTTACTACAAAAAAGATTTCATTATTTTGGTTAGTTGATTGCCTGTGTCAATTTTAATATAATTTCATTACAAGTACCGAAGTCAGCATCAAACTCTTACCGTGCCGCTTTGAATTCCTATTACTAGGTTAATATTTGTAAGCCTAAACAGTGGCTGTGGTCACATCTACGACGTAACTAAAGTTTAACTATAGTTAGTCTCAAGTTACGTGACGTCATACCTAACTATAGTTAGTGCTTTCGGTCGTCTTTGCCGTCACACCAATGCAGCTAACTATAGTTAGTTCTGATTAGCTTTTGAATAATTTCGAATTTAAATTAGTTCATGAAAGCCCTTGTTGTTGATCTGTGTCTAGGCGTTCCTCTATTTTTTTCCATTTTTGCACGGCATCTAGGCGTTGAAGAAAATAAAATGAAGTAAGGATGCTAGAAGCCGAAGGATTCAAGCTTTATTTTTGTTAACATTGGTGATATGTAATTTCTTGGCATGTTGTTTTTCTTTTTTTCCTTCCCTTCACGCTTTGTTTTGCATATTTATGTTCCTCTCGCACGTGCGAAAAGAATTGTCGCATTCTGATTGGTTTTTCGTTTGTAAACTTAAGACTAACCCATGAATCCTGCTTGGGTATAACTATAGTTAGTTTGTATTGTTTTGGATCAGCGAGGCGTAAATTTTCTAACTATAGCTAGGGTGAAGAGAGAAGCGGTCACATTACCGAAATAGCTAACTATAGTTAACGCCGTCTTAACTATAGTTAGCAGTCTAGATGTGACCGCAGCCAGTGTTTTAGACGTGTTCGTGATCAGGTCGCTTACTCGTGTGATCTGTCTACAAACTAAACTGTTTTTTTTTTTTTTTCGAAAGGTTTCAGTATTTAAAAAAAATTTCAAAGATTAAAGTAGTATTTTCAAGCTGATTAGTCCAATCCAGTCCTCTCTCGAGTTCTGGGCTTTCTACCATTTAATTTTTTGGACAGTGATGGAGGTCTACATATATAAGATATGAAATAGTTAAATCTTTAGGCTTGCAAAATCTAGGGATAAAAATGTTTTAAATTTGTGCGCTCATTGTATATGCAACTGAAATTAATAAAAGCTAAAACTCGTAACATGGTTTTTATTTTTTTTTATTGCGGTTTTCAGTGAAATGCGAACTCTGAAATTCAATCCTCAATCAACGGTTTACGCTTTTTGCTGCCGTCAATCATCTTAGCGGACCTCTCGGGAAACAAGAGCTCACTTCAACTTGGTCAAAAGGTGACGTCTGTCAGTTGTGATTGGTTGATTTCGATCCATTTTGTTTGTTTCCGTTTTTCATGGCTCGTTGGCTGTCGCCATAATTATGATTGACGGCAGCGAAAAACGCAATCGTTAGTTGGATTTTGAATATCAGAGTTCGCATTTCACTGAAAACCGCTGGAAATAAGTAAAAGTTTGACGGGCCCTGTGGAGCTCGCAGATTTAACACAAGGTGCTGGGGAAAGCCGAAAGTTACCAATTCATTGTTGTATTTTCCGTATTCGTTTAGCGCAGAAAGTAGCATGCGGGTTTAATTGAAAAGGAAAATTTCCTTTTAATTGTGCTTCTTTCCATATAAATCCGATTAATGGAGCAAAAGCAATGTGAAGCAAGCAAAAACTGGCGTAAAAAGCAATCTTGGGTACTTTTGCTTAACACTGTTTCAAAGCGAATTTGTTCAACTTTTCACGGAAATCTTTTTAAAGCGCAACCCGATACTTTATACCAAGATTGTACGCTTCAAATTTTCAGGGTCTTTTCGGATTAGGACGATAAACCGTAGGCCCTGTCTCCTACATCTTAAGTGATATGTTCAGCAGGGGACGTTAGAAAACACACACCCTTATCGCAAAGAGTAGGGCACTGAGTTCCCGGTGTTGTGGTCTGGCCTATTCACATGCATCCATGGGATGGGTGGTGGGACGAGATCATATACATGGACGGATAGCGGCTGCCAAAAGCGCCTGATATGCTGATGTCCGATCTCGTCCCGTAACTCTAATTATGAAGCGTGTTTAGCTTTGTAAAGGCGCTGTACAAGAACCATTTTCATCATCAAATGTATCAAAGCAGTCTGTATTTGTGAAAAGGGAACACGTCAAAAGTAGTACAACTTTACTAGACCGTGATCTCTAGCGCGCTTTTTAAGAGGTTTAGAAGTCAATGGGTTAATTTCAGCTGATTTTTTTATATGTATATGTTGGCACTTTTCCGACTTTTTCGATTCTCGGAAAGGTTGACATGCGGTTGCTGTTTCGAGGCAAATTTGATATACTTGTTAAATTTGCCGTGTAAATCTTTTTAAAGAGCAGTCGGGTACTTAAGCCAGGATTGTATGCTTTAAAATCTCAGTAGAAACTTCGCCATTACCGTAACACTTACTACCCTTGCGCAAAGACAATTGAAGCATCCTTACATGAAGCCATCGAAAACGGCAATCGAGTGCGGTTCCAAACTTGACGCTAAACGACGTTTGGAAGCTTCCGCGATTTATAGTCAACGGTTAATTTAATTTAGAAGGCACAGTGATTGAAAGTAAAGCGTTTCTACTCTATTTTAATTTCTTTTCATGTCAATTTTTCACAGTCTCAGATACGAGCAGTGGCTACTGGCTGAACTTGTCATTTTGCGCAATAATTTTATTAAACAAAAAGAGCAAATATTAAATTTTACAAAAAGAATATGTGGTGTTTTGAAATAATTGTTTGCCCATCTAATTGTACCCTCTTGTAGTCGTTGCTGTTTTGATTTGTTTTCATCGTTTTCTATAGCATACAGGCACCTTTTTCAATTCGATATTGACACGAAGATAAACACTTTGCAAGACAACTATTTCATCAGCTGTTTGCAAAAAATTATTGCATTTTACTAAATGTTCATTTAACCAATCAAAATTCACCAAATAAAGACAAGTTTTTTTCGTTTTAAAGCCTAAAATATCAGCTAGCTAAACATCAATTTAAAATTTAACGTTAGCTGAAGACAAGCCTGGTTTTTATGGTTATAATGCGTTTAGGTAAGTCATTTGCGTTTAATTCGTTCTTAATTTTTTCAACCTTGCGATTGACCAAAATTCGATTTCTCTTTGTGATATCAATACATAAGCAAGCTTAAGGAATAGAGAATTAACGCAACGATCACCGAAAGGCAATTGCTTTGATAAACGAACAGATTTTTTTTTAAAACTAGAACGATAAGAAACGTTTGGAGACCTGTGAGTAGGCCTTTCTCGATTATGCTAGCATTTTTTTCGGCATTTTTTGGGAAAACTTTGTGCTGTCGTTATAAAAATAATACTGCAGATAAAAGTCTAGTTAAAACGATTCTTTATCGTGTATCGCCAACTGATTAAAAAAGCTTGTTCTTCAAATAATTTTCTGAAACAGAGAAATCTCTTTAGTTTAAAATGGAAAGAAAACTTCAAACTTTTATTTCGCAAAATAGTGCAAAACAAACTTGAGAATCGTTGGCAAATATTGCTCAATAGCTTCCTTTTAAATGGTCACAAACTGGAGTTTACCCAGACTGTCAAAGTTAGCCCCATCTTGTACACGGCAAAGACGCAAAACAAATGGACGCCCTGGTTATTATAAAAATAATTTGTATTTTGCAGTTTCCTTTACATGTGCGATAATATTGGAAAAATTATCTTCGTTAAATTTGCATTTATATTTTGTTGTTTTGACTTTAGTTAGTTTGTCAACAAAGTGCTACAGGTGTAAACTGTCATTTTCCCACGACTGTTGACGAAGTAATCCGAAAAGATTTGCGACTCCGATGACATTACGATTCTCTCCAAAAGACTACGATTTTATCCGAAAGGATTTACGACTTTGATACCATTACAATTTTCTCCGAGAGACACCAAAATTCTCTCCGATTGTATCCGACGATTTTACGACTTCGATGACATTACGATTCTCTCCGACAGACAATGAAATCCTCTCCGATTCTATATCCGAAATGACCTACGACGTCAATGACATTACGAAAACTCAATGAAGCTGAATCAATTTTAACCCCTTTCTGTTCTTTTTCGGATTATTTACTTTGTTTCTGTGTCTGTTAAATCTGCAGATAAGAAACTGTCATTTCTGGTCTACAATTCACAAACTGAATTTAGCTTGTTGTGCTTTATGTTAACTCTGAGATACGTCGTGACAACTGGTAAGCAACAAGCAACAGCTTTTCTTGTTTTATTTGTTTTTCTGGTTTTACTTATTTTACTACTTTCTAATGAAAACGCGTTTTAAGACTTCCTATGTACATTTTCCCTACCCAGGGATATAAAAGGATCTAAAAATCCAGAGGCCTTGAAGCAACCCTTCGAAATTCCCCCCGGACGGGCAAATGATAAACTAAACTTCTAATTGTCAACTTGAAGTTGCAATTGATACTAAAGATAAATTAACTGCCGTTGCGAATTTAGAAAGCGGGCGTTTAGAACAGTTTTAAACGTTAGTCCTTCGGCCTCCTAGGTTAATTGACCTTAATCGGCCTGTAGTAACAGCAAGAGTTGCTTCGTTAAGTATTGGTTGTGCCATTGTATTTTAAAATGCACTTCCCTACTTCTTGTTTTAGAATGCTCGTTTGCTGCAGTTGTAGCCTCTAAACCCTGCCTTGGATCCGGCTCAAGTATCACGGAAGAGCAATGTAGACAACGCAGTGACGAGTGCTGCGTTTTCAAAAGTGCTGGCAATCTCCTATCAAAATGTTTCAGAACCAAGAAACAACAACCCGATTCAGGTAACCGTAATGACGTAATGGCAAGTAAGCCATTTCAGTTGTCTCTGTACCAAAATGAGGTTCGTCTTAAACATTTTTTGGTTTGTTTTGGTTTTCAAACAAATCAACTGAGTCTCTTCTTCGTTTGAAGAAGTCATTTTGAAACAAAAGCAAAAGCAAATTAAAGAACTCGGAGAATAAAACAGAACTAGTCCGCTGTGTGTGAAAGCTAGCCTGCGAGCAGGCTCACCTTGGGGCACGCCTCCCCGCCGTATCGCTTCGTTCGCCAGTCGCGCGTGCTCCAAGCTAGGTGAGCCTGCGCGCAGGATAGTGAAAAGCTGGGAGACTTGAACTAGTAAATTTAGTAAGGGACAAAGTTTCGGGGCTAATTTTAAACAGAAGTAAGTTTTTATAAGTAATGAACTTTAAAATAAGACTGTTGGTTTACTTCAGCATAGCGTGACAAGGCTTGACGTGACGTAACAATATATGATAGGGCATGACAAGGAATGACGTGACGTCATATGTCAAAGAAGGAAAGGCATGCGCGCTACTGAGCTAGCCTCCAACGTAAACGTCCTTTGCGATCGTCACGCGTTCAAAAAGATTGCGTTACGATCCCAAATAGCATCTGTATAGGAGGCTATAATTTGACCCTTTTACCCTGGACATCCAACAAAACATAACATGATATGGGGTGACACTGTCACGACATGACATTGATATGACCATTATTGTGACTTCTTTTTAAGGTAGCTGCCGTGACGCTCCCATTCTAAGACGTAAATCAGTACTCGATCAGTTCCTGGAAAGCGATGTCACACTTGAGCTGAAGGTTATCTCTGAACTTCAGTGCTGGGACTATTGCATACGTCAAAAAGACTGTAAAGCATACAATTACCATCACGCTATTGGTCAATCGCTGAAGACTTGTCAGTTGCTAAGTAACGATGTGGGTCTACCAATATACAGAAAAGATTACACGTATCACATTATTCACGAGAAGAGTAAGAATATCAAGGTTAGTGGTTACTGCGGTTACTAAGGGCGTGTTTCTTGAAGGGCGGGGGGGGGGGGGGGGGAGGATGAAGCGGTACTTGAAGGTTTTTTTATACGGGGATGCCCCGTTCCGTGTTCTAACCCACTACCCTTTCGTATTCCATTTTCGACAGAAAAGGTAACCTTTTCATGTTCCTTCGATAGAAAGTGGTACCCCTTTCACATACCTACTAAAGGGATACTACATCTCTTTTTTTAAACGCCTTTAGCATCAGCACTGCACTGATGAGGCCCAGAAGGCCGAAACAGTACTGTCTGCAGTTAAATACCTAAATTAAAGTTTTCTCAGGTGAGGCCTTCCCGAACAGTCCACTATAGGGACTAGCCCCGGGGGGAGGGGGAGGGGGTCTTTGGGAAACTTCAAGGTACTGAAAAGGATTCACCAATAAACCAACCAATAATTTTATTATTGTCTTGTCAAAACTACTACCTGACCAAAAATGGCAGAAATGGTCTCCTAAGCTAAATGAGGACACTTGACTGATTCGGCAGTTTCTTCCAACCGCATGGTCTAATTTGTGATTAATTGCCATGTCAAACCCTAGTTTGACATAGTAGTTTTGAAAACAGAGAAGGTCACTAAATCTAAATTTCAGATCATTAAAAAAATAGAATAAGTCAGGAGCCCACAGGCCTTACTGATGGAATGAACCTCTTGTATTATTATGAGACTTCCTTGTGTCTTTTTTATAAAATATCTTTAAGCTTAGCAGTCAAGAAAAGATTACGTGTTAAAGACTTTAGCCTTTAGTTTTTCTGTTGTTGTTGTTTTCGTGATAGTGTGAGTTTATAAGCAAAATCGTACGATGTGCACTGAAAGTAATAAAATATTAAGTAAATCTATTTTTATTCAACACAATCTTATTTTAGACTCTGCTCAGAAGCAAGTGTCACTGAAGGCCCGAGATCCATGGTAGAAAGGTGTTCTTTAGGAGTAATAGTTTGGACTGGACTCAGTGACAAAGAACTGTGGAATCAAGTTGCTGAAAGTTTCTTGGACACCTTTTGGAACATGAAAACATTGCTGAGCTTTACGCATAAACTTGGTTCAGAAACGTTAACTTGCTTCCCCCCCCCCCCCCCCCCACCCATCCTATCGTTTCCCAAGCGCTTTACCAACAAACAAATTTTCCAAACGGCCCCTCATACAATTTTTGTACAATAGCTGAGAGAATATTAGTGTGAACAATTCCATTATTCTCATAACGGACACACCTGACTTTACCAAAATGTATGTAATGAGAAATTAGATGACGGTCAATTCCATCTCGCCCCCTCGCAATGTAATTTTACTGTCCACCAAAAAACCGTCGAGATTGGGATACTTGTGGCCACGCGCGTGTTTAACACGCGTGTAACAGGTGTGATTCGCCCAAACCCAATGCTATGGGCGTTAGTGATTCACAGAGCCCCGTACAAAGACAAACTTCTATTCCTCCAATATATAAAAACAATCATACGAAAAACCCCAGCTGATTTTTGTTACCTGTTTTAGTCTACGTTTATATGACGATAATGCGTGACAGAATCGGATGGTTAGTCAACCAAATCCACTATTATAAAATTTTATTATTGTCACGTTTTCAATTTTTCTGAAAAATTAAAATGTTAATAAAAAGGCCCGATGTTTTTTCATGGCGACAAAAATTACCAATGATGATTGAAAAAAGAAAAGTTTATCTTGTTATTAATATTCAACTGAATTTTAACTGGTTGTTCATTTGTCGTTTTTAGTGTGACCAGCTGTCTCCAGCGATTAGCATTTAATATTTGACTTTCTATTACATAATTATTCAAAGCGACCTGACAAGAAAACTGAAACGCATTCGATTCGTCAGCTGTTTATAAATAGGCGTGCGTCCAGCAGTTTTGTTTTCATTTTCGCCTATTAATTTTGTTATTCGGCCACTAAATATGCCTGAGCGATCACTAAAAGATTGGTTTAAGCTCGCTTTTCATATGTTCGTCACCGAACAATGGGAAAAGGTCAAGGAAATCGTCGAAGACAATGACGCAACTTACAGATGGTTAAAGGAGCAAATTCTGCGCGAGGTTCGCAGCATCGAAGAGAAAGCTTTTCGAAGTTTTCTCGGTTCGGCAGCTTTGAATATCCGGGATCGGTTAATCTCGCTGAAATATGTGAATCCCGACGAAGACGCCTTCAATAAGGTCAAGTTTTGGTTGAAGCAGCAGACAGGGCAACATGTCCTGCAAGACAGCGATAATTCAACCGAGGAGAGAGTGACCGCATGCAAGATTGCGCTGCTCGAGGCTTCCTTCATCTACTTCGATGAGCCACAAGTGGTAGCTAACTGCTTTCGCTTTTTACTGACGAAGTTACGCGGTGTGGGCGGAGTGGATTCTGCGCTTGAAGCAAAAGACAACCCCAGCATTTTAGCTCAAGTAAAGATCATTAACGATGCAGCCAAGGAGTACGTATTGAGTCTGGGTCAAGAGCTCGGCGATTGGCCGGAATTTCCGATCCCTGCCGAGGCACTACCCACCGTCACCGATTATAATCCCCCGGAGATTTGGTGCTTCGGTGACTATGGACAGGCCGATGGGCAGTTGAGCTACCCTGAGAAAGTGGCCATTGACAAAGAGGGCCACTTCCTTGTGCTAGAGGAGCACACGATCGGAATGGGTGGCATAGTGACTATTCAGCGGATTCAACTCTTCAGCAGCAAAGGGAAATTTTTAAGATGCCTGCTAAAACGAGGAGAGGGAAAAGTCAACGGCATGGCTGATTTCTGCCTCACCAAAGATGGCAACATTCTCGTCGCGGACGAAGGGGAAAGTGGAGCGGGCAGGATACAGATTTTCGACTACGAAGGAAACCAGATTTTGCAGATCGCCCCAGAAGTCAAAGCCCCGGAGATCACTCCTCGTTTCACAAGCGTTGCTGTTGACCCCGACGGAAAAATCATTGCCGGTGATATCGCGGGTATGTGTATCCAAATCTTTTCCCCCGAAGGGAAGACCGTCTGCAAGTTTGGAAAGCTTGGCAGGGGAGAAGGCGAGTTCCAGTCCATCAGCAACGTGGCCTGTGATGACGCCGGGAAAATCTACGTCTCGGATTCAACGCTCAAAAGAATCCAAGTTTTTGATGCTGAGGGGAATTTCCAATCCGTGTTTGGCCCTAGCGGTACCCATCTCCGCTACATGTTGTTTGATTCTGCTAGAGGGGAGGTGTACGGTTCTGATTACGGGAATCATAAGATCAAAGTGTACACCATGGCTGGCGAGTTACTCAGAGGGCATGGGAAATATGGCACTGCATTGAACGAGTGTTGGTTCCCGTACGGCCTGGCTCTGATGCCCGATGGTAAAGTGGCCATTGCTGAGAGAGAGAACCATAGAATTACAGTGCTGAAGATATAAGGTTAGTAGATAATTACAAGTATGTTCCCTAATGTAGAACGGTCAAAACTTGGGCGGTATCGGTAAATGAAAAAGAAAAACCAAAATGCGCAACTGTCTTTAAAGATGATTTCCAGCCCGTACTGCGCAATCTCCGCCTGCAATGTTTGTGAGCCTCACAAACAGAAGAATGTTTACTAGCAAAAATAAAAATTCCGGGACAAAACTTACCTTTTTCTTCATTATTAACGCCAGATATCCTTGCAAAACAATAATAACGAGTAAAAGAAGCTCGACGGTATTTCAAACGGACGTTTTAGCTCATCGTGAATTCTCGAACGAAACGATCCGTAATGGCGAACTAAAAAACTTCATGTACGCTATCACCGAAGTGTAACGTTTCAACGAATTCAAAACAAAAATGAAAACAAACCCTGAGTCTGCGCAGTACGGACTGGAAATCATCTTTAATAAGTTCTCAAATTGCGCGGATCTTAAAAAAAGCATTGCAGTGCGTACGATTTACACCAAGTAAAGTTCGAGTGATCTTGGTTACATGCATTTTTTGGGAACTTGTCGTGTAAAATTGCTGCATTGTTGTTTCGCTTTATCACGTGTCTCAAGCTGCGCTAAGAAGACTCGAGTTCAACTTTGTGCAACAGTGTTGCTGAAGGCTTACAACTGGGGTGGACTACATTCAATAACTTACGAGCGACCGCTGATCAAAGGAAATGAAACCCTGGGTACGAGTTCACAGCGGTCAAACGCAAAAATTGACGTCACATACGGTCTTTGCCGCCTCAAACTTTTGACTCGAAAGTGGGCAAACTTTTGCAAGAAATTGTTAAAGAAATAGTACTATACGGTGAAAGAACAGTTCAAGCTGGGACACTCAGTGGAGATGAATTATCAAATTTCCAATCCATAAGCGGCGTATAAACCTTTACTTTCCAGGGACGGCGTTAACTTTTGGCTTTAAAGCGAAAGTTTACGGAAAATTTAAGACTTTGTATGGAAAATTTGGCGGCAATTACACATGAACTGCGCACGCGCGCTGCGTTTGACCGCTGTGTGGGGTGCGAGGATGTTTCCGCTCAAGCGAGACCTCTAAGATTCGACTTTGGAAGCCAATTTGGTTATAATTGTGTATATTACCTATTTTTTACCTAACGTGTAATCGGGATTTACTGGTTTCTTTTTTTTTTTTTGTACAGATGCCGTTCTAAAAGCGATGAAGAATACAGTTGAAGAAAGACAATTTAAACTTCACTTAAACATAGATTAGAAGTATTACTTCGTAGAGAAATAAATTTTATTTGGGCTGAATTATATGCTGTGGGTTTTCAAAAAACGTGAGATGACTGGGGACTACTTACATAAAATTAATTAGATCAAAAAGTTAAACCATTCGAATGAAATGTGCCTGCTTCTACTACGAAACTCTACGAAGTTTAATTTGAGAGAAAATATAAGTTTTTCAGTCACATTTAGTGATAAGTTAAAAGGTACCTAAATTGCGAGTCCCTGAACCAGAGCCTCTATGGGCTCGAAGAGTTCGGGTCCGTTTTTAAGGTTATTTAATGAAGAAAAGAACTGATTTTAGCTTGCACACTCTTAAGATTGAAAGACGAATGGTAAAAATAAATAAAATAAAACAGTGGTGAAACATTTGTGTTGTGCATGTTGAAGTATCCCTTTTAGAGCGTTTTCAATTGAGTATCGTAAAACCAAGAGCAAAGTTATTACTCTGGCCAATCACAAAGGACATAGACAATCCAGTAAACCAATCAAAACGCGAAGCAAATACATGTAGCCTGCACGAAGCGCGGGAAAACGTGCGCAAGCGAGAGACGATTGGTTTTGTTTTCAGCTTTGATTGGCTGAGAAAGTAGCGCGAGATTTTTAACCAATCACTAAGCGTAGCAATGCAAAGCCGTGAAAGCAAGCGCAAATTTGCTTTCGACACCCATTAAGTGAAAACCTTAGGGCCTGTTTATATGGAGAAGAGTTGTCCCTTGTAGGAGGGTTATCCTCTCCCCGGAGCCATCAATTCTAGGCTTTTATTTGAGAAAGTTGTCCCTGTTGGCCAGCCAAATTTTGGCCCTCGCGGTTCAAAAGACTGGTAACACGCGGGGGGCGGAACAAGCTTTTGTGCTCTAATTCGCAGACGAATATAACCGGGGTTTTGTTCGTCTGCGACGCAGGCTAATGTTTTCTTTGCTGAGATGTAATTAGAAACACTTCAGTGACTCTGGACTCTGTACCCTGTACGCGGTCACACCACACAGTGACATTATACGAGCGTCTAGTATCCTCTCAAAATCACGGAAAAGAAACTAATCGCAGCCCACAAAAAAATCAAATAAACAAACAACATTAAAATGTCATTATGGCGTACTAGTAGTGTCTATTGGTAATGTTGTTTGCTTTTGTAGGCGTTACCGGATAGTTTGGGAGTGAACAATGCACACACCCAAACATAAATTCAATAGCATAATTACATACGGCTCGGGGTGGTGGTGGGGGGCTCTATGTGGGGCGAAAGTAGGCCTTTCTCGATTATGCTAGTAAAACTGGCATTTAATGCTACTAGAAATTCTCGCATAAAGCCCCAAAAATGCTAAAATAATGATTGATTTCCTTAAAAAATGCCACTTGAATTCCAAAAAATGCTTTGTTTTATTTCAAACAAAACGTACAAACTCTCACATTATATGCTCATATCAACAACAGGTGATACTTAATAATTTTTTGTTCATAATAAAAAATATATTTAAAAAAAATAAAAATAAAAACACACACACACAAGTAACACAACGCACAAACAGTCGAAACAAACAGAAAACAATCAAATTATGTAATCAAAATTGTGAAACTTTAGAATTATTTATCCTTCTGAGTGTTAAAAATCTGGATCACAGTCATGAAAAGTGACAGAAAATGCTAGCACTTCTTTTTTGAAGAAAAAACGAAAAAAATGCTCGTTTTCCCAAAAAATGCCGAAAAAAATGCTAGCATGTAATCGAGAAAGGCCTAGGCGAAAGGGGCAAAGGGGACGACGAAAGCGTATTTTGGTATCAGTCTGACTGTTAATAAATTTTACCTGGGGAGCAGGGATGGCGCAGTAGTAAGAGCACTCGCTTCCCAACAATGTGGCCCCGGTTTGATACCCAGACCTGGCGTCATATGTGGGTTGACTTTGTTGTCTGTCTCTCGTCTTTTTGCTCCGAGGGTTTTCTCCGGGTTCACCGATTTTCCTTCCTTCACATAAAACAACTTTTCTAAATTTTCAATTTGTTTTCCTTTGTTTTTTTTTTTTCGAATTTTTTTTTTCAATCCGGAATCCGAGGGCCACATGTTTTTCAGTCGAAAAACTGTTTAGTGCTGCCCCCGTTAAAGAAGTCGATTTATTAAAATTTCCATGTTAGTTGGTGTTCACAGCACCTTCAGATACCATGCTTCTTGTTTAATAGTTTGGACTAAGCTAATTTTAGAAGGCAAATTAACTTTAAAAGGAACCAAAGATACGTAAATAGAGTCTAAGTACGAAAATGGCGAAATTAATATCTACAAGAAGTACAGGTCCACAGGGCTTGGTACCCTTAGGGCTAAAAATAAGTGTGAGCTACATGAACAAAACAAAAGTATGGATGCTTTTAGGGATTCATTTCAATTAAAACTTCTGACAAGAAAATCCTCTTCCGTCACTTATATCGGACTACGAACTTCCCCTAGCCCCTTGCCCGCGTACCGTAAAGTTCCGATTATTATATTACCCCCCCCCCCCTCTAATAAGCTCACTGGTTATAGGGACAACTACTTTAAAACAAAAAAATACATCCGGCTATAAGCCCCCTGGATATTAGCCTCCTCTCTGCTGGATAACAGTACTGAACAAGGCTAAATTTTTTTTTTTTTTATGACTTTTCAACTGGATAAAAACGTATTCAGTTGATCAACAAACACTAGTCGATCGAGGCTCGTTTGGAAACGTTTTTTTTTATTCCTCTTGTAAGCCACCCCCCCCCCCCCCCCAGATAAGAGCCCTCCCTTTTATCCCATCCAAAACCCCTTACGAAGTTGTAAAAGCCGGGGCTTATAACCGGAATTTTACGGTATGCCACATTACATTGTTCAGACCGTCATCATTTCAAAAGTAAACACTTGACACTTCTCTTGGTTCCGGAAATATGACACAGTTGTTATTTTTATTAATTTGTTATGCAATAGTACTTGTTTAAACTGAATTCCGATCACGTATGATACATTTTATGATTTAGCAAAACGTCGTAGATTTGATTTGTCTCCGATTTCTTTTCCCTTGAAAAGCTGCAAGAGAGTTTTGGAAACCTAGTATTTATCCAGTTTTGTCTTCAAGCGCCTTTGTAAGCCTTTCACCCTCTTGAAAGCCTTTGAAGAGGGAATTTTATAGAAAGGTCACCAAAAAGGCTTTTAAGGATTAAAATCTTTACTGTAGCTTTTCAAAGGAAACAACGATATTTTTCGATCAAATTTCAAATTCATACAAGCTCTTATTTGCACTATGCTTCGATGTTCTGCGATTCACTGTGAATATTGTTGTGAGCGACTTTTCGACAACCTGAATTAATGAAAGCTAGACAATTTCAAAGTGATTGACCTTGAGTAATTATAAAGTCAAGTCACTAAAAGTAGTTTGCCAAACATAACAAGGAAAATGCTTGGGTCATTTTTATGATTTAAGCGATTGAAGTGCAAAATGTCAAGTTTCGATTGTAAAAACAAATCCCGGATATAAACACAGCACCAATGCGGCGCCATTTTGTCACCGGAAAGTTGAAGCGAAAAACTTTGCAACAACAACTAACCAATCAGAAAATAAAATTCATGTCATTTTTGACAACTTTGACACCGTTCTGACCGCGAGTTTTGTGGAGAAGTGTCTTTCACACACGAGGACCAGCCACGGCAAGGCGACAGAGCGAGCAGGCTGCGAAAGGCAAGCTTTGTGAGGGTTATTCAGAAGTAAAACTTCCTTTTTTATCGCCTTGGATCAGAGATAAAGGTGAGCACTGTAGCTTCAAACCGCCCTAGGAGTCAGAATGGCTGAGTGGTTTAGGTGCTTGCCTTGTAATCTGGAGCCCGCTCGAGGTCGAATTCAAGTGCTTGTAAGCTTATGTAGTTCTCTGAACTTTAGCTCAGCTTTGTCTAAAAAAAGCAATTGTTGGCTTTATACCGGGCACTTTCAATTCTAAACACACAACTAAATATGTTCATTTTCGATTTTGACATTTTTGAAGCCGGGTATATAAGCTTGGTAATTGTGAATTTCGCAGCGGAGTGCCTTCAACGACACGAGGTTCAGCCGGCCAAAAAGCGGGCGGGTTTCTTGAGGGAAAACTCCTTTTTTATCGCCTATTGAATCTATAAAAGCCCTTGCTTGAATTAAATCTGGAGTCAAAATGGCTGACTGGCGTTGTAATCTGGAGAACGAGGTCGGGTTCAAATCATTTATGTAATAGTCCAATTTGTTCTTTCGGCACCGGAAAAAGTTTGCTTTGCACTGATGAAGAAGTCAACGGGATGGCCTTATACCAGGCACTTTCGTTTCTTCAACAAATTGATTCTCTGTTCATTTGAAATGTTTGCTTCATGTTCAAGGCCCCACAGGTTGCAAGACTTCTAAACTCAAACCACGTATCTGAATTAGAAGCTTACTAAATAAGCTTAAAGTTGTTTTGACTTTTTAATACCTTTAGATTATCTACATGATAGAAGTGTAAACTCAAAAGAGCTAGGTATTCAGTAATTCTTATCTGAAAATAAGAACTATTGGAATTCATTTCAATCTCAAAAATTTGGTGCAAATTTCCCCGGTTAAAGCTTTCACTATACTAATTCACGCCTGCATCCTTTCCAGGAAAAATGTAAAGTTCTTTTTGTGGTTAAATTTCCATCTATCAAAGACATTCCATTATTCATGCAGGACATTTTTTAGGAATGATTTCATCTTTTGTTCTGTTTGAGTTTTTGTAATGTAACGTCCCCGCATTTAATTGGAACGGAAATTACAATAGTTATAAAAGAAGATACCTGCTAAAAATTCGTAGATTCTGTTACAAATAAAAAAGGAAACCTGACTAGAATATATTAGATAGTCAATTACTGCATTTTGAAATCATTACGTCATTTAAACATTAGTATAGATTAGACCACGTGGACAAAAATAGAGAAATCGAAAGTTTTGAGCGAAAACGAAAGATTTTGAAAAAATCGGGCGTTTTCTTTAGGCGAAATTTTAAGATTGTAGTACAATAATAAATAGATCAACTAAACAGAAAAAAAACTACTAGGCGCAAAATTCACAACATTCCAAATGAAAATCAAAGTTCTTGTTTGTAAGCCAATTAATTTTAATACATTAATATGGAAATCTATCGTGGGCGGTAAATTAGGAAGTATAAAACATCGCACGCTTGAAGCAATTTTGTTTCCATGCAAATTTAATTCGTTGTCAAAGTTTTTACTAGTATACCGTCTGTGGGGGTGAATTGAAATTAGCAATAGATTTAAAAACCTTCGTATTTTTTGAGTGAACTGGAAAAAAAAAGGACAACTTCAGTGTAAACGTCTTCGCACTATACGTGCCTTTTGTCATTTTCAATTCATATTTATATTCATTCATACGACGTAAGGGAATAAAATGTTATCATAATCCAATTGTTTTTTTTTTTTTTGCGTTGATTCAAGTAAACAAACATTCGGTTTTGTGCATTCTTACGCAATTGAAACCACTTAAAAACATGTAGTTTCCGCGTTTTTAAACGGCTTCCTAAGGGCGATGTGAAAACCATTTGCTGAGCATAGAAAAACAACATCAATTCAACAGCATTTCCGCTGTTTAAACTTGTCAGTTAAGGAAAATTTAATGCATGGTCGGATCAAAATCACCGTTCTTTTTGCTTAAAAATACTGACGAATAGTTGTCACCAAAATTGGCGACAAGAAGACAAGCTATTAAGAACAAGCGTGTTTGACTAACAATGCCATGGAAATGTAAACTAACTCAACAAAAAGTTTCGGAAACTTGCCTTTGATGCAGATTATTGTTAAACAATATTTAGAGAGCAAACAGAGTGAAGATCAGAATCTATTAAACAGTAAACCCGCAGAATTAAAACTTTTGAGAGATCGGTTGACAAAACGCCATTAAAGAAAGGGGAGGCTGTTTTGTGGCGGGACATCTTACAAAGAGCGGACGAGATTTGAAATTCTGATTTAGCACAGAAAAGGTGATAGAATATGAAACAAAAAGATTATATCCTGAAGCTTTACATGAATACCGGTAAGAATCTTCTATTTCTCTAAGCGCCCTTAGGCTAATTTACGTGTACTTGGATATTTTCTCTCTCATAGTAAAACTAACTGGCCTCGTACTTGTCTAAAGTTAGCAGCATACTAGACTGAGACAAAATGTTGGCTTCGGCTACGATTAGAAAATCGGTGAAGTCGCTTCACATGCAAATGTTAATTTTGAAAGTAAATATTCAGTTTGTTAATCGGTTCTTAGGTCTGTTCATTTTTGTGGCGAAGCAACGAAACCGCAAACGATTGGCGGTCATTGGCCCTAAAGCAAAACAAGCAAAAAAGAATCAAAAGAAACAATACGCCTTATTCATCAAGCGTAAAAAATGACAGTGTGGAATTAATAAGCGCAACAATAGACCTGAATTTACTTTCAGCGTATTTGAATTGATTTACATGCCCGAATTGGTTATGCTAATATGCTAATACAATCAGGTTTACTGTGAGAGATCATAGATCCTTTTGTATTCAGACCCTTTGAGAGATTTCTTTTGTTCCGTGCACGTGAGCATACATGTTAGCACCTCTGTTTCAAATATATTTCGCACCTTCTTATTGGTCCAGATGTGAATTTTCTGCTCTGTGATTGGCTGTTTGTTAATAGGACACATGAGACGTAAGGGGTATTTAAATATTCGCGGTTGATGAAAGTCAGAGTTTAGTGACAGCGAATTTTTTCTGCTAAGAGGGGTTTGCGAGCTCTCAGCGCTCTGTCGTCGATTTTCTTGCCGCAACAAAGCAGGTTTTGGCTGCTTTTCGTCCTCTAACATCGACTACAAGAAGTGGTAAGTTTTTAAATCGCTAATCATTCGATTTTAGCGTACTAACAGCATCGAATTTGTTAACTTCGAAAATGGTAACACAAGCCCGTAGATACGGCTTGTAGTTAGCTTAGGGGGCAGCTCGTTTCTCCAAGGAAATGATTGCAACTAAAAAGCGATCTTTTAGGCAAAGGCTTTCAGTAGATATAGCTTGAAATATTCTCTTTTTGGCTCGCATCTGATCGCGTGAATAAACCGCATGGAATATCATAAATACACGGCGGTGTGTTTTCCTCTTAGCGTTTCGTTTTATAGTTCATCTCTGGCATTTCTAGCAAGATGCTTCTTGTTCTTAAAACATCTTATCTGATTGTTATATTGGTATTTTCGATGCTGTCATTAACCAAGCTTCAAGTTTCTCGACCGAGAATCCATTCTACTCGATAATCAAAGAAAAATTCAAATAATTCCTCGATATGGTTTAAGTTCTTTGTGGGCGATCTAATGCATATTCACAACTTTTCTCAACAAAGCTGGCACATTAAGGACCAGTTTGCTCGATTTTTAAGCCTTTCTGGAGGAAATTTTGGTGAAAAACCTCGCTCACAGACTACAACAGTGGAAAATACCGCCAAATACAACAAAAAAGCTACGCAGAACTGCTTCTTGCTCACAGAAATCCATCGAGCGTTCTTTGTTATTGTAAGAAAATCTTTCAGGCGTTGAGGTGAGAAGAATCGAGTTGTTGTAGGAATTACTGCACATTTGTTTTTGCTCGATCCGTTTTCGTAGTGTGTTTAGATAGCATGATCATAAAAAATCTGCCTGGCAAGTATCTGATTAAAAAGTGCTGTAAAATTGAAGGGTAAAACCCGAGCAAAAGTTCTAACTTAGATCTTCATGCATAATTCTGAAATGCCACATGTCATTGCAAATTTGGTATCAATTTTTAATCTTACATGTAAAATACAAAGCATTGAAAATTCAGTAAAAATCAGCCACGGAGCTTCTACAAATCTTGCTGCCCAACTTGTAGATGTAAGCTCTATTTAGGAAAGCGCCGAAGGGATAACATTTCGGGCAGCTTTAGCTGCGAGCATTGAGGAAGGAATAGGCTAGCTGTGAAATTTGATGTTGGAAAATATTGTGTAGGTCTTGCAGGCGGCTTTTGGGTAAATTGTGGAACTCTGATTCTTTTTATGAACATTTTACTTCAGTTCAAGATGAGAAATAGCTGTAGTATTTCTGCAAAGACTACATCGTTCTTCACGAGAAGTAATTCGAGCCCAAAATGTCTTTTGAAGCCTTTTTCGAGGTTTCGTGCATATCGGATATCTCCGAGATCAAAACAAATTTTTATTCTGTAGGGTTCAAACAATAAAATAAACCATGAATTTTAAAATATCGCTTCTAAATTGGCCAAGCCTGTAGGAGTTTACCACATTAACATATCAATAAGGAATCGCTTTCTCTGAATTTAAACAAACATTTTTGCAAGGTTTTACTCCAAATGATGGGCGACTCTTGCACCCTATACCCGCTTTTTAGAAGATTTAACAGAACTATCCGGATTAATACATGTACCAAGTTATTCATCTTATAATTTTGTACGTTTTGCAGCCTCAAGAGCTCTCTACAAATGTCAAACATGGCGAAATAATGTTAAATTCTCTGATGTTTTATCCCTGCATTTGATAGTTTGCGGTCTAGTGAAGCAGTTAGCGTAGCCTCTGGCATTTGTGGAATGGCTCATATAGTTTTTCTCTCAGCCAATTAGTCTCGCATGCTTATAGAGATCTCAAATGACACTATTATGCCCTTAGGAAGGGATTTTAGTTCATACACTTACATTTTCTTGGGTCAAATGTCACTAGAACTGCTTAATCCCTCAGAGGGCCATCACTCAATAAAACGTGAAAAAAAAGAGCCAAATTTTGAATATAGTTTTATTGTAAGTTAACAATATCTGCAATATTTCTGGATACCGTTTTTTTTAATTCTTGGCTTGCAAATTAGGGAATTAATGCAAATTATGTGATTAATTTGATAGAAAATTCTAGGCAGCTACCTATCAGAGGATTAAATATTTTAATACAAATGCTTGAGAAATTGTTTAGATTGTAATATAGTACTTCAATAGTAAAATATAAATCTCTGCTAATAACTCTTAAAAGTGCTTAACCCCTACCCCCTTGCCTCCTTAGTAGTTCCGGACGATCTTCTTCTTCATCCTGAGAAGAGAAAATGCCTCCAGGAACAAAGAGAAGAAAGACCGAGGATTCTTGCGATGGGAGTTTTATAGGTGGCAGTCCACGTTATGTCACAAGACTTTTCCTCAGGGAGCGCAGAGCCAGTGGGATTGAAAGCATTGGACCATACTTTGGAAGCCTTCCTCCGGAGATGTTAAACCTTCTGTTTTCATACCTGGATGCACCAGGGTTATCATCCTTAGGAGCGACTTGCCGAGTTCTGGACTCTTATGCTAAGCGCATGTGGAAACCGCTATGTACAAGGCTAGGACTTGTCCACAAACCCACAGTATTAAGTGTCGCAAATCCTTTAAGTGAAGCATCAGCATTTTCATACGATAAAGCAGTTGAACTTTGCAGAGGCGAGAAGCGCTGGGAGATTATGGCAAAGAGGAATTGGTTGTATTCAAAGTGGAGGTGTGTGGTGTGCTATCGTAACTGCTCCCACCGAGTGGATGTTCATTTTGATGTGACACTCTGCGATAGCTGTCATCCTCTGTTTTATAGACGCAAATGTCATGCTAAGGTATGTAGAGCATTAGATCTCTCAAGGTTGATTATTCAGAAGTCTCATAAGATGTGTATACATGTATGTTTGTGGTTCAATTTTACCCTTGGTACAATTCTGGTATTTTCCTTTGTTCTGGGTCATGTATGGTAATATATGATAGTGAATATTTAACATTGGAAAATACCAAATTTTACGAAGGGTAAAATTGCACCACAACATACATACTGTATGTAAGAGCCCTTGGTGAAATCATAGCTACAGGTGACCCTGCTCCCAGCTTTATTTGTCAGAATGCTCCTAGTATTACATTGTACTCCTACCCATTTGTAGTGGGGGGAGAGGGGGGAAAGGTAACCTTGAGTCGAGGGGGTGGAGAACCCAGGGGGGAGGGACAAAGACGGGAGACGAAGGGGGCAAACAAGACCCAAAAACCAAGGGCCCAACAAACCAAAACCAGACAAACCCACAACCAAAACATGTGGACACAGACGGCAGCACCCAGAATGAGATGAAACCAAAACTCCCCAAAAAACGCCCCACCCCAAAAACCCGGAATCAAAAAAGAACCCAAAAACCTGATCATCCCCGTCACAAACGAGACCCCCCCCCCCGGGGTGGAGAATTTGCAGGGTTTAGCAGGAGCCAGGGAGGGTAGGTAGTGGTTTATTTCCCAAGGTAGTGTAAATCGGGAGAGATACCATAAACTTGTGCAGCAGTGAGTAATATTTTGCAAGAAAAAAGGCAGAAAATTTAAGGTAATAACCACTTAAGACTTACGAAGGGGTGTGGGAGGGGTGGTGGCCTAATGGTTAGTGCGCTGGACTCCAGATTGAGCATTCAGGGTTCGAGCCCTGGCCAGCCGGCACTGCATTGCATTCTTGAGCAAGACACTTAACTCTCATAGTGCCTATCGGCAAATTTACTGCTAGGGGGTAACCCATAGATGGACTAGCATCCCATCCAGGGATCCAGTATACCTTATTCTTTTTTTTCATGTGAAATTTTATCCAGATTTAAGTCCTCTTTCAGCGGGTGAAATTAGCTGGCAGCCGGCCCTTAGCGACCTTCCCTGCCATTAAATTGGGTAAAAGCAAACTTTAAAGGCAATCTAATGTATTAAGAGAATTAATTTCCTGTTTTCTTTTTGGTAGGAGCAATTCAGTTTGACAGAGAGAGACCTCAGGACTATAGACAATGACTCTTATGAATTCTTAGTATCTGATCTTATGACTATTGCAAGAAGGAAATATGGCAGCCGAGAAGCATTACAAGAAAGACTTAACCACAAACAACGGCAGAAGAACATGAGAGAGGCCGAGAAGCAATGTGCTTTAGTTCAAAGGGAGAGGGAAGTTTTAAGAGCGCTAGAAAGCTTGAATAGCTCATACAGTGATATAGAAACTGTTGACGCACGTTGCATGCCTTATGTTAGCACGCCAGCAAGCTACCAGTATGCTCCACAGCAGTCAGCGGAGGATGCGGCTAAATGGCTTATTGGGTGGAAGAACAGGCAAGAGACGCGACAAAAGCTGCTTGTGGCAGAGATTGAGGCAAGGTCGTCACGATGCAAAGGCTGTAGAGCACGCTATGATTACCGGTCAGTATGTACTGTTGTTATTGACCAAGTGAGTGGTCCGTATGTAGAAATATTGACCATTTTGTGTTCATATGGACTGAGATGAAATCAAGGTCCACTAAGAAAAAAAGACTGGACACATTGAGACTAAAAATGCGAGGCAGGGCGTGCGAGGAGGCAGAACCCACTCGGAAAAGGCAACTGCAGTACCTAGCTAACTTGACATGTGAGGCAACAGAGTGAAGGCAAAAGATGGATTGCATGCCTCGCGCCCGCACTTGTGAGGACCCACCACATTCAAAAAATTAAAGCAATTTTTTCGACATTGAAAAAGGCTACTACAATATTGACAAACTTGTGAATGGATGATCGTGTGAGCATTTTTAAAAAAAAAGCTGGATTGCTCATTTAACTGATAAGATCATCCTGACTTTGCTTTTAGCAGAAAAATAAACTACATGTAAAATACTGATTGTCAAATCCTAATTTGGGAATGTTTAGAATATAGCCTAGAGTAAGCACACTCTGATTGGCTAAAACCCAACTTTTTATTTATCAAGTCTTCTACAAGTAAAACTTGAGATGAAGCTTTAATTTTTCTATTTCTTTAATCCTTTAAGGGACTATGTCAGGGGACCATGCGCGAAAAAGTGGAGGCAACACCAAACATATCCACACGGACAACGGAGAATCAGCAGGCAAAAAAAATGCAATCTGTCCACCGGCACCCGCGCCGGCAGCGATAGTGCTCAAGCCGTGACATAGGGCAGCGACACAAAAAAGGCGGCGAAAATCTGGTAAAACCCAGACAAAGTCCCCTTAAGACCCAGTAGTGACCAACAGCAATTTTCTCCTCACAGTATCAATACTAAATCAAGAGAAGAGGTTATGAGAATTAATATTAAAATGGTCACCAATGGGATGTTGCTTTGAACATTTAAAAAATTCTCCCAACAATGCTATAAGTAAATGTATGAAGCTCAGTCAGGAGAATTTGTATGTGGATATTGGTCTAAAGTAATTGTTATAACTGTAGATCTCTCTCCAGGCTGCCCTCAGCAACAAAGTGCACACACGTTCTAGAAGAGAATGCCTCACAGTTGATGGGAAAAATCAAGGATAATTTTCACCATGACATTGTTCATTACACTCGCCACGGACAGCTGTCGATGGAGACTGGCGTGTACGACATGGAACATCGCTCAGCGCAAGAGCTCTTCTTGAGAAATGAGAGAAGAACAAAATTGATGGAGGAACTGCAAGCCAAGAAAGCAGAGTGGCCTTCCATTCTTACTAATGGTATGTGCTTGAAAAGGAGCGAGCCAAGTGGCGCAGCGCCGGAGCATCCCGGCCAGCAAAGCAGCAGGAGAACACCCCCCGGATGGGAGCAGTCCAGCAGGGAACCCCCCAGCAAGCGGACAAACACGGGTGGAGAGAGGAAGAAGGGGCAGAACAACACAGGACCCGGCCAGGGCGAACCCAGAGGCGGAGGGGAGCAACCGAGGCCACGCGCCTCCCACATGTGAATGTGCAATGAAGCATCTATAATAATGTGAAGTCTACATACAGTATATGTGAAAGGGGAAAAACGGGGACAGGGGGTACTCTTTATTTTTGGGTGGGGGTGTGCCGAGTCAGGACACAGTGTGAGCCAGTGAGGCATGCAAGCCAGAAATCCCTTATCCCAATATAGAGGCTAACCACAAGTGACCTAAGCTATTACTGTTGGCTAACTGCAGTGCTATTTTAGCAAAACCAACGTGTTATTTAGGCTACCTTATTGTTACTTATTTTCGCGAAAATTTATTTTCATCATTTTTTATTGTATTTTTTTTTATGTAAATTATGGTTTTTGGCCAAATCGCAAAAATTGAGTCACGCGAAAATATGCCTGTTCCATTTTCTTGAAATTAAGTTCCCACAAAAATAAGTAACAACAAGGTAACCAAAATGACTTGCATGGCTCGCTGGCTCGCAGATTGTCTGGACCAGGTGTGCCACTTGGATCTGAAAGCCTTACCCTATACCAGACCATGTTCAGCTGAAATATTTGCAACCCTAGACTAGACACTGAAATCCCTACCCTATCCCAGTTTTCCTTAAGGAAGCCTGTTCCCAGGCTCGAACTGACCCTTAGAAAACCATTGAATTTTTTCTCATCCAAACAGGACAAAAAGATGCCATGAACTGTAACTATGCACAAGACTTCATCTACAAGGGCGTGGCTGTACTGGACAGTGATGGAAACAAGTGTCGTCTGCGTAACGCCAAGGATGTCGCCAGGGTGATTTTAGCAAAGGCGCATGGGTGGGACTCAAGATATGCAGAAGTACTGGCCGAGTTGGAAAAGAAGGGATTTTATCCACCATTCGACAAGCTGAAACTCGAGGGCCAGTTGTTGATGGATGACTTTGTTGAAAGCTCTGTAGTGGTAAGAAAAGCTCTCTACTTATAATACCGGGTACTTGTTATTATTATTAGAGAGCTTAAGCATCAATGACGGCAACGTTTGGTGAAAAATGAATTTTATATTTTACTTAAGAATCTTGCAATTTTCCAGACCTATTCCTGCTTATTTTATTTTTTAAAGGAACTATGTCACAGGACGAGACTGTTGTGAGGCCGACTTACCTTGAACTCAAGAAAGAGAGTCAAGAGAGAGGGGACGACTGCCCGCGAATCGTCCCCAGCCACGCAGCCAAGATGCCATTAAGTAGTGCGCACAAATGGACAAGGCGGAAAGTGGAAATCGAAAATCAGTGCCATAGTCTTTGAGAACTAGCTCCCGTTGAATATTGTTCAGAGAGAGCATTCAACCCCAAATAGAAAAAAACAAAAATTAGCTGTTGTGGCTGACGTTGTCCAAAATACGCAGAATTTAGTTATTTCATGTTGTTGTTCTGCAGAGAACTGCTAGGTTCAAAATGTACCTGCAGTTATTATACTGCTCATACTTTTGTTTGGTGACATTCTCATCGCTGTTGTCCTCGCAGTTTGCTTAAGCTCCCTATTAAGTAACATGGGCATACCTCACACTTTTACCCAGTGGACACACTCAGTTGCACCCACCCCCTAGCCCCCTTCGATTGATTAATTAATTCCAGTTGATATTAGTTATTTAATTAATTAAAATGACTATCAGGAATTATTAAGCAAGTGAGGGAGGGAAGGAGTGAAATTGGCCATCTTCACTACAACTTGGAATTTTCTCATTTTAAAATGGACCATTATTTTTATGGTTTCTATGACACAATACTATAGTTTGGCTGTGCAAAAATTTGGTAAAATCCATGACAAAGCCCCTTTAAGACCCTTTAAGAAAAGAGTGACCAATGTCAAATTTCTCCTCAGGATATCAATACTAAATCAAGAGAAGAGGTTATGAGAATTAATGAAATGGTCACCTAAGGAAATAGCTTTGAACTTTTAACAAGTGCTCCCAAAAATGCTAAAAGAAAATGTATGGGGATCAGTTGGGAGAATTTGTATGTGGATACTGGAGCTTAACATTTTTTTACATGTATTGACAGGTTCACGGTGATAACATCATCGCTTGTTCAGCCACTGAAGTTGCTGACAGAATAGCAGTGATTGAAGGTTTAGAAGAGGAGCAGAAGTCCTCCGCGGCTCAGAGATGTGCAAGGATCTATGCTGAATGCAACCGTAAACCTGGTTAGTTCACAAAATTTAATGGTAAATGCCACAGCGTACACTGTTGTGTTATGGATGCATGCAGGAGGTTGCTATGTACGAGACTTTGTTGATATGCAGCTTTAAACTTTCAAATTCATTGGAAGAAAATGAAAGAAAAGCTTTGATGATTGCCATGTGGGATTCCGATACATCAGCTATAGATACATCATGCAGCTACCTTCTTTGTTTTTTGTGTAATGCCTGCAGGAGGTTATAAAAACAATTCATGTATGTTGAAGGAGTTCTGAGTCTCAAATTCACTGGAAGAAAATAAGAAGAAAAGTAGAAAAAAGCTTGTGCAAAATTGTTACACTTCCTTTTTCCTGCGTTGACTGCTTGTGCCATGTGGCATCACGTCAGCATTCCCGCTCAAGTTGAAGATATTTGTCAGCGTGAACCCACGGGCAAATAGTAGACCCTAAATAATGTTATTACCCAATCAGAGCCAGAGCAACCCATAGCCAGAAACACTCGCATTGACAGTTTTAGTACACTAGGTGGTTATATTTATAACGATCCTGGACTATTATTTTAAAATTTCTGTTGACACTGAAACAGGGTTCGATACTTTTTTGAGCTTTTGAAATTCCATGACTTTCCATGACCTTTTCAAAGACTTTTCATGGCCTTAATTTGTTTACTGAGATTTTTCTTGGAAATTTTATAAAAAAATATTTTTCATATGGGGTACAGGTACGTTTTTTACCCTTTTCCTCAGAAAAAATAACCTACCTAATTAATTTTGTACAATCAATACCATTTTCCATGACTTTCCATGACCCACACTTAAATTCCATGACTTTCCAGGCCTGGAAAATGAAAATTTAAAATTCTATGACTTTCAAGGTTTTCCATGACCCGTATGAACCCTGTGAAATGTTTTTTAACTTTTGAAGTTACACAAAATCCCCATAATCAACAGAAAGCTACATGTATATTATGTGAAAATGACTTTTAAACCTTTGTTTGATTTGTAGATATAAATGCACTAAGACAATCAAGGAGAAACAGTTTAGTGAAAAGTTTGCACATTAAGTCTTTCTCAGAATGTGGACCAAGTACAAACCGACAGTGGTCCCCAGCGCATGAGTACGTCAACTGGTAAGTTCCAACATTAGACAATGATTACCAGTCAGGTAACTATTATTTAGAAAATTAACGCTTGTGTTTATTAACTAAAGGTATTTGAAATTAATGTGCTTAATTAAAGCGGATAAAAGAAAAAATTACTTCCCAATAAAGGAAATATTATAAATGCAAAAGAGAGGGTAACATTTCAAAATAAAGGAAATTAACGCAATGTACACAAAGAAAAACACTTGTTGAGACAACAAGAACAAGTTTATTTCAACACCAGGCTTATAATCCAAGACAGAAATAATGTTTGTGATACTCTAGCCAAACGTATGGGTTAAGCGGAGGAATTTGACCACTTTGAGCATTCTTCACAGTTTTAGTGATATCGGTAGATTTTCACCCTAATAAAATATTGCTTTTTCCTTGGATATTAGAACAACTGGACTGTATTGAGAAATTGGAGCCAAAATAATGGAAAAAAAGGTCGCGGAAATTAACGCTCCGCTTAATTGACACCACGGAAATTAATGTTAACAAAAATTCTAGAGAAAATGTTATATTTAACAGTACACGTGTGTGATGATCAATGATCCAACATCTTCACCCCAGGGAGACCACTGACCTGCCCCTGTGTGGCAAGCCAGGGAGAGGACGGGGGAGGTGGCGACCGTGGCCCTGAAGGCCAAGCAAGGATCGCGATGTTTATCACTTTTATAGTACACATGTCTCTTCAGCAAATCTCACCACACATGCAAAATTGTAAATTTAACATTATTTTTAATTTGCCCTTTGTAGTGGAACAACAACATCGCTATTTGGATACAAGCTGACGACACCTGAAGCAGTATCCTCTCTGATTAGACTGAAAAGAGAGATTCACACTCAAACCAAGATGCTTTAGAATGTACCATAAGCACTAAATAATTTTGTATGAATGGGTTGGATACCATTTTGATGTTTAGGTTAGAAATGGTTTGATTGGTTAACGTGACATCTTTAAGCTTGAAGATATACAAGTAGATGTAAATTACAAAAAGGGCACAGTTGATACTGTGTCGCAAATTTGTAGACTTCGTGTAGGGAGTAAACACGTTTCATACCACTCCCTGAGGTGTTAGGTTGGAATTGGAAAAAAATAAACACTAATTAAATCAGACCAAATAATGGACAAAAGGGAGACAACCAAAGGAATAGCAGAGATTCGTGAAAGCATTAGTTAACTTTGAATGATAGATCAGTTTGAAGCTGATTTTAGACTTTTGCTGAATAGAAATGGCTAGATGCATTTAGCTGTGGATTCTAAAATGTCCACAAAGTTTTTTTTTGCAGAGCAAACTAATATAAATTTCTCAATGTGCATTTCCAAAAAATATCCATACCCACCCCATGGAAATTAATAAAGTCATTGGAAATTCCAAGGCGATGGGGGGTCTCAAAAGCCAAAATTTTTTAAGGAAAGTATGGGGCTTAACTGGAATTTCCAGAGGGGTATTCAAACCAAAAAACCTTTCTGTGGGAGGGGTATGGATATTTTCTGGAACAACGCAATTTGTGATAATGGGATATAGAATTATTTTACAATTGTATTATTCCTCGCGAAGCGAGGCCGAAGGCCGAGCGTAGCGGGGTGTATAATTTTGTCCCTCAAAGGGATCAGGCGGGATGAAATCTCGTGTGGAGTTTACGGTCATATATATATATATATATATTTATTTATTTGTGAGCTTGGTGTGTGGCGGAAATGACGTCACACGGCCGCCGCGTGCTGGTGGCCTAATGGTAAGGCGTCGAACTTGAAATCAGATCTTCGGGACTGAGGGCGCGGGTTCGAATCCGGCTAGGCTTTTTTTTTTTTTTTTTTTTTTTTCCTTATTTTTTTTGTGGGTTCGAATCCTGAGCCTTTCATTTTTATCGTTTTTCTTTTCGGATTAAAATAACACTGATTTCCACATAATACTCCCTCAACGCCTATTCAGGCTATAAACCTTTCATCGCCATCAAGGGCGCGCGGGCGGAGGCTTCGAATCCTCCTGCCGTTCGTTCTTCTTTTTTTAATGCCCTCAAATAAATGTCCAAAATGCGACTATCCAATAATTTGTCGATGATTTTGAAAATAGCCTGCGCTTCCCAACGCTTCATACCTCTTTACGAACCAGAAAAAGCCACCATCTTTAAAGCGGAGTAGACCCTGGGAACGAGGGTGTCGCGGCCGTGCCCGTTGAAATAAAATTTCTAACAAATATATCTTCCTGTCTACTGTGGAAAATTGAATATGTACAATTCAATTAATGTTCAACTTCAAATAATCCACTCCTTATTTATAATTATAACACCCCCCCCCCCCCTCCCCAACCCAGAGCTTCGCGAGGCCCTGCGAGTCACGTATTACTAGTTGTTGCTCTATGATAATGTACATATGTTGCGTTAAGGTTGTGAGGGTACGGTTGTCCATAGTCGTGTTTAGTTCAGAACATGGCTGTTAAATTTTATAATGTCCAGCTTCTGGACAAGATACATTTCGCTTGTTTGAGTGTTTGATCATGAAAAATTGAAAGAGTTGATTTTATAGGTGGAATTAATTTGATGACTTTGAAGAATGGACAAAAATTAATATTTAGTTTATATTATTATTATTATAAATTTGAAAGAACTTAAAGCAATACTTCGGTGGATTTATTTGCCACATACACGTATAGTCGTCACATTTGCCCGTTGGGATTTTTATTGTTTTTTAGCTTAAAAACAATATAAAATTCCAACGAGAAAATGCAACGGCTTTTTGTGTATGTTGCAAATAAAAACGCCATTCATTTCTGATTCAAATTTAATATATATTTGTGCTGTTTTCTATGTCTAAAATATCTGTATCAAAATAATTATGTTCAAGGCCATGAATTTTTTGCTAATTGATGTAAATTACAGCTCAACTTTACGCAACAAAACCATACATAAACAATAGGGGTGGTGAATGGCAAAATTTTAGCCAAATTTCAGGGGTCTCGTCGTCTCGAATTTTTCTTTGACGCCTTCTCGGAGTTTCGATTTCTTTTGCAAGGCTAAAAAGGTCTCGGGCTTACAGAAAAGATATCAGTCTCGTCGTCTCGCAAAGTCTCGCATTTACCATTCAACCCCCCTAACAATCAAAGATATTGACATCAAAACACTTCTTTTTCTCCTTATTCTTAACAAGAGCCCAGTGCAGAACTCCTCCTATACTATGAATTAATTATTTATTTGCTGAATGTTATTACCATATTGTTACAAAACTTCTTTGAAAGTCTTAAAATGTAAAATATGTTAAAACTGTTATCAATGGAACTAAAGTTAACTGTTTACAAATTCTTTATCTGAGTACTACATTGCGTGTATTTTTCTTTTCTTAACACTTGGACCAAGTGAATCTTTACTGTCTTAGCTGTTTAAAAACTGTACAGAGAACCACTAGAATTTTTCTACTACAAATCAGAACATTTTTGTACTAAAATCTATGCAAAGAGGTTATCCATTTGTTCATAACCACAATGTAAAGCAAGTAGGGCTACGACTCCAGTAGAACTCTATTTTGTTCAGTTTAATATCTGAATCATAAGTATAGCGGTAAATTCTAAAGGTGTTGTCTGTGTTGCAGCTTATCAAATTGCTTGGCAAGTTATGCAGTTTAAAGTTGATCAAGATGTTAGAATTTATTGACATTTACACAAATGTAACATCTTTAGATTTGTTAGAAAGTATTTGACTCGGCAATAGAGATAAAGATTCATACAAAAATGTTAGAAGATTCTTCATAATATTGTTCATCATTGTTGCAATTCAAAGCGAACCTGTCCATGGAATAAACTCCATTGTTTGAATTTCCTGTTGTGTGTTGTTTTAAATTGTTTACATCTGGCATACCTTATTTACTCGAATAAGTGCCGCGGCGCTTATTAAATTTTTCGCACTTCAAATGGGGCGCTTATCTGAGGGCGACACTTATTTGAGGGCGGTGCTTATTTAGAATTTGGACACGACAAAGAATCTTATCTTTTACAGTAACTGAAAAAAGCGTCTTTTAATTGTCAGTATTCGTCTCTTGCTGAAGTGCTAGCTGTCCTGGCAAAGTATGCGGCCTTCACAACATTTGCAGAACAACATATTGTAAGAATGTTGGATAGAAAAACTAATGGGAGAGCGATTCTGAACAATCACTTTCGATGGAAAGAAATGTCCAAGTTTCTATTAAAGTGGCTTTGTAGGACTTGTAGTGTTGTTTTTAGTTAAACGAAATTCCTCGAATAAACGACGCATCGCCGGGACTGCGGCGCTTATTTGGGGGCGGCGCTTATTAACTTTTTTGTCCAGAATGCGGTGCTTATTCGAGGGCGGGGCTTATTCGAGTAAATACGGTGCGCACAAGGTGCAAGAAGATGATGAGTGACTTTTTGGGGTGATTTTTTCCATTCAAAAGTGTCTGAATTTTTTGCATGCAGTCTTCATTTTTTTTTGTGGGGGGAGGGGGGTGGAATGTACTTGCTCAAAGACAGGCACTTTTGAAAGGAAAAAATTCACCCCCAAAAGTCACTTAGCATGTTCTTCCTTCAAGCCATGTAATTTTCAATATTTGTACGATAAAGGTTGGGGAGGGATCTGTAAAAAAAGTCTGTAGTGTTCAGTAAAGTTCATAATATTGATCACTTGGTTAAGCTACCACGCCCAGAATTAAGTGGGTGGTGAAATTTCCTGTGCTGGAGCATGCAGAAACAATGTTCCATATTTGACATCACACTCAATAACTTTAACTTCCGTGAACTTCTTTAAACCATTTATTTACTTTGTTTTTGCAAAGTCATTAATACTACCACTGACTTAAATTGTATTATGTCAATTAATTTTTCAGCTGTGTGTGGTATACAAAAAGTCACATATTTCCAGACAATCATCATAAAAAATACACTTTTCCTTGATTAAAAATATATATCGGTACTTTCCAAATTTCTTACTCTGATGGTTGAGACATCCTTATACAGTCGAAGCTCTCGTAAGCGGACACCTTCGGGATGCGAAAAAAATATCTGTAACTGGAGCTGGCCGCTTACGAGAATGTTTCTCGTAAGCGGCCACTTGAGGTGTAGGGGATAAATGGCGGCTTAAGGGAGCTTGCCCTGCTAACAATAACCAGACAAACGTGGATGACGACAAAACAAGCACCAAAATGTGGTACTGTAATTACTTTAAAATCATTGTGACGAATGGCGATGTGAAGTTGATTGATAAACACAAGATGCAGAGTTTCTTAATAGCATTTTCTGTGGGGTGTCCGCTAACGGGAGCTCCAAAACAAAGAAAATTAAGTCAAAGTCTTAATCTCTGAAAGTGTCTGCGGCCGCTTACGGGAATGTCTGCTTTATAATACGAGAATGTAAAAATACAAAGTTTGTATGGGAGTTAAAACGGGGTTTCAACAAGGCGGCCGTAAGTAGAGCTGTCTGCTTACGAGAGTGTCCGTTAAGAGAGCTTTGACTGTATAAAATAATTATTAAATTGCTTGATATTATTTTGATACTTAACTAAATTACTTTTCTGGCATTATTGTGCTGAGAAAGTGTTGATAGGCGGCAATGAATCCTTCTGGATCTTCCCAGTGCGGGTAATGTCCAATGTCTTCTGATAATTGTGTGTAGGTGCCTTTCACAACTAATTCCCTGTTGATAAAATTGAAAAATTTATAAATTAGGTCCATTTTAATTCATTTTACTCCTGTCTTGCTCCCATCTGGTTTTACAGAACAGTTTTTAGACCAACTGAGGGACTGTCTGTTCATTTATTGATAAAATAATAATTAACAAAAAAACATTGGATACACTGCTGAAGAATACAATTTTATAGTTTATTTTAATTTTTAACCTCTTGCACTTCATGACCTGTCTTGAACAACTGTTCCTCAGAAGAATATTCTCTAATAAACTACCGGTATAATGCATCCAGCTATTAAGAAGGGGGGAGGGGGGAAAGGGGTACGCAAATCCACCACTGTGTGCTCTTTTTTAGCCAAATACACCCATCCACCACTATTTTTGTTCAAATCTGAATCTGCATTACTTGAAAACTTTGTGTGGTATAGGTTAACAATTATAATAAATGGACGGTAGATGCTGTTTTCTATGCTAATTCTTTTAAGAAGTTTCGTTTTATTGCTTGTTTTTTGACAAATTTTCCGACAAAGGCTGACCATAGTGATCCAAACTAATCACTAAGTATCCATGATCAGAGCTTCCTCACATGAAGAGACCGGAATCCAGGCCAAAATTCTTCTGAGCTAATTCGCCATCCACTGTATTTTCAAAATCCACAAATCCGCTCAATGTATCACAAAAAAAATCTGCTATCCGGGCACTTTTTAAGGCCGAATCCATCGATCTGCAAACCTATTCACCCTCTCTAATAAGGTCACCCTTTCAGCCTCAGCTCCCTCCTTCAATTGATTGTAACCTCACCAAGAAATTGGAAACAATCTCTTAATAAAAAACAAAATAAGAGTTCACCTGTATTTGACAAGTGTTTGTGGAGGGTTGATAGGATCTGCAGGCCCATAAATAAAATGCACTGGAATGAGAGAAAAGAGGAATCAAGATCTGTTTTCTTCTAACAGTACCAGCACAATGTCAAATTGAAAGGTGAAGAGAAGAAAGACTGAGTCATCAGCTGGGACTGGGATATTATCCCAGGGGGGGTACTCCGGGATCCAAGTGACGGGGATGTGCGAAGGATTTTTGGGGGTCGAAATTTTCGATCCCGGGATTTTTTGGGTAGGAGAATTTGGCAGGTATTTTTTTGGGTGACTTAGGGGATTTTTTTGGGTATTAAAATCAAACTAAAGTGCCTTGGCGCGGCCTTGGCAATTTAGGGGTAATTTGACTAGGGATTTTTTTGGGCGTTTTTTTTGGTCCAGGGATTTTTTTGGGTAATGTCGGGAGACTTAGGGATTTTTTTGGGTCCTGAGTTTTGCCTCCATTCGATCATCCCCGTCACTTTGATCCCGGAGTACCCCCCCTGGGGATATTATTTTGATTCAATGCCACTTTTTCAAAACTAACATTAAAATAAGTAGAAGTAAATAAAATAAATAAATAAATTTTAATTATTTAAGGGCGCTTTTCATTTGGCGGAACTGGCTGGCCACACCGGTACATTCAAGAACAGAATTCTGTTGTTATTCAGATTTGTCCTGTCAAATCAGTCAATACATAAATATTATACACTGTCACCATGGATTTGTTGGAAAATCAAGTGGAAAAGGTCAATTTCACATTCAACACAGAACTTTCGGTGTAAGTGCTAGAAAGTGCCCTAAGTGTCAATAATTATTATTTAGCACTGCTGTGCTAATTGGGGACACTGTAAAAAATTAACCAAATATTGAAAATCGAACAGAAACTTGTTAAAATCCCAACTGGCAGGAGGCTGACCGGCCAGTTGGCTATTTACAAAGCACAGAGGAGTTGAATTTGGGGCCACCGAACACAAATCCATCAAGAGGCAGGGAGGAGGATAATTGAACCGGGGACCTTCAGATTACAAGTCTGACAGCATCCTTGACCACTATGCCACACTGCCTCCATTGACAGTGACATGCATATGACTATCTTGTTACCTGGCACTGTAGTTGTTTGCATGATGCCGACCCATCGTCCTCTGTTTTCATACCGCTGATTCATGTACTGAAGAATGCTGAAAACAACCGATTGAAATGATAATGCACCACTTACATGTACAGTACAGTTTGTTGTGTTTTACAATGTTTCAAAATGTGTTGTTCCAGAAAATATCTATTAATAATACCCCTCCCACAGAAGGGTTTTTGGTTTGAATCCCACCCACCTGTTTGGAAATTCTAGTTTATGCCACATACTTTTCTTTAAACATGGCTTTTGAGATTCCCCACCCCCTTGGAATTCTTAGTGACCTTCCATGGGGTAGGTATGGATCCGATATTTTCAGGGCCGTAACCAGACCTTTGCCATAGACGAGGCAAGATCTTGCTAGGGGTTTCTGGGACATGCCCTCCAGAAAATTTTGAGATCTAGAAGCTCTGAAACTCTTTCTTCAACATTGTTTTAGAAGGTATTTCTTGAGAAATACATCTATTTTGTTTTTAATTTTGGGTTAAAATCTAGAGGAGGCAAGTGCCTAGTCTTGCCTCCTGCTAGTTACGGCCCTGTGCATGTAGAATTATTAAACTGTTGTAAGACAAACTTCTACCTTAATTGGGCTGGACCTTGTCGGGGTGTAGAAGCTTGCGTGGCTCAATGATTTCAAGGGCTGTACTGACTGGGGTTTATACCCCTGGCAGGTTTAACCATGTCAGAGAGGTCTTGGGTGAGAGTCCTGACAAAAGCAGTCCAAACAGTTTCCTGATCTGGAAAATCAGGTTGGGCAAAGGACCAGCAACCCTCTCCCATAAAAAAAAAATAATTGCTACGGAAACTACATCAGTAACGATTTTTGTGGCCTTATGCTCCAGTTAGAGGAGCGAAGAGGATGAGTGAGTGAGTGAGTTGTAAGACAAAATTTCAACTTACCTAGGTGTGACTAAATAACCATCCTTGTGTCTCATAATGGTCCAAAAGTCTTGTAACTCTTCCCTCGGTGGTCTTGTGTGAGGACCAAACACAGATGCAAGACTGAAAAATAGAAATTATTATTAATGTTAACTTCAATCATAATGTCATCAAGTGGCGCCCGTTTTATGAGGTCCAAATAGGCGTAGAAATTTCTGTAGAGCTGTACGCTTCTACACATTCCATGATTCCTAATCCATAAGTGGGTAGCTCTGGAAATTATGCGAGTTTAAAATGAGAGTTAAAAATGAAACGTAGAGCCGTTGAAGCATAGATTTTAAAATGAGAATGTAGAGCCGTACAAGCGTAGAGTTTAGAATGAAAATGTAGAGCCGTAGAAGCATAGAGTTTAGAATGAAAACGTAGACCCGTAGAACCGTAGAGTTTAGAATGAACTGAAAACGTAGAGCCGTAGAAGGGTAGAGTTAAGTACATAGCGTATAGTACACTTCTACAAGCCTACTTCTGTACGTCAGTGTTCATTCTCTACGCGTCTACGACTCTTGAAAGCGTAGAGCTGTAGAAGCGTAGAGTATAAAGTACACAGCGTAAAGGACACTTCAAAAAACCTGCGTGTTCATTTAAAACTATACGCTTCTACGGCTATACGTTTTCTAAACGGTACGCATATTATTATACAACGTTATACAGCTCTACGTTCTCATTCTAAACTGTACGCTTTTACGGTCCTACGTTTTACTTTTTAATTGTACGCTTCTAAGGCTCTACTTTATTAATCTTAAGTATATGCTTCTACGAGTCTACTTTTTTATTGTAAACGGTATGCTTCTGCGGTTCAAGTCGTTTTTATTCTAAATTGTACGCTTCTACAGGGCTCAAAATAATTTTCGGATACTGACCAGTCATGTTGACCGGCCAAATCAATTTTTGCTCGGTCATGTCTCGTTTTTGACCGGTCAAAATATTGAGTATTTACTTTGAAGCAATAGCCTATTCTGCCAAAAGTTTCGCCTCATAAGCTAAAACACTCGTTGTTAAAGAGTATAAGACTTAAAATTAAATGTGTTGATCGCTAAATGTGTCATTTTATTATGTTCGCTTTTTGAATTTCCATTTCTTCTGCGTTCTACTCTACATAAAACAAAATGCTCAGTAGCCGTAATGTTATATTACTCTATCATATAGACTCTTGGTTTTAGGCCATCGTAACTTGATTAAAAATATAACACAAACAGCGGTGATAAACATTATGAAAAATCGCATTTTTATAAACTTGACGTTTCGTATGCTAAGCTACATACATTTTCAAAAGTATGACCGTTAAAATTTTTAGCAACTATTTATATATTATATTACTCTGCATAGTTTTACATTAATTAACGACTTACGGGTGGAGGCGATCTTGGTTGTAAGCACTTTACTGTTCTTTACTACCGAACACTAAATAGTAAAAGGACATATGCCTATGCTACAAGTGAGATAACTGTGCCTTTGCTCGGCATGTAGGAAGAAAGGAAACACCAACGGCTTCATGTCAACAGTGGTCCGTAAAAAGAATAAATTACGTCCTGGTTCGCCAGTCAAAATGACCGCCGAACCAAAATTTTGTCCGGACAAATCGTCATTTTGGCCGGACATTGTCCTTTGACCGGCCGTTATTTTGAGCCCTGTTCTACAAGTCTATGTTTTAATTCTAAACTGTACGCTTTTACAGCACTTCATTTTATATTGACGATAAAACGAAGTTATTTGGCAACAAGAGCTCTTAGAGCTTACAACTGCGCTGGTCTCGTGAGCACTTTAGGGGAGCCATTTGGGGGGAACAAAAAAATGCACCCCCCCCCCCCCCGTTATCCCCTTTACCTGCGTCGAACAATGTTGCGACTGACAAACAAGATGGTAAGAAAACACCTTGCGTGACATTTCATGGTTGACTAGTTCCATTCGAAATTAAATGTTTTTCCTATATGCTAATGCTGGCCAAATTTTCTTCCAACGATCCTGATCCGTGAAACCAAAAACCGTTTAAATCAACATCCAGTGTTGTATTAAATTCCCGTTTAAAGATTGAATAACTCGCTCCGAATATTGAAGCAAATAATTAAATCAAATTTGAGAAGAACACTGGAGCAGCTTTTTGCTGAATGGGAATTCCCCGGAGAATTAATTTACCAATGACGTAAATCTTGCAAGTCAGGACATGTTTGTCTCAGTGGTTTTCCTTCAGATTTCAGAAATCCTCTAGATGACACAGCTCCAAAAATACATAACGCTAAAAAATCGAACATTTCACACGTAACATGCTAGGTTAAAAGTTTGAAAGATTTGTTTAGTTTCCATTTGTAGCAGATTTAAAGCTTTCAGAGCATTGCGTGATTCTTGCCGATCAGTGCCTTGTGAAAGTAAAAATTTGCTAACGCCAGCACATTCCAGGACACAAACGTAATGTAAATAAATGTAAATTCTTGCCCGCTAAAGCGTTTTTTCTTTTAAAGCATGAAATTTTAGTATTTTCCTTGATTCAACGCTTCAAAATACTTCACGCTGATCGAATATTTAAAGTAAAGACCAAAGGATTCGCAAAGATTTGAACCGTAGCTGATAATAGCTTTGAAAAATTACGTGACTCAAGGTCTAGCCGATCGAAAGTGAAACTTGTCACGTCAGCACATTCTTTTACACCAACGTAATGGTATTTATTCACAGAGTTTTGCCCACTGAATTATATTTCTCTTTAAAATCGTGGAAATTTAGTATTTTCCACGAGTCAAACGGTTCAAAATTGTATATTTCACACTAAACATTTTTTGTAAAGACAAAAAAAAAGAAAATTTCTCAATTTGGTCACTGATTTGTAGCTTCTAAACATCGCGTGACATTAAGCATGACCGAGTGGAGGTTTGGGACAGGTAACCGACAAAACGAAAAATAATAATAATAAACCCTGTGCAGAGCAAGAACTGCGCAGCGCAGTTAATAAACACAAGGTTTGAGAACGGGCAAAATTAATTTTCATTTGTATTACACAAGGAAGAATAGAATGTAAACGTAGAGTTATAGAAGCGTAGCTCTAGTTAAGAATTAAAATGTAGACCCATAGAAGCATACAGGTTGGAATAGTACGGAATAAGAACATAGGGCCGTAGAAGCGTAGAGTTTTTAATAAAAAAAGAAGACCTGTGGAAAGGTACCGTTAAGTTTGCAATTATAGAGCTGTAGACGCCTGGCGTTTACAATGAAAACTTAAAGTTGCAAAACCGCATAGTTTAAAATGAAAATGGAGCAGTGGTAGAAGCCTCGAGTTAAGAATAAAAACGTAGAACCGTAGAAGCGCACAGTTTAGAATGAAAATGTAGAGCCGTAGAAGCGTAGAGTTTAGAATAAAAACGTAGAGCCGTAGAACTGTGGTGTTTTGAATGAAAACGTAGAACCGTAGAACCGTAGAGTTTAGAATGAAAACGTAGAGCCGTATAACCATAGAGTTTAAAATGAAAACGTTAGGGTGTAGAAGCGTAGAGTTTAGAATGAAAACGTAGAGCCGTAGAGCCGTAGAGCCGTAGAGCCGTAGAGCCGTAGAGTTTAGAATGAAAACGTAGAGCTGTAGAAGCGTAGAGTTTAGAATGAAAACGTAGAGCCGTAGAGTTTAGAATGAAAACGTAGAGCCGTAGAACCGTAGAGTTTAGAAGGAAAACGTAGAGCCGTAGAGCCGTAGAGTTTAGAATGAAAACGTTAAGGTGTAGAACCGTAGAGTTTAGAATGAAAACGTTAGGCTGTAGAACCGTAGAGTTTAGAATGAAAACGTAGAGCCGTAGAGCCGTAGAGTTTAGAATGAAAACGTTAAGGTGTAGAACCGTAGAGTTTAGAATGAAAACGTTAGGCTGTAGAACCGTAGAGTTTAAAAAGAAAACGTAGAGCCGTAGAGTTTAGAATGAAAACGTAGAGCCGTAGAGTTTAGAATGAAAACGTAGAGCCGTAGAGCCGTAGAGCCGTAGAGCCGTAGAAGCGTAGAGTTTAGAATGGAAACGTAGAGCCGTAGAGCCGTAGAGTTTAGAATGAAAACGTAGAGCCGTAGAACTGTGGTGTTTTGAATGAAAACGTAGAACCGTAGAACCGTAGAGTTTAGAATGAAAACGTAGAGCCGTAGAGCCGTAGAGCCGTAGAGCCGTAGAGCCGTAGAGTTTAGAATGAAAACGTAGAGCTGTAGAAGCGTAGAGTTTAGAATGAAAACGTAGAGCCGTAGAGTTTAGAATGAAAACGTAGAGCCGTAGAACCGTAGAGTTTAGAAGGAAAACGTAGAGCCGTAGAGCCGTAGAGTTTAGAATGAAAACGTTAAGGTGTAGAACCGTAGAGTTTAGAATGAAAACGTTAGGCTGTAGAACCGTAGAGTTTAGAATGAAAACGTAGAGCCGTAGAGCCGTAGAGTTTAGAATGAAAACGTTAAGGTGTAGAACCGTAGAGTTTAGAATGAAAACGTTAGGCTGTAGAACCGTAGAGTTTAAAAAGAAAACGTAGAACCGTAGAGTTTAGAATGAAAACGTAGAGCCGTAGAGTTTAGAATGAAAACGTAGAGCCGTAGAGCCGTAGAGCCGTAGAGCCGTAGAAGCGTAGAGTTTAGAATGGAAACGTAGAGCCGTAGAGCCGTAGAGTTTAGAATGAAAACGTAGAGCCGTAGAGTTTAGAAGGAAAACGTAGAGCCGTAGAGCCGTAGAGTTTAGAATGAAGACGTAGAGCCGTAGAAGCGTGGAGTTTAGAATGAAAACGTAGAGCCGTAGAAGTGCACAGTTTAGAATAAAAACGTTGAGCCGTAGAAGTGTACAGTTTAGAATGAAAACGTAGAGCTGTTGGGCTGTAGAGTTTAGAATGAAAACGTTAAGTCGTAGAAGCGTAGAGTTTAGAATGAAAACGTAGAGCCGTAGAAGTGTAGAGTTTAGAAAGAAAACGTAGAGCTGTAGAACCGTAGAGTTTAGAATGAAAACGTAGAGCTTTAAAGTGAAGAGTTTAGAAAGAAAATGTAAAGCATTGATAACGAAAAGTTTAGAATGAAAACGCCTGTACTAATCTACGGCTATACGCATTTTCAAGAGCTACTGTCTTATCTGTGAGAACTGTTTAAAAAGTAGAAGCGTAGAGCTCTACGAAAATCTCTACGCCTATTCGGACCTCATAAAACGTGCCGGGTATAAATGTCATTATTTTGTTGTCACAACAAATTTAAGAACTGTCACCAGACATTACTAGTAAATACATTTTTATTATATTTTTTTGTCTTTGATTAACATATACCCATGGACAACATAGAGTATTTACTTTTAACTGGATTTTTCTTTTACTTTTTAATGCCCCACTTGTAAATAATTCTGAGAGTGGCACTAAATATGTTTTCCTGTTATATGTTCCGCACTTATATATTCAGGCATGGTATATTTAATAATATTTTACTCGCACTGACCATACATTCTCAAGTCGGAATTGAAGATTCGATCTAAACCATGCAGTGCAAGTTTATAAAGAAAAGATATATTTGGGGCAATTTACATGGTACAACTTCTTGCATGCAATAAGCTTATGACAGGCCTAAGACATGACTTTGGACCATTTAAACGTGTGCCCGTCTGTCGTTAGGATGTGGTAGGTTGATCTACAGGGTGCAATTATACTGTTGTCATGGTGCTGTGAGTTGGTGTGCCACATGCGATAATCGTGAATGTGAATCGTAGGTAAAATCGTACCCTCGACACAGTACTTAAATTATTCAGTATACCCAGAAATTTTTTTTCTTAGTTTTCTCAACAGGAGTTAAGCCCATAACTGCAGTGGTGGATCAAGGGGAGGGACCCAGGGGGGGGGGGGGCGGTCCCCACCTTACTTTCAGGCCAAACCAAGGCCTGTAGGGCTGAGAAAAATTATTTTCGAGCAAGCCCCCCTTGTATTCTTGGAGTCCTGATGATTGAGCCCCCACTTACCCCCGATGCCTGAAGGTCTGGATCTGCCACTGAACTGTTTGTACATGGGAGACCTCAATTAAAATTCATCCCTTAAGTAGCCATCTGACTGACAATGCTAATGTGTGTGGGCTTGAGTTATGTTTACTGGAGCAGTCTCCAATAAAAACCATTCTCTTACAGTGTATATGATAAGATAAAAGATTTTACAGATGTCTACCTTCTGGCAAAGACAGGATAACTGGTCAGTCTTGTAACTAGTGGTCCAATCCAGGCATTAGATACCAGCTGTTATAAAGAAAGCAATTTTCAGAATTTTTATCAAAAAAGAAAAGAAAATGTAGTTCCACAGTTGCTGTATTAAGTTATAAGGAAAACGCACAGGCTTTGTGTTGTTTAAAGTCTTTTACTGGCTGTTTTAACTAGCTACTTTGGTGTGAAGGGGGACAGGGGGTGGGAGGGGTATGGGAGGTAGGAGAAGAGAGGGAAGGAAGCAGAATTCCCCCAGGGGGGGGGGGTACTCAAAAAAGTTTTCTACGGGGAGGCTCCGCTCCAAGTTCTAACCCCTTACCCTTTTATATACCATTTTTGACAGAAATTGTACCCCTTTCGTATACCTTTAACTGAAAAAAAGGTACCCCTTTCATATACCTAAGAGACATGGCGTGGACTTAAAATAGGACGTTTTCTTGTCATTTTTATGTAGCGCTTAATAAATTAAAATAATACAGCCATAAATTGCGTCTGTTCGAAATATTTTTATTAATTAAAGGCCTTTTTAAATAGCCAAATGACAGATTTCCATACCCTTTCATATACTTAAACTCGTGAAATCCCTACCCTTTTATATACCTGAAGCCAGAAAAAGGTACCCCTTTCGGGCAGAGCCTCCCCGTCTAGGTCATTATAGGGAGTATCCCCCCGGGAGAATTCCCAAGGTGGCAGGAAGGGGGAGAAAATTAATACATTTTGCAGCATTTTGTAATAATAATATTTTACAAAAGAAATAGCAATATATAAGAGGTCGGAACCACTAAAGGAGGGGCAGGAACCAGGAGAGAAAGGTACAGGAAGTGAGAAGTTCAGATCCTCTCCCCCCCCCCCCCTACCTCTAACCACTGCGGTGAAGATGATCAGAAACACAAAAAGTGAAAATGGCCAGAAGAAAAAAACCCAGTGAAGGCCATCTTGAAATTATAACCCAATTATTCTCATTATACAACCATGCAGATTCTTCAAAGCTGAACGACAACCCTGAATTCAATGTTTTATATAAGGGGACAAACGTTTTTATTAAATACAAACACTGTTATGCAGACCTTTTGAATTGCTTTTGGGAAGTTTGTTTCTGGAAAAATACCTGTGGTAAAGAAGAAAATAAACAGACTGATTAGTATAAAAAGGTATGACATTATAAAAATGCAAATCAGTGCTCACATCTACACCATCCTAAAATAACACTGCAATTCTAAAAAACGAAATAATATTAATACAATGTTTGGGACTGAAAGAAAAGTCAGATGCCTGTTTGTACCAGCACTCACTGATAGGTTTCAACGGCATGAAGTGACTTGGAAGCACTGTGAGATAAAGTGAAGTGTCTTGCTCAAGAACCCAAGACACAATGTCCGCACCCAGCTATAGGCATGGATACTCAATCTAGAACTCAAAACTGACCAGTGGGCTACTACACTGCCACTGTGCCTTCACAATAAATATTTTATAATACTAACAAATAAATGTAAAAAATTCATCTTTATTAAGCTTACAGTTTAAAACAATTGTGAATGTATATACCCCAGTAATTTGTAAGCCTTTTTAACCCTTTTATTGGCCCCTGGGTAGAGAAAGGCACTGTGCCTAAAAACGCAATCACCCCAGGCAGGGCTAAACCCCATTATGCTCTGGATTCAGCGCCCAGTAATAGAATGGGACAAGCATTTGTTGAGATCAAGATGGAGTTATATTGCAGTAAAATATACTTCAGTGGAACCTAGATTTAATGAGCCTATATATAACATTTGCCCTTGGGGTAACGAATCATATTCTTCGCCCCATTGACAAAATAAATGGAAAAGAACCTTAATAAAATGAAACCTCCGTATAGCAAGCATATTTTTCCAGGCCCTTGACCTCGTTATATTGATCCATGTGCAAAAGCGAAGTATTATAATTATAATTTATCACTTTACAAATTCTTCTGATAATATGCCATACATCTTAGACTAGCTAATGGTTTCTACAGAATCAACCTTCCATAGTTTAATAAGTGATTACCTCCATTAGTTAAGCACAGTGATTCTATTTTAGTATACTCTGTTGGATCCTGTTGTTTACTTTTTCTTTCTTCATATCTGTAAGTCGATAAAAATTTCAATTATATATAATTGTAATCACTGTGAAAATGTCATCATTCTAGTTATAAAATCTGACTGACGCAGTCCTAAAAATAAAGAAGTGATTGACTGAAAATACTTATTTTTTAGTGCAACCACTTGCAAAATAGTAAAAATACTCTTCCAGAAATTGTAGTTTTCTTTAACAACATGCCCTGGCTGGAAAAACAAACAATCATTTTCATTCTGAGTCCCCCTCCTCTTTCTCAAAAATGTTGTTGAAAGATTTGAAAATTGTAATCCTGAAATTTAGATAACATTGATCAGGGAGAGACAGGGAGGGGGAGGGTACAAGGAATTGAAAAATAATATAATCTAATTTTTAAATTACATCTTTAACCATGAGTGACTCAACTCGTTTGTAAACAATTGTAGCCTCACAGGTTTGCAATACATGAAAAAGCTTCATTCACAGCTTCATAACACTCTGCATGCATTGCATGCCTATTCAGTGTCTCGACCAAAAAGAAATTATTTTACAATGTAATCATTACCGATAACTTACCTTGCTAACATTTCAAGAGCAACTGTATCACCCAGATCATGTGCTAAAATGTGAACCTTCTGAATTCCAAGATAACGTAGAAATTCTTCCTGTATCGAAGCTTGCTCCATCACGGTGTATTCTCTTCCACGCTTGATAAAAGAAATGGGCAATGAATCAGTAATCATAAACACATGACGTGAATTGAGGGGACTGCCATTTTCTCCCTTTCATCTCTCCCTCTCCCTGCCTTCCCCTCCCCAGCCTCCCCATTTCTTCCCCACTTCCTCCCTCTCTTCCTCTTTCAAACCCCTCCCTATCTCTTCCCATCCCCCACTTCTTCTTTCCTCACCCTCCCCACACCTTCCCATTTTCCTCTTTCCTTTATCTCCTCTTTCCCACTTGTCCCCTCCCCTCTTCCACTTTCCTGCCCCTCCCTCACCCTTTCTCTCCCACTCCCGATCCACCTTCCCTCTTGCCATTTCTCTCAATCACCCTCTCCCCTACATCTCCCCCTTCACTCTCTCTCCTCCCTTCCCTCTCCCTCCCTCCCCTTTCCTTCCCTCTTTCCACACCTTTCTTTATCTTGGGTTTGTGTAGAGGAACTGGGGATGACATAATCAGGCCACTATATACCTGATGATCAAATAGCTTCAGCCACAGATTTTCTATTTTCCTTGTCTTGTATAAGCTTAAGCCATACAAATCTACATGCAATATTGTTATACGAAATACATAGGCCTAGAACTACTCACTGGTTTATCACTAAATCCTAAGCCAAGCATATCTGCTGCAATAACCCTTCCAAAGCTTCTCTTCAGTGGTTCCCAGACCTAAAATTATAAAAGAAAGAAATAACTGCAATAAAGAGCTTAGCCTGTGAACGCAGACACATTTCCGGCTGTTGGAATACGCCTGCATTTGCAGGCTATGCAGAGCTGGGTATCATAACTCTTTAAGCTGACGGTACAGTACACTAGAGCATCTAGCTGAGTTAACAGGCTTCCGTGCCCGTTTGCTCGGCCATGAGCTCACTGCACATTTTACCGCAGACAGTGAGAAAAGTGCTAAGCTAGTTTGAAATGGCACCAGGAATAACCATAGAAGAGATTGCCCTTCTCTTTATTGATGAGACCGATTCATCGTTGTAGAAAAAAATATAAAAAAAATTGCTGGGCAAATGGTAGTGTGTGGCCAGCCTAATGAATTTTATATTCACAAAGCCTAACCCTTTTACCCTAAGATTTAGAAATATTAATTAAGAAACAAGGGTAAATTATTACCTTAGACCAATCATAATTACTTGTAGGAAATCCATGGATGCAAAGAACTACAATGCCCTCATCTTCTTTGAAACCTCTAAAATCTGCAAACAATTTCGTGATTGTATTAAAAGTAACGGTACAGTAGACAAACACTATGAAAGGTCACGATCAACAAAGCCCTTTTATTCCAGGGATGTCAAAGAGGTCTTTGAAAGACCTTTCCTTGCAGTATTGCGAAAGCAAAATTAATATTGCATACACATGCAAAGAACAGTAGTTTTTTAAATCTACAGTGTGTATAGTTTTATACTTCAGACGTTCTGTTAGTTTGTAGAGAAATAAATCTGGAAAAAAATCATTGCAACTGACAGACATGCAAAACATGAGATATTCGCGCCAACAAGCTTACCTTGATAAAATATAGCGTTCCCCTTGTAATTAAAATATTGGCCCATAATTCTCCATTCCTCTAGTCTTTGAGAGAATCGCGGAGCTGGTAGATTGATAAAAGTCGCTATTGCAACTACAGCCACGGCGCAAACTACTTGAAAATTGGAGATCGCCATTTTGGAAGCTTGGAAGCAGAAGGCATGCAAGAAATATGATCCACCCACCCCTCCCATGCTACGTCTTGTAACGACTTAGTAACCGCGTACTTGGCGACGCTCGGAAATCTACAAAATGTCTGCCACAAGTAGATCAGTGAAAAAACCTGCAAATGTAAGCTTGATTTTACTGTTCCTAATGCAAAGCCGATTTAATCAGTTTGTGATTTGTATGTGAAACTAGCAGAGGACTGGTTTTTCTTGTTATTTTTTGCAGATTTTGGAAAAGAAAATCCACAAAAATCCAAAGTATGAACATATCGCTGCAACCGTTGACACGGGTACGTGAAGGATTCAAGATTGAAATGTCAATTTTTTCGATTCTCAGAATCTCATTTTCAAAAATATTAACTTCACAATTTTTGTATTTAAATCTTTTGATAGGAGCCAGCGTTTCTAAATATATGCAGAAAATCGAAGAAGTACGGAAAAGTAAGTTTCTATAATCCGATTAACGACCACATGAAATATACAATATACAGTGTTGCCTAGTACCCTAGGTGGTTTCATTAATGATTTAACGTAACATTCAAAGGTACATCTGGGACGAGCAAATCACAAGGCGTCCTAAAAATAAATTGCAGTTAAATTAATCTCAAGCATTTTAGTTTCCCAAATTTAATTAAAATAGTCTAAGGCCCGGTTCAGACGCTGATCTTTTCATGAGCCGAACCTAATTCCTTGAATTAAGTACATGAAAAGATCGGCGTCTGAATCAAATTAGAACGGCTATTTCAATTTGGAACGGCTCACCCGTTCTTCCCGCCTGGCTTGGCCGAGAATTCGTGTGCCAATCCTAATTCATAAATTATTATAATGTATTTTGCCAGCAGTGTACCTCAATTATTGGAACTGTATTAGGAACGGCCTTGGAACGGCCAAAAAGTATGGCGTCTGAATCAAGAGGCGTACTTTTGTCAATTTGGGTCAGTCTAAATTTGATTTGAGTTCGGCTCATGAAAAGTATGGCGTCTGAACCGGGCCTAAGTGATCTATGCATGACTTACATGTATTATATCAATCCATGATCTCCATGCATATCAAATGGAAAAGGTTCCTTGTTAATGCTGTGAAGTGCTCGAGTCGTGCAATTCAAATGTTTATTATGGTTGGTAAAAGTTACAAGTGAATGCATTTTTAAGTCCAGTGGTAAATATTTAGAGGGGCTTATTGTCAGTGAGTTTTCTTAGTTCCTTTCCAAATTTGAGGTCAGCTGGGTTTTTTGGAAGGTGGATAAGGTGGGTGGGTTATTGAAAGCTCCAAATAAAATTCTCTTAGCCAATATTGATAAAAAGAGAAAGATTTGCTACTATAATAAAATATTACAGTTATCTACAATATGGTACTGCAACATTAAGTAATTTGTTTTTTCATACCTTACTTGTACAGATTACAAATACAGAAAAGATGAGATCTTCAAGAGGATGAAGGTTTCAACTTTAGTCCAACTGGTATGTAATTTTTTGCGATAATTTTATAATTTCTGTCACCTGTTCAATTTCAGTTTTTTACTGTATCTGTACAATGTAATCCTGATTTCTCAAACAATTGGTTTTTGAACCTTTGGACAACAAAAACCAAAAGTGCTTCCCTTGGATTTGTCTCCCTCACTTGAACACTGTAATATAACTCCCGTTTTCTTAAACTCCTGATCTTACGAACCAATTTGCTTTTTCTTGGAGGCACAAACAACAACAACAACAATCTTTATTTGTGCCCAGAAAAGTAACAATAAATAAATACAAGCAAGAGGGAAAATTTACAATAAAAAAAGAGCACAGCCACTTAGAAATAGCTAAGGCTAATTGAGCTAAGTGGCTGAAAATGGAAGGTGCAGTGGCCTAATGGTTAGTTCACTGGACTCTGGATCAAATGGTCTGGGGTTCAAACCCTGGCTGGGGCTCAGTCAGGGCCGTACCTAGCGGGGGACAGAGGGGTCAGGGGGGGGGGGCAGTTGCCCCTGCCAGGAAAACTTGCGCTTGCAGACAAAAAACCCTAGGTACAGCCCTGGCTCTGCATTTTGTGTTTTGTGGCAAGACACTTAACTCTCACAGAGCCTCTCTTCACCTTGGTGTATAAATGGGTACTGGGAATTGAATGCTGGGGAGTAACCCTACAATGGACTAGCATCCCATCCAGGGGGAGGGGGAGTACAGATACCCTAGTCAATGCTACGCCATGGAAACGGGGATAAGCCCCAACCTGATGGGCTACTAGGCTCCAACGCAGTCTTTTTGCCTTAGAGGAACGAGAAATTGAGATTCCACTGTATCGGATTTATAAAAATGCTAACTGATTATTGATTCCTTAGTTTTTCCTTGTTACGCAAGAGTGTTTCATTTTTTTAAAGATCCTTCAAGTTGCTGAGGCTGTTAGTTTGGAGCAAGAAAGGAGTAGTTTATCAACTGCTGGAGGTTTGTACTTTAATCCATTTTGTTGTTTTTTTCATGTGAGGTTAACTCTGTTAAAGGAGCTATGTCACAGGATTTCACAAAATTTTGGTCTAAACTGAACATCTGAAATAAGTGGTAGGCAACTAAACCCATTAACTTTGAACATCTAAAGGACGATATAACCTTAATTTGCGGATTGAAGTCAAACTTTGGCCATAAATATTGATTTTCTTGAAAATAGGGGTGTAATGATACATCGAACTATTGATGCATCGCGATTGGGAGTGCTCCGATAGCGATGCATCGATTGCAATTTCAACTATCGATAACAATCGCAATAGTGTCACCCCAATAGTCACCCCTACTTGAAAATGCGCGGAAACAACTTGAAAACGTTAGCCAAACTTTTTCAAGTTGCAATCCAATTCCATCCTAGCCATGCATCCACAGCCAAACACGCTTGTAAACAGTTTCAGTGCTGTAATATAGCAATAGTTAATAAGCAATAGTAAAAAGTCTAGAAAAGGACTCATATTAAGAGTATTTCTACTGTAAGTATGATAAAAGGGTACCATTTTCCCATGGAAAGTAAATCTTTCAGGTTAAGAATCAATGTTAAAATTGTGCGACGTTTTGACCACTCTTCAGTTTAGCTTGATAACGACCGAAGAGCGGTTGAAACGTTGCGCAATTTTACTGTTGATTCTTATTCTTCAGTGTTTTAAAAAACCCTTACTGATAAAGTAAATCGATGATTAAGGTTGCTGTCAAAAAATGGTACTGGTATATAAAAAGTTAAAGGACTTGGAACTTAGGGGGGCACTGCCTCATACTTTCTTGGAAGTTCACCGGTTGGCTTTCATTCCAATCTCTAATATGCCCAGTTCCTAGGGTGTTTAGGTGTCTGACTTGTATTGTGTTGGGCACCCAGGATAACTGAAAAGTAGGTGGGCCCGTGTGATAAAACACCAATTGACGTAATAAACAAAGGATTCAAAGGATGCTTGTCTTCTCTGCAAAGGAGAGTGCTTTGACAGTTTTGCTGTATAAGGCATTAGCACTCATAAGATGTTCTGTAATTTACTCTTTGTTACAGGTGAAAGTGTGATGTCAGATGAAACACTCACAGCTGAAGACAAGGACACCTCTGCAGAGGGTGAGGGAGTTCCCGCCCTGAATCTTGAAGATGACGAGGCACGGCCAGATTCAACAGCAAGAAGTACTGCACGATCCACACTAGAGAGGTAACAAGTGTAAATTTAGCTTAGGGCCTAGTGCCCCACTGTGGTCAATCAGGCCAGAGCTTATCCTGGTTTCCATAGCATCAAGGAATTAGGAGTACTTCTTCTTCTCCCTGGGTGGGTTGCTAGTCCATTGCACCCATTTATACTCCGCGGTGGAGAGGGCACTATGAGAGTTAGATTTCTTGCCTTAGAACATGTTGCAGTGACCGTGGCTTAGGCTCGACCCCGGACCTGAGGTCGAGTGTGCTAACCATTAGGCCACCATGGTTCATAACACACACACTTATAACACCTCCTTTACAGAATGCTGCTTTGCAAAATCCTTTGAGTCCCTATTTGCTTCATGCTAACCAGAGTTAACTGCTGGACTTCCCCCACCCTGGGTAAAGGTTTGCTCCAGGTAAGTGCTTAAACTAAAGGGATGACTTAACTTTTACCTTTTTTGACATTAAAGGGACACTGTCACTGGGATTTTTCTGCTTTTCAGTAAAAGGTACTAAAATTGACGAAAAAATCTCGCTTGTACACAAAATGTGCCTAGAACATCAAGATGAAGATGTAAAGTAAATTGTTGTTGAAGGAGGTGGGGAGCCGTTATTAGTTTTTAGCTGTTTTTCCAGGTCACAAGGGCAGAACTTAAAAAAGTCAGCCTAACCTTTTCAAGTTGAGATCTAAAGTTCTTGATGCCATCACAATAATATCACTTGTTTTTAGCTTCAGTACACTTGCATGTTGTTTTTTTTTTTTTAAAAACTGGACCACGATTCATAGGTTTCCATACGTCTTTAAGCTATTGAGTTTTTGAAGTGGGGCTCGTGACAGTGTCCCTTTAAGGGATGGCCTCCCCCCCCCCTGGGGGGCCTCCAGGTTTTGTCCATGGTAGGAAGTCCCAGGCTGCTTAGCCACTTAGGCTTGAAAATAGACTTTACCTTTGCCATTTTAATATTCACCAAATATTTTTCTCATTACCCTGAGCATTTTAAATACTGGTTCTAATTGTTCTTTAGTCTAATACATGGTGTTGGAGAGGTTGACATCCAAGACAAGGATGAAAAAGATGGTAGAGACACCAGTTACAACGAAGAGCAGTCATTGGTTCCAGAAGTCGAGTCGCTACCTTACCTTTTGCTTGACGTCAGAGAGGAGGATGCATACAAACAATGTCATATAATAGGGGGTGAGTATTCTTCAGGTACTTTACTCTTACATGCATTGATATATCTATGGAAATGCATGTACTCCTTTGAAGAACTATTTTAAAAGAGTTAATCACAGTGTCAATACTAGGAACAGATTTTCCTCTATCGAACTGCTGAAAATGATGCTAGAGTTTGGCTGTCGTATTTTTTTGTTTTTAGGAGCCTCCGTTTTTAACAGTTTATCGTCGGACATGAGAAATCTGAACTCTAGGCTTCTATTTAAACAAAAAGTTAAAGAACATTTTTATTTGTAATTTTTATGCATAAGCTTTTATATGTTTTTGACCATTGTAGTTTTAACATTTTTAAACTTACTATTTTTACCTTTTTAAATTTTTAAAATCTTACAAGACCTAAGATAACAGTACTCTCAAGAACTGATGGGTTAATCCTGTTAAAAATATTCGTTTATTATTATTATTATTTATTATTATTATTATGCACCCCTATGCATCCCACCCCTCCCTTTCCCCGATGTTGGAAGTTATAAGGTTTGAAGTACCATGCATTTTGCCCCCCTCCCCCCTTCCATGTTTATTTTGCCCTTCCCCCCCCCCCTTAACCCATTGGCGCCTGTGTCGCCTGCCCTTTACGATTTTCTTAAGAATTTGTACAAAGTCTATGTGTTTTTGCGAGCTCCAAAATGATGCGCGGAGGTGAATAAAAATTTATCGCTGTCTTGTAATTTGGTTTGGGATCAATTTATATGGCTGAGAATCTCTTTTAGTCATAAATTGGTATTTCAACATGTCTAGTTTAAAATATAAGTTTACTTCAGAAACTAATTGTTTGTCTGAATTTGCTGCGCATATGGTTTATTTTTTCCACTCGTGCGTTTGCGTTCAATGCCGTAAAATAGCCAGGTATTTAGGGGTGGGTGCATGCGTAAAACCTTCAGGCGTCAATGGGTTAATTGAGTTGTTAAGCATTTCTGTCAAGAGTTAACAAGAGTTTATTTCTGGCATCTGATCTCCTGTTTCAAAACAAACCGAGCTTCAGCCAATAGTAAGCATATTAGTCATGACTGACCAATTTTTTGTTTCATTTTATTTACAGCACTAAGTTATCCATCTGCAATGCTGTCAAGGTCATACAACTATTTTACCAAGGAAATACTTACATTTGTATCCTTCAACGTTATACACTCCCCATGGATTATATCTTGTACGTGTTAGTTGTTACCCTGGTTTAACACACTGGACTTCAAACAGACCTGGTGAAAATTGGATGTATGCAATAGCAGACAAAAAGCCTTTAAAGGGCGTTTCTCCAAAATTACTTTGTTTCTTGAAAGAAACAATAACATTGTTCTCATCATGTACTTTCTTGATGAGCTTTTGGAGAAATTAACGCGAATTTTCAAAATGTGCGTTAATTTATGTGGCGTTTTTTAATGCTTTTTAAATAGTGGTGCCTTAATTTCCACAACACTAATTTACACTTTTTTTGAAAAAACCTTCTGTCCTAACCTAGAAGAAATCGAAAAACTTATCAACAGTTTTCTATATTTTGTCGTTTAAATCGATGTTTCACAAGATTTCAAGTTCCTCTCTGAAGTAACTTTAATAATCTATATCATGTTTTGTTTGCTTTATTCCAAAGTTTGTTCTTTTGTCATTACCAAAAGTGTTTTCTTTGTGCCATTCGCTTAAATTTCCGTCAGCAGGAAATATTACATCTTCATTCCCGTGAATTTTCTTTTGTTTAATGATGAACTGTTTGTTTATTATATTCCAGGTATACACGTAACAGGGACATAGCAGATAATGAACTGAAAATGTCAGAACTGGGCAACTTCGTTGTCTGTATGTAAAGAAAAAACTTTCCTAGATTAAGTCAGTAAGATTGAAAAATACTTGTAGTCTTCGAAATCTTTAGGAAAAGAAAGAATGATTCCAATAGAAAAATCGTTTCCCATATCCATGACCAAATGTATAATTTTTTTTTGTCTCTCGTGAGGAAACATCTTGTTGATTTAAATTTGAACCTGATGTAGTACATTTACCTTATTCTTACTAATTTTCGCGCGAACTCAATTTCGCGAAAATTCGGGAGCCAAATTTCGCGAGTATTAATTTTCGCGATTGCAAGAAAACTTAGAGCAAAAGTGTATTAAATTTTGCTATTTTGTCAGTGTTTTTTAGATCAGTCGTCAAAGACTAAGGAACTACTGGAAATATACAAAGGTCTGGTTCAATGTAACTACAAGGAGCCTGCAAACGGAAACTTTGGTGACTGTATACTAAAAAGGTTTTGGCCGATTTACAAGCTGAAGAAAGTGGAAATCAGAGGAAGGGGATATTTTACAAGGAGGGATAGTTGCCGTTTCAAACATTTACTAAAATTTGTTTTGTTTTGATACAAAATATGGTATTATTTTTCGCGTGTTTAAATTTCGGTTTTTTTTTGCGCGTATTAATGTTCGCGATTATTTTGAAATCGCGAAAAAAGTACTCGCGAAAATTAATAAGAATAAGGTAGATGTATAAGACTTGCAAAACGAGGAAACGGTTTCGGAAATCGTAGCGCACATGTTTAATTTCCCCAATGTTTTGGGAAGCAATGTTTCCAGCGACAATTTTTGTCTCCAACAAGCAAAATCTGCTTCTGCTACACCGCAGAAACATTCCCTGCTTCCGCGTGACATGGAACCATGGCAAAACGAGGAAACAATTTAATATGGAAACATGTCTACTCGTTTAGCGGGCCTGTAGTAGATTTAAATGTTACCGTATATCTATTTACCTTTTGTAGTTTTAGCGTATACTTCTTAACTTTCAAAAAACAAATCAACAGAAAAATAAACTAGGGAAGATAATTGTTCTTTACGATGAGGACGAGAGACTAGCGCCAGCCGCAGCAACAACATTTGTGCAGAGAGAAGTCGATAATGTGTTCATGTTATCGGGAGGTAAGATGAGTATTTTGTACTCCAACAAAGGGTCTATCTATTTCACGAGGTTCTTGTTGGAAATTGTGAGTTTGAGTTAAAAATCGAGTTGGAGTTAAAACGTCAAGGTACTATTTCTAGCCTGAAAAACACTAAACGTCAAAAGCTTTCAGGTTAGCCTAATTAACACTTTGGTCAACTCATTAGCAGTCCGTTAGCCTCTTTAGGGTTAGGGTTGTTAAGTTAGAGATAACTTTCGTATGTAGGTAAGAGTAACACTATTTAAGATTTATCGTCATTGAACTTAAAACAGAACTTTTTTAAAAAAAATAAAAACGTTTTGACTCTTACTCTTTATTTATTCTCTAACTCGAATGCGAAATTCCAGCTCAACTATGCTCAAACTCAAACTCGAACTCATAAACTTAATACACTCTCCGTCAAGATATATACGATATATACGAAAACGTTTCTCGTGCGAAAGCGCGCAAGTCCTAAGAAGACCTCTTTTTAAGCCTGTCTGTTTGCCTAGTTTTCTGAGAAACAACTTTTTTGCAGGTCTCAAAGTGCTGTGCAAGAAGTTCCCTGAAGGTCTACTTACAGGCCAAGTGCCACAATCTTGCTGGCCCACCCCTCCCCCCTCACGAAAGTCATCCGGGAAAGCAGACAGTGCAAATCGACCCAGGCCTCCACCTGCCGGTGCCGCTGATCAGAAATGGTTCTATCCAGAGGGTATCCTTTGCCAAGAACTGTTTGTAAATAGGCAAATTATTGACCGTTGAATATCGATAAACAGAATGTCAAGGCTATTTACATAAACGTTTGAGTGACTTTATTACTGTACTGTAAGATATAAAATTAAATCTAGTGAATTTCAGTGGAAAGCCTGCGAAAAATAGGTCAAGAATATTTGAATCAAAAACTTGCAACTGATGCCATTAGCGGCCGAGAGAAGTCAGTATTATATCATATATATATTTTTTATAATCAATAATTTTAGTTAAGGACAACAGGGAATGAGGTATTTGAATGAGGTATCTAAAGACGCTTGCATGCGCGCCCAAAGTCCTTATGTCAGTGGGGTTTTGTATTGCTTAGCAACGCTATAACGCTTTTGCTGTAAATCGTGGGCTCACTCAATTCAGCTGACTGTAGTGACGTTCAGTTTGCTTATTCTAGTTGATAACAGATGTTTGTGTTACGTTCTCTCTTTGACATGGATTCAGATCTGATGAAACTTGAAGGAAAACTCGACGATGAACTTCTGAGTCAGGACAGTAAGTTTTGGCACAACGCAACAAAAATATTTTAAAAAAATGTATTACATTGTACAGAATTTAATAAATGTTTGGCGGCGCAGTGACCTATTGGCCTTTTTGTGTGGCGGTTAACCGTGGAAGGCTACTGCGCATTTCCACCTCCTCGAAGGAACCCTGAAAAGCACGGACAAAAAAAAAAAAAAAAGAATTATAAAAGCCAGTGGCTCTTAAAACGTCTGTGCTTGAGCTTGTCGGGAAGCCTCCAATTTCCGCAACAAAATTGAATAAATGACGTTTAAGGATTTTAATCTCTCACATTTTGAATTCCATCACGGCTCTCATTCGAGAAAACAAAACACCACTAAGCGCAAATTACATGGCAATAGGCTTCTTTCGATATATTAAAATTTGGCTTGGTAGCGAGTAGCCTGCGAACGCTTGTCTCGGTGGAGACAAGCGACAGCCGGAAATGCGTCTGCGTTGATGTAGGAGGCCGGAGGACAAAACAAAAGAAATTTTACAAGCATGTTTATTCATTTCCTTTGTTTGTGTCCTTTAGGCCTCGCTACCAAGTGAATTTTAATATATCAAAAGAAGCCTATTGAACATTACTAGTCTCATTACATATCAAACTGTCAATCAAAACAACTCAGGCCCAGTCTCCGACAAGCTCTCTATTAATAATGTTGTTATTTTGCAGGTCGTCAAAGTTCCCGTATGTCCAGTCGGTCAGGAGTGTCATCGGCGAGCCGAGCATCAACTGCCGCCAGCACAGCCACAAGCCGCAGCAACAAACCTGTGTGGAAATAGAATTAATAAATTAACATGTACATTTTCTCCAGCACCACTCGTGTGATATAGCACGCGAAGTCCTGGGCCCCAGGGAACCTCCTTTGAACGTGACACTGCCCTAATATGGAGTCCAATTACATTAGTATTGGGCCAACATTTGGACGCATAGAGCAAAAGTCATGACTGATTTTTATTTTCAATTTCGAGTACCGGTACTGAACAGTTTCTAAACTTGCCTGCTTGCTGGTTGCGTACATGAAGTCAAAATTTTCTGAGCCCATGGTTGTCGCTGACCTGTCAGCTGAACTACAACGAGGGATGACGTCACAGTGGAGAGAAATGTTCTCTTTTTTTCAGTCATCAAGTTCCCGAGAAAGACTAAGCTCGCAGTTTTCGTCGGAGTGGTTGACGTAGCAACGTTAGGATTGCACGTGAATGTTACCAACATATTTGATTGGATAGCAAGACTTTGAAACTCTTCAAGTGCCACTAGTGTGGACTTAAACTGAGGGACCTGAGAACAAGGAAGGAGGAGCGAGAGACCACTTCCCCCTTACTTTAAATGAGATGTATTAATTCCTAGTTTAGTAACAAAATGATATCCAGTCTCGCGCATGTCTGCATTTATGCCCGCAACAGATACGCGAACCTTGAAAAATATGTAATATATTTGTATTTTTTTCATGCACTAAACTGTTTTATATTAGATACGCTCTTGGAAGCATCATATTCAACGCATTTTCTTTTACATGTAAATGCGTTTAAGGGTTCTTGACTTGGCACGGAGTGTAAGAAAATGTGAGCGTGACGGTCTCTTCATCTGTCTTGTAAATAAATGAGACTCGCTTGTGTAAAAAAATATATACCGTCTCATTTATTTGTTTGCAAATGTAAACAATTTTATAAACAATTGTTCCGTGAGGGTGCGTTGATATGAGGTTACAATTAATTAACGAGGCGCCGAGTTGGTGATAGTCATCTCATATCCAACAGACGCTAATGGAATCATTGATTCATTAAAGGGGCGAGGTCACGGTATTTTAATTAATTCCATTTATTTTCGTTAATTAAGAGCTGTAAACTTCAAATTGGTAGAGCAGAAGTCTTTAATTGGCAAAATCACGGCCACATAACAAACAAGGATGATTTTCGAGCATTGTAAACGACATTTTCATACAACTTGAGATAAACTTGAAAAAAGGCAGGCCGACGTTTTTCAAGTTTACCCGAACGCAATCCGTTTTAATCTTCTCGAATTTTGCACATCCATGTCCCTTTTTGGCCTTTCAGTGTTTCTTTTGCGTTATTCTACAGTTTTAAGCCGTTATTGTGATATTTCAGTTAATTCTATGACCAGGGGCCAGTTGTTCATAACACTATCCACCGGATAACTCGCTATCCACTGGATAAATGCTAACAAAACATACTTCGCTATCCATCGGATAGTGTTATCCACCCTTTGAGCAACAGGGGCCTGATGGTCAGTACTGAAATTGCCTAAAATTGCGTGACGTAGCCCTTTTAAATTGACGTACTGTCGTATTGCATTCTTCGCCGAATCTCTTGACCTTGGCTCTGTTAAAACTGAAAATAGCATTTGGTACACCGAACTGAGACTTACCTGTACTGGACTAGGTGTATAAAGAAGTGATGAGCAAAACAAGTGGCAGATATTCTATTGGGCGGGTTATTTCGCCGTCTCGTTTCTTCGTTGAGGTTTATGACCAATAACAGTAAATATGATTATATTCCAACTCTGCTTCGCAGAGTACAAGTAACGCGCGAAACTAGAACAAATCGGGCCGTAACCAGACCTTTTGCATAGACGTGTCAAGATCTTGCTTGGAGGTTCTGAGGGCATGCCCCCCCCCCCCCCCAGAAATTTGGTTTCCTAGAAGCTCTGAAACTCTTTCTTGAACATTTTTCGTGAGGCGTTTCTTGAAATGAAATAATCCTGTTCAACTGGGGATTATTTTCCCAATGAAACATATTTTGTTTTTAATTTTTTTTAAAATCAAGACGAGGCAAGTGTCGTACTTCTTGCCCTTGCCCTTACGGCCCTGCAAATATCTCACGTTATAACCCACCCATTAATTTTTGCGCGCGCTCATTGGACAAAAGGCATCACGTGGTACAAAATCGGGCTTTCTAGGGAAAACAACTGTCTAAAAGACTTCTAAATGCTCGCGCAAAATGGTGTAAATGACGAATTTAGACGACGCGATTTCTGTAACGAACGAAGAAATTTGTATGTACAGAGGTCGCTACGATGACTCTTGATTTGTGAGTGCGAGATATTGCCTTCTTTTACTCGTTCTAAATTTGTTAATTTTGAAAAAATGTCCTTCTTCTACTCGTTCTAAATTTGTAAAATAAAAGTAAATTCCCTTACCGTTGATTTTACGTGACTACATTCTTAATAAATTCGCCATTAACTTACGCCATTTTGCGCGAGAATTTAGACAGTTGTTTTCCCTATATAGCGCGAGTCCCTTAAAAGTAAGGAAAGCCCAAAATCGGACGACGGGTATCAGCGAATATCACTCACTCATGCCCATTACGCCAAAGTGGCATGTAGGGCAGCAACGTGCTCCCTCCACATCTGGCGGTCCCTTGCCATGAACTTGATGCCCTCCCAGGTCTTCCCCATCTCCTTTATTTCCTTCTCAACCGTCCGTCGCCATGTGATCTTTGGGCGACCTCTCTTTCGTTTCCCTTCTGGCGTCCAGTGCAGGGCGGTTTTTGCAATGGAAGTTTCCTGGCGAGCGACGTGGCCAATCCACCTCCAGCGTCTCTTCGAATTCATCAAGATGGTAGCCATTGGTTTAGTTTTACACCGTTCAAAGAGATCTTTATTTGAGATGACATTGGGCCATTGAATATACCCCGTCCGATTTGATATCTGTCCCCCGATTTTGTAGGCAAGCACAAAACAAACGAATGAAGTCGCCTTATTCAATTCTAACTTTTAATGAAATCACAGAGTTAAAAAATCACGTTAACCTGAATTAACTTACATTTGTTTCAACCACAGTTACGCCGGGTTTATTACGTAGGGTTTTTCCTATACATTTACTGGCGATAAAGCGCGTTGTAGAAATTAATCGGAGGGTTATAAAATAAATAAACCCCTTCAGGTGGTGGGTATATTGGAGGACAATGCCCATGGCTGAGAGATTGTCCTCAAAATATCACAGTTGCCATCGAAGCTTCGCATCTCGGCCAACTGTTCATTTTTCGACAATCTTTCAGCCTCGGGCATTATCCTCCAATATACCAGCCGCCTGAAGGGGTTTATTTACTAAATATTTGTACTCGTCTCATTCCTCCCGACCGCGCGGAAGGTTATAAAACGTAGCAAATTAGCGTTTTGGGGGAAAGAAATCGTAGGATAATAAATCTCATTAGACATTTTAGTGTGTAGTATATAGTATCGCTGTACATTTGGATCAATTTAGGTTTCTGGGAAACTGCTCACCTACCCCTCCCCAAACCTAACATTTTGCCCAAAGCGATAAGTAAGGGTTAATGTTAGGTTTGGGGAGGGGTAGGTGAGCAGTTTCCCAGAAACCTAAATTGATCCGTACATTTTTACTCGTCATTTGTATTTTGGCTTGCCAAAATACTGCATGATTTGTAAAAATATACATACGTACTACACAATTTTGGGAGCCCCTTCATATCCTATTTTCTTTGTAAAATTTTTGATGTGTTCATATGGGAAGGCGGACCAGCCGGAAAATAGCTTCCCTTTTGTCACTGGGCGGTCAAAATGGCACAATTTTGCCTTGTATCTATTTCCACTTATATGAAATATGCGAATTTGCTTTATAAGTCAAGTTACAAGGGTCGATAAAGCTACGGTAGTCGCGAAAGATGCAACTTTATGTGTTGCCATTTTGGTTTCGTTTCTTGAATTTTATCCCCGTCAACCGGGCTAAAATTTTCCATATAAACAGACGTCAAAATCCGTCCTGGTAAAGGAGACAGCCCGTAAACCGGGCTAATGTGAAGAGGCCCTGAGTCGCAAGAGATTTATTGTGCGACTAAGCAGTGCATTGCACTTGGTGCTCTGTCCTCATATTAAAACAGCCTGTTCTGCTGTCTATCTTTCATGAGAGAAACGAGCTGTGGCTGTACTGAGAAACTTGTCTCAATGCTAAAAAAAATTGTTGGCTTCGAAAGCACTCTCCCTTTTTTTAGTTATCGACCTTTTCAGCTTAGTCGAGTAAAACTTACAAAGTAACATAATAGTTAAACATTTTCTGTACTAAGCCCGAAAAAATGGTCGTTTCTTTCTCCCTCAACCTCTAAACAGTTGCCACATTTGCGCAAAGTGAACCTATTTTGACCGCTTTGACCTGGGTCAGAGGTTTACAGCCAGCAGTTTGTCGCCAGGTTGCATGCGTACTACCGCGGAAACGTAAACAAGCACGCGACTATCACATAGCGGAAAACAGCGGAAAAGATGGTTCCGGGTGGAAAGCTGGTTGCTTCATTTGCGTTTAATTAGTTTCTTTTAGAACGAGGGGGCACTTATGAGTTTTGATGAGGAGGTATCGCGGAGTGAGCTGTTGGAATTAGTGCATTATTTCTCGAAATACCCGTTTAGAACGCGCGATACGAATTCAAAGGTGACTTCTTGTTGTATACGAAATGGATTTGTTTCAGCAAATTAAGCTTATATTTTTTTACTCATTTTTCGATCTGATAATTCGTGATTTATTTGTCTTTTCTTATTTGTGTCTTATCAGGTAGAGGGAATTCAAAAGAAATGTTTGCAGTTATTCGCGAAGGATTATAAATTTACGGTTGGTTGATGTGTATACACACGTCCCATGTTGATATTGTTCGGGGCTGTAGAATTCTCCACGTCGTTTGCCTTTGTAAACGTTTTGTGTGTTTGTATTGTTCAGGGTCATCACGTTGACTTGTTTTGTTTACTTGCAGACTATAACCAACAACAATGGCGATCTTTGCGGCCACTATCCTCTCAAACTGGTAATTTTAGAGTCAAAACTGAATGCCAATGAATCGGAAAAGACCGATAGCAGGTACTTGTATTGGACGAAAAGTTATATACCGTAAATTTCTAAAGAGTTCTTACATTTTCGGGTTATTAAAATATTGTGTGCAACATTTACGGCCTTCAATGTCTTTAATTAACTTCATTTTAAATTGAAAGTTCATAAAAAATTTAATATTTTACGGTTTTTCCGGAAAATTTTATAGGCCTCTATGATTTCTTTTTGTTTTAAAATTGATGGTAATTCTAATATTCCCACGTGGCGCCCGGCTGAAGTCCTACAGCTTTATTAATTAATTAAAATTTTCTGTGTATCCACAACATATTCTAAGATCTCATCTGTTATACTGAGTCACAGTCTTAAAATATTATTACACAATCCATTGTGAACCTAAATAGAATTGTTTAATTATAATAAGTTGTAGGTATTTTTAGAAAATATGTTAAAATGAAAAAAATACTGATAGTAAACATTCTTTAATCTACAGCCAAAAAGCAAATGATGCAAAGAAACTTAAAGATCTTTTCGTGAAGGCCAGATTTGCTCGATGTAGATCAAGATTTGTGGTACCAGTCATTCTCTTTGAAGGAAAGGTGAGGTTTTCCAAACCAATCCTGTAAGCCAGTTAACGTCTTACTTCTGGTTATTATTAAATAGATTTAGCTTAGCCTAAAAGCGGAGCTCACAGGTAATTTACTTTGCCCTGCCTTGACCTTAAAAAAAAATTAGGACTTGAGCCTGCGTTCAAATAGAAAAACCATTTTCCCGTCAGCGGTCAACTTTAAAAAATACGTGACTTCAATGAGTTAAGCACCCGATTGGTCTTGTGATGCTGGTGAGCGGACAGCTTGTATTGACAACTGTTAATTGACCATAACTTGGATGCCCAGTATCAAAGAGGTTAGGGTTAATCAGGCTCCTGGGTTAATCTATTTTTAGACTGCACAACGTACGTACGTACAACGTATGGGCCCGCAAGCCATGCCGCTAGCCATGATGACCATGAAAACTCAAGTTCATGGTTTTCCCAGTTCTGTAGATTTTCTATGGGTATGGGGCTCCGCTCTGCGGCCCTTCGGGCCGCTGAGGAGCTCCGCTATAATGTTCCAGAAAATAACTTTACCCCTTCCACAAGGAGGTGCGGACATGGCCTAATGGTTAGTGCGCTGAACTCTGGACCAAGTGGTCTGGTTTTGAGCTCTAGCCAGGGACATTGCATTGTGCTCATGAGCAAGACACACTCTTGACTACAGGATGCATTCTTGTAGGGCCTCTCTCCCCTCAGGTGTATAAAGACAGTTAATGATTAATTTTATATTTAATTTCATTGTTTAGAATATCTGTAGATCAGCTACATTATCAGGAGGAGCGGAAATTTATGGTCGATCTGGATATGACTTCCTTTTTGCTGGTAATTATAAGAGTGGACTAGTTTTAGATAACATTATAGAAAGTATCATAACACTTTGAAGGCAGCAAAGGCTACTTATATCTTCTGTTTGTTGTAGGTGGGGAAAGTATCCCTGATGACCCACTTGAGGATCTTAATGGTGTGAATGGTACAGGTCCTCTGTACTCAAGGTGAATATTATTCTAGATGTTAATAGTTAACCATGAAAAGAGTTTTATCTCAGGGAGGCAGCGTGGCTGAGTGGTTAGAGCGCCGGACTTGAAATCCGGAGGTCGCGGGTTCAAGTCCCATTCTGACCACTAGCTGGTGTTATTTTCGGTAGCCCCGAATTCAACTCCTCGGCTTCGCTTGTAAATAGCCAACTGGTCTGCCTCCTGCTAGTTGGGATTCTTAATCATTTTACGTTCATTTACAATATTTGTTTCAGACTGAGTTAATTTATACTGGCCCTGAAAAGCCCCATTCGGGGAGTGGTCAATTACATATAAATTTATATTTTTTTTATTTATCTGATGGGCCATCGGTTCTTTGATTGAAGGAGAGAGTCAGTCAAGCAATGCCCTACACTTTTCCTCATACACGTAGTTGAGTTGAATCAAATGAAATTATAGCCTTTCTTTGGGATTCTTCCTTGCAAAGTTTAATGTTATTATAATTTACTATTTTGTAGTGGAGACTATGACTTGTTTGACCGCATCAGAGGGCAGGACATCCGATTGCTCAAGACACTGAGAGTCAAGTATATTTGTGACTTGATGGTGGAGAAAAAGAAAGTCAAGTTTGGGATGAGGTATGCACTATAACAACTGTAGTACATAATGTATTCACATTGTTATCATTAATGTGACAGTATTTATAATAGCTAAGAAAAGGTGCACATGGGAAAACTCCCTGTAAGACACTTATTGAGGGGGGGGGGAGGACACCTACAAATTAAACAAGATTTTGGTATCTTTTATGAGTTCGTTTAAAATTACAGGATGACCATCTATTACATTTTTTAATCAATTCCGCTCTCAGATATCTCCTTTAGATGATAAAGTGTTTTAAGCAAGCCACTCTGGCTTTATTATTTTGTGATCAGTATTCTCTCTGTAATTCAATGACAAAGATAAATGAGATTGCAACTTAATGGATTATCCTTTCTATCCTTAGAGTGTCGTCATCAGAGAAAGTGGACAAGATACAGCGCTACTCAGACTTCTGTCTGTGTTCTGTTCCCTATCCAGGTATCTGATATTTGTTGTAATCTGTCCAACATAATACTTAGTACCTACAAGTTCCAGAATGGTAAACAAGGGGTAGACAGGGGGGTCTGAACTTCCTGCTTTCTGTACATTAAATTACCGGGTACTCCAGGTTTCTGTCCCTTCCTTAGTGGTTCCGACCTCTTTGTGCCATTTCTATTACAAAATGTTGTGCAATGTTGCAATAAATTTTCCTAATTTTTTCCTGGTTCCTACCACCTTGGGAATTCTAATTCCTCTACCCCTCCTTCCCCCTGTCCCCCCAGGCTCCTTCCCCCTGTTCTCCCAGGCTCCTGCCCCCTGTCCCCCTCCACTTCATGTGAAAGGGGGATGACAGTGCACTGGTACACTGATATATAAGAACGGGTTATAGGACAAAAAATCCACATTTTATGGAGAATGAATTCTGCATTTCAACCATTAAGTCAGTTGAAATGTGTAGTGCAATATAGATTTATGATTGCTAAATTTATCCTAATTCCAGTATTTTTTTTTCAAATACATTAGGTTGTGAATTTTTTAGAGATTTTAAAGACAATGAGTACAATGCAGATGGTTTACATTTTAACTGGCAACAGGTAAACTAATGTAATTTACATTTATTCATTTATTAGTTAATTTATATTGAACCATCCCGTCCTCTTAAAACATTTTCTTCATTTTGTAGGATTATGTTGACACCAAATTCAGTGTTCCTGATTTATTACTGAATCACAAAGGAATAGAATGGAACAATTATCAGGTCAGGTTTCATTTATTTTTATAATTATTCTTATTTAAAGACATCCATGATTCAGGCTTATAGTTGCAGGTGACAGTTTAAAATGCAAAGACTTTTAAACTTTGCCTGAACTGTCAATTGAGTTTGGGCCAAGATACGCAAACTTTAAGTGACTGCATTGCCTGCATGTTCCCTAAAACTATGGCAAGAAATGTAACATAGCTACAACTCTCACTACAGCATATAAACTGATCAAAATGGGATATTATTTTTATTATTCCTGCATTTAGTTCAATAGCTATACTGCAATGTTTTCGTAGTACCAATTTGAATTTGTTTCTCTTTTGCACTAGTCATGGGACCTTGTCACATTAACTCAAAACTATCTTCATCTTCTGATTGCCTGTGTAAAAGATGGTAAGTAGCTCATAAACAATAAAACTGTTGGCCAAAATAATATTAATAAATAATTAGAACCTAGAAGTCTAAGCATGCAATGCATACATACAGATGGTGCAATGTGGTTTAGTTACTGTAGTATTGGAGCTCTTATAAACTTTTAATTCTACTGGTCCTGAAGTGTAGTAGTTGTGATTGTTTTTGTGGCTTGGGGCATTGTTTCTGTTGTTTGTTTTATTGTTCTCTTGTTGGGCAGTGAGCCATTCAGGTGAGGCCGTGCAAAAGCTGCTCCTGACCCTCTTGAGAGCTTTAATTTGAAGCTGTCAACCTTTACACATATTGCAGGCCTATGGTATTAAACTTTGTTCAGGCCTAATGGCCGTTTCTCTCTGTCCCTCCCTCTTGTATTCATCAAACCATGTGTGAGATTCCCTGCAGGCGTGCGCTATAGAGGGAATCGGGCATTTATGTCATACAAGTTAGGCCTGAACAAGTCGAACTCAAAGAGTGCAAAGAGCGAGCAGTGAGTGCAAAGCACAGGAGCCCGGTGCTACTACTTCCAAGCCGGAAACGAGAAGCGAAATACATAACTTCAAGTCAACAACAAGATTTTAAATTTATGAAAATAGATTCATTCCATTATAGACAGGAACTGAGCACTGCTCCCAAGGAATGTATAAGTGTTAGCATTTAGAAATGTGATGAACTTCCGTGAGAGTCATGGTTATTCAATTGTAAGTTTATTTCTTTTGTTTTATTTACTTAAGGTGAAGGTGGATTATTGATTCACTGTATATCCGGATGGGACAGAACTCCTTTATTTGTTTCACTTCTTAGAATGTCTCTATGGGCGGTAAGACCTATTTAACATTTATCCTGTGAAACCATGCAGAACGTTGAGTATGATACTTAGCTGATAAGGCTGTAAGCGGAGCAAGCTGAATATTAAAAAAAATATATTTAACTTGAATGAAGAGGAATATAATTTTACTGTATACGTACCGGTAGCTGGTAACTAATAATTATTTGTTTTTTTATGTTGACTAGGATGGTCGTATTCACCAGTCGCTTAGTGCTGTTGAGCTTCTATTTCTTACGATTGCTTATGATTGGTTTTTATTTGGGTAAGTTATTCAATAAAATGTGATGCTGGCTGTGAAACCAGGACGTTTTCCTTTTTCTCTTTTCTGTAAATTTAGGGAGGGCAAATTATTGAAAACTGCATGGCAACCAGTAAAATATATATAGGGGTGGTGAATGGTCCTTCAAAAATAGCATGTCTCGCAAAATTTTTTGCTTGCAGAAAAGATATCAGCCTCGTCGTCTCGCAAAGTCTTGCATTTACCATTCACACCCCTATATATGTATGTTACCCTCGTTAAATGAACTCAAGTTATCCAGTTTTTTTCTACAAAGAGTCTGAAAACTTGCAGTTCTAACATTTTAAAAACATGCAACATATGAATAATGTTTACCTTTCTGTTTCTTTAAAGGCATGGTCTTCCAGAAAGACTTCAGCGTGGAGAGGAGGTAGGGCTCTTACTACACTTCTAAAATTCAATTCCTTAGTTAACAACTTACCTTGTAGTGCAAGCACTTTATGGCAAGCAATCACCAAATTTTTTTTCCATGTATTGATCTACAAGGGGCACCGACTGTAATAATGATTGTTATCTTTTACCAATAAAACCAATGATGTTTGATAAATGTTCCGGCTGTGTGCACGCATTGCCTGCCTATGATGCTAGACTTTCCTAAAGGCTGGTTTTTACTAACAACAGAGTCAAATTCAGAGTCATGGACGGCGGAGCATTTTTTCAATTGGGGGGGCTGACTAGTGACTTGAAGTGGGGGGGGGGGCTTAAAAGACTCTTCTCTTATTAATTCTTTATTTTTTCTGTAAAAGTGGGGGGGCTAAAGCCCCCCCAGCCCCCCCCCCCCCCCCAGCTCCGCCGTCCCTGAGAGTGGTAGTCAGAAGTGCAGAGCATCATGATCTAGTAAAAACTAAAGTGTTGGAGTTGTAAGCAGAGTTTCAAGCATAAAGGAAGTGCTCAGAGGGCCTGAGAACTAGCATTTGGATTTGTTCTTTTGCTTCTGCTCGGGACAATCTAGTCTTCAGTGAATCATAGGCGACAGAGTCTTGAGCGGAATTGAAAGAAAATGGAACATTCTGGCTCTTCTGACTTATGTCTCCGCTTACGACTCTGATTTTTGATTTTCACTAGGTCATTAGTGCTCTTATGACTCCAATTACGACTCTATCTATGACTTCATTGCTAGGTGGAAATCAGCCTAGGAGTGGGAAAACTAACCCAGGCAATCTTTCTGAAAATTTCCATCTTTTCCTAATTCACAGGAGAACTTAGAGACCACAGATGTGCTAAGAAAGGGCTGCATTAAGCAGTCACTAAACCCCCAGGGGGGTACTCCGGCTTGTAAATGACGGGGATAATCGAATGGAGGCAAAACTCAGGACCCCAAAAATTCCTAAGTCTTCCGACATTATCCAAAAAAAAAAATCCCTGGACCAAAAATAACCCCCCAAAAAATCCCGTGTCAAATTATCCCAAAATTGGCACGATGGGCAATAATATATACCATAAATACGCCAAGGCACTTAAGTTTGTTTTTAATACCCCCAAAATTCCCCTATTTAAATCAAGTCACCCAAAAAAATACTTGCCAAATTTTCCAACCCAAAAAAATCCTTCTATCATCCCCGTCATTTACAAGCCGGAATACCCCCCCTGGGACTAAACCACAGCATTTTCCAACCTTTCTTTCAGGTTTTCTTCTTCTGTTTCAATTTCTTGAAAAACATAGCATCAGATGACTTTTCTGTGAATTCATCACCTAGGAGGTATTTGACTTGTATTCTTTAATTATATTCGTGAAGGGACGTTAATTTTTTAAGTGCCTATTCAGTTTGTTATGTGTTATTATAGTTTCAAAATTCAAAGTTATCAAGAATCTATTCGAGTTTGCTAACATTAAATTTATAATACTTTAGTGTCCAGTCCACTGTAGTGCTAAACTTTTTTTCGTTTTCAGAACTTGTGCCAAACGAAGTGACTCCATTGGCCAGTTTGATGGTACAGTTCTTTTAGGTTGGTTAGGCTTCCTTTCTTCAGGGTTCGTACGCTTCTTGAAAACCCTTGAATTTCAGGAGTTCGATTTCAAGGCCTTGAAAGTACTTGAAATTGATTTTCGGTCCTTGAAAGTCCTTGATTTTTTTATTGAACGTCGAAAGGCTTCAAGGCAATGAAAAGACTGCCAAAATAAGCGATTTTTTTTTAGGCACAACAGACTGGAAATCCTTGATTTGAGGTAAATTTCACAAAAACGTCCTCAAAATTTCCAACACTTCAGGGTCCTGAAAAGTCCTAGAAATGTCCTTGAATTTTTGACCTGAAAAAGTGCACAAACCCTGTTTCTTACATTTAATTATTTTTATACCAGAAACAGAGTGTTTTTATTTATAGATACGTCTAGTTTGTCAGATGTAACATCGGACACTACCTTCGGTTGCTGCTCATTTTCGCTGGACTTAATTTTCGCGTCTTTGGCGATTGCAAAAAATCGCTAAATAAACCTTGTCGCAAAAATCAGTGATGCGAAATTTAAAGGGGCTATGTCACGCAATTTTAGGCAATTTCGGCACTGACCAACTGGTCATAGAATTAACTGAAATATCACAATAACGGCTTAAAACGAACCCTTAAAACTGTAGAAGAACTCAAACGAAACACAGAAAGGCCAAAAATGGGCATGGATGGGCAAAATTCGCGAAGATTAAAACGGAATGCGTAGCCTGCGAACAGGCTTTCTGGAGAGCGCTCGGCGCTTCGCACCTCGTCGCCGGCGCTCTCCAGAAATCTCCGGAAAGCCTGTTCGCAGGCTACGGACGTTCGGGTTAACTTGAAAAACGTCGGCCTGACTTTTTTCAAGTTTATCTCAATTTGTATGAAAGTGTCATTTACGATGCTCGAAAATCGTCCTTGTTCGTTATGTGGCCGTGATTTAGCCAATACAAGACTTTTGCTCTGCCAATTTTAAGTTTAGAGCCCTTAATTAACGAAAAATAAATAAAATTACCTAAAATACCGTGACATTTCCCCTTTCATTCCCCGCTGTGGAAACCTTTTTTTAATTAGTATTGTAAGGTCAGTTGACGTGGTTATCCGGGTCCACGCTCTCTCTCAGAATCGTACTACAGAGAGAAGGCCTTTCATAAATGTTGTTTGGCGTATAAACGTTTAACTTTGTAAGGAAAGAAGGTGTTACCTGGAAAGTTATGTTCAATATCAAAAATATTGGAAAATATATGATTTAAAATCAGTAACTCCGATTCTGAGAGGACCCTTTTGTTAATGAAAATATGAATACGGATCAACATTTCGAAATTTCGCCCAAAAAATTTAGCTTGCCACAACACGATTAGGCTGCGTAATGGGGGAATTTAAGTCTCGCGAAAATAAGTAACATTAGGACAGTTAAATCAAAAAGTAATTTGCTTCTGTCTGTTTGATTTAAGAGTTCAAACTGTTTAATTTTTTTCCAGAGGATCGTTTGTTGCGAGGAAGTAACTCAAGCCTGAGCAGCTGCAGTAGTGTAACTGAACAGAGAACAAGTTTTTTCATTGGTCAGGAGATTGCAGAGGACTCTGAGATGACTCCATCGTCATTTACCAGGTAATACAAGTTGTAAAAAGTATTGATTTATGCCGATCTGTCTAAGAGTTAAAGGGGCTATGTCGTGCAATTTTAGGCAATTTCGGCCTGACCGAATGGTCATTGAATCAACTGAAATATCACAATAACGGCTTAAAACTGTAGAAGAACTAAAAAACACAAAAAGGCACGGATGGGCAAATTCGAGAAGATTAAAACGGATTGCGTTCGGATAAACTTGAAAAAACGTCGGCCCGACTTTTTTCAAGTTTTTCTCAATTTGTATGAAAGTGTCATTTACAATGCTCGAAAATCATACTTGATTGTTATGTGGCCGTGATTTTGCCAATAATGAAAGATAAATTAAAGTGCCTTATTTTACTGTTAATCTGACCCAAGGGAAGGTGGGAGCCCGGAAGGGGGAAGGTCCTCCCTTGCATACGAGCTACAACAACAACAACAACAACTTTATTTGCACCCTTTACATTCAATACAATAATAAAAGAAATAAAGTAAAGTGCATGGCTGCCCCGAATAACCACGTTTGGCTAACAAGATTGGGCAGCCATACTTAGTTTTTATTACAATAATTTATAAAAAGGTAGGTACGTGCCGCCCCAAACAGTATCATGACTTTTTTTAAGCTGTTTTGTTCTAAAAATGTGTCAGAGTTTTTGCCATTTGTCCTGGCAATGAGGAAAGAAAGCCACAAAGAGAAGTAAGCAATAATGCCATTCGATGTAATAAAGCGCGATATACCACCTAAGATACGCAAAAACTTGGGTCAGACAAAAGGTATGTATATATGTTTGTATACGCGCGGATTTGATTTCAATGTCGAGTCCGACTTGATCGACAAGCAAGAGTCAAGCATTAAGCAAGACAAACATTAATTCCGAATAAAATAGCTTTGCTTAAAATGAACCGTACCCAAGAAATGTTCAGCTTAATTTACACTGCAGAAAATCAAGAAAAGTAAATGAAGTCATACTGAAATATAGCACAAGTATGCCACAAAACCTAACACTTTTAAATCGATTTCGGCTTCCCGAACAATTCCCTTTAAGCTTAAATGTTTTGAAAAGTCTTGATAGAAGCTTTGCAACTTTGCTAAGCCTATTTTTCTGATTCAAAAATACTCTTTGACCGAAAAGCAGTTTAAATAGCTGTTAATACACTTGTATTTAACAAATTAATAATCTCTGCGTTGATTCTTATTCTGATAAACAGTGCCAAACTGAATGATGCGTAGCGTCTACGTACGGCACAATATTGTGATAATTAATTTGTCCGTTTTTGATCAAAGAATCTCATTTCCTTGAATGATGGTAAATAGTTTTCTGTTTACCGTAAGCAAAAAGTGACAGATAAACAATGCAGTTTAGCACATAGATAGAGTCTAAAAAACCGAATGAATTTTACCGCAATGGCGTGAAAATCATTGCGAGATGAACAAACAACGGCAAACTGCGAACGGTAAACTACAACTCGATTTTGTTGAGAAATAAATAAATACCTCGCCTTTTGAAGAACTTTGAGGCCTTTAAGGTCGCGCAGGACCCTTGCAGTCATTAGTATATATTTATTTAAAGAGTATGCACGAACTGCCGGACGACTGAAGCCGACAACAAACGAAATATTCATGAGAATGTTTGTTTTAAACTCTTTTGTACAAGTAATTACTAGTAATTGTTCTCAGCTTTGTGCCACGTGCGCTGGAACATAGGGAATTATCATAATTAGATTCACAGCTTTGAATATATCACACGTTGTTGTAAACATTGATTCGGAAGGTCTTCGGAAGCCTTTAAACCTGCAATTTTGTGTCCAAGTTTTCTCCGCCGATATAGAATTTCAAGAGTTGATTCGCGAGGAACATAAACTTGATGTATTCTATTGTGATATGACTAGAGCGAATTTTTAAATTTCCTTCTCAAAATGAAGATAGCACGTTTCAAAGTTTAGATTTCACATTTTTGCTCTCTTAGAAGCCATTAACCTGTAGCAGTTTTTGAAATCGAAAATTTCGTTCTAGCCATAGCACAAAAGGGGTTATGATTTATCACTAGGCTATATAATCATTTAATTCGGTGCGCTGTGCTAGCTGAAAACTTGGACACAAAATCGCATTATCTGCAGTTAAACTTTTAAGGGCTTGTAACATCACAGACAACGATCACCTCTCAGTATAAGGACAATCATGATGTAATTCCATCATCCCCGAATATCCTTGTTAAATTTTAGAGGAATCAATGTTCAAAATGTAGTGAATTAAAGCTTTACAAGATAGCACTCCGTCAAGAAATTTGGCTAATGAATTTATTAATGAGCAAGGATCCCGCGCGACCTTAATTCCACTGCTTTTTTGTCCTTTAGCATTAACAATGGATGGTGAGGCTATTTTTGTCTTTGGAGAGCGAAACTTTCATGTGTTCGTTAGACTGAAAGGTGCAAAATGATTTCGCGCCGTAAGCGGTCCGGATGCGGGGTCCGGATGAGAAAAACCGGACCGCTGGAGCGCGCGCAATTAGCCAATCAGATTAAAGGATTCAGGATTCCGGACCGCTGAGATGCTTGAGAAAAAAATAATGTATGATATCTTCTCTTATTTTTCATAGTTTTAATGGCGCACATGCCGCTTATCATTCTCCGCCTCGTTCCCATGTTGATTACGAATGTCGGCACCAGTCCACCAGTCCACTTCCAGTACCTCGTCGGTCAAGAAAGAATTCAAATCCATCTGATCAAGTAAGTGTACACATGTGTGCGTGCGTGCGTGCGTGCGTGCGTTGGTTCGTTCGTGCGTGCGTGCGTGCGTTCGTTCGTTCGTTGGTTCGTTCGTGTGTTCGTGCGTGCGTACGTGCGTGCGTGCGTGCGTGCGTTCGTTCGTTTGTGCGTTCGTTCGTGCGTTCGTTCGTTCGTTCGTTCAATAACTTGTTTTGTAAATTGAAGTTAAGTCGCAGAAACACTTTACTCACCTAATATCCTTTTTCTTTCAGAAATCTTCTTCTTCATCCGTGGGATGTGGAAGGTAAAACTGAATTCATTACTTATTTTTCTAAAAGATGGATTTAAGAATAATTTGGCCAATGCTTGCATAACTTTACTTCGTTTACACAACTTTTCTTCACTTACACAATTTTCCCAGCGCTTTTACAAATTTTTTCGTCCTTGTTGATAACTTATTCTTGCGGTTAGGCAGATACGTTATTTAAGACGGAGGTCTTTGAATAGGCTCAAGTGGTAACGTTATCTCGTAAAAGGGGGTTGATTCACGAATTGTGTCTTGCATTTGTTCAGTTGGCAGATAATATCCGGAACAGGAAGTCCAAATGGCACAACGTCTGTGAGGGACTCACCAATCAACGCTCTAGGACACGGCAGCAGTACAACAAGCTTGTGAGTCACTATTTCTTATTTTTCATTGTTCTTTTATTGCCTCTACATGTGAGATGAGTGAAGAGAACTGATTTATTGATGTTCTAATCACTAAACGCCACTGATCAGTCACAACAAACACGGGGTACATCTGACCAATCACAGCAAACGCGGATAACGCAATCAGCCAATCAGAGTTTGAGGCAAAACTTGCAATCCGCGCCAAGCGCGGGAAAACGCGTGTAAGCCAAGTCACTTGCTCCTGATTGATTGGAAAACGGCACGTTTGATCTGATTGGTTAAATCATATTGCACGTGATTTTTTAACCAATCAAAGAGCTCGAAGTGTTCCAAAGCAAGTGTTAATCAATAAGACTTTGGTTTGGTTCTTCCTGTCAGTTTTTCTTTTGACAATATATTGCTCTTATTGTTTCCCAACAGGGCGGAGAGTGTAGATGAAGTCTCGGAGAGACAGCTGCGTTTACATACCATCCGTAGCTTGTTTCTTCAACTTTATTTCAAAGCTGTTGGCTGTACGCCCAAGTTCGAAGCTGGTAGTTCTTTCTCTAGTATTTTTGATCAAGTAACGGAGAAAATACGCGAAGGATGGGGCACTGCTGTTTAGGCAAATGTCTTCTATAAAATTGTTTCAATTGATAGTTTAATATAAGTCTTACTGCTAAGCTGGGTTTACACAGACAGTTATTATGTGACAATTTTTATGTGACAAATATATTTGGTAGTGTGGATGGCACAATAATTAGGGTTTGTCAATGTGTCAAAGTTTAGTGCGCCAGTAATAACTTTAGACAGCAGAAATACACAGAAACGCATACGCAATGCCCAATACTGTCGTAATACCTGCCACATTTTATGTGACTAGTCGTCTCCACAAAATTTCTTTTGTATGTTTGTCACATATAAAAGCTAACACGCCAGCTTCTCAGCAAATATATTTGTCACATAAAAATTGGCCAATTTTCCTCGTCTCCACGAACAAATAAAAATTTTTACATAAAAATTGGCCTTCAAAAATGAACTCTGTGGCGATTCGATTACGTGCCTTATGTCCAGTAAGCGTCCCTGGTCCAATAGCCTCTAACAAAGTAGGTGCTTTTGTAATAGAACTTTTTTTGGAATATCGCAAAATTTCAAAATAAAACCCTCCCCAAAAGAAATTCAATGCAAAAAGCCCTACAATAATACCCCCTTCCTCGCCCCCACAGAATATATTCAGATAAGCACCTGACAGGATATAGTTTCTCTCGATTTATACGAGCATCCTACTGCTTAGAGACTTGATATTCATTTGATGACTGTAAAGTTTGTTTTGTATTTAATTTTGTTATGTTTGAGGAGCTTTGTCGTGCCCCATTACCATTGTAATGGGCTCCTGGTCCATTTGTAAAATCCTTTCCAAATTTAAAGACAATAACTTTTGAAACGCAAAATTTCTTCCGCTAAAATTAACTCTCCAAAACCCAAAACAGCCCGAGGGTATTATCGAAATTTTACGCAAGAAACGGCAAGAAAAGTTCCATGCCAAATAAGACCGATATTTTAAATTCTTGTTCCCTGACTTAAGTGTCTGATTTTGGGCCGGGCAATCACTTTAGCCCAGGAACCGGGCAGACTAAACAAGCCGCTTCCTGGTTGGTCTTAAATGAAATAAAAATCTTAACGAATCTAACACGACGCACTTAGCGTTTGAAAGTCTAATTGCACCTTCCTCGTTTAGGTGAACTTAACAAGTTTGATGGTAGTAGATAAAATAATTATGAAACTACTAAAATAGAACTTTATTTGGAAATTTAAATTGGGGTCTATAATTATTTTGAGGGCAAAACTTTATGGATTATGTGTGAAAGTTTCTGACAACTCCAAGTGAAACTTGCTAGTTTATTCAAACAAATTTATTCACGTTAATTTATTGACGATGTAACGTACAAACGTTCGAAATATTATTTTATAGCTCTTTTACATCAAATTACAAAAAGATGCCATGATTTCTTAATACTTCAAACTGAACTATTTCGCAGTTGTTACGAAGGAGCATTATTTTTTGTGCACGATATTCGTAAGAAAATGTCGAGTGAAAAAGAATGAGTGGAGAATTTTGTCATTGTGGTGGATCTCACTGTTGCTACCTTGAGGTTCAGGGGGAGTTTTCAAGTTTTACAAACAAAATAGTGTACAAATCCATTAACCTTTCACTCGTGCAACTCGATAAAGTCGTCGAGACTGTCAGTATTGATCGTCGTGAATTCGAAAGTCCGTCGTGAAGTCGAAAATTCGTCATGTTGTGGAATGTTCGTCGTGTACTCAAAAAGTCGTCACGCAGTCGAAAGTTCGTCGTGAAATCGGAATTACGTCGAAACCGGCCTTTTTTAAGTATTTACAGTATATGTAGAAGATTAGAGTTGATTTAAATTTCTTTGGAAAAATGACGTGGATTTCTTTGAAAAAGACTTTTTTATTTTCGATTGTTACTGGAGTCTTTCTATTCATTAGATTCTGTCTTATCAGTTTTCAATGCTCAAAATTATTGCAGATGAAGAGAAAACTTCCCCCAAAAACTCAGGGTAGCACACGAACACCAGTATAGACACTTATCTATCATTTGATACGATTAAATCAACTGTTGGACCACATATATAGATTAAAGATATTTCTACGCTTATTTCTGAGTAGTTTACCGACAGTGTTCCAAGAGTTAAGATTTTTCCCGTCACTCGTAAGAGCGTTCCGTATTAACATTTATACCATGCCATAGAAAATACAGCCAATCAGAATACAGGAAAGCCGTTGTATATTCGACGGTATTCAACCCAACCTTCCCATCGTGCGCTGCGATTGTATTCTCGACGAAATTTAGTAAGCGTATTTTCTATGGTATGGTATAAAATAGTTACACAACACTTTCTCGTGGTATACTATGGAATATCCCACTTGTCACTTGTATTTTCTTCGTATACACACTCGTCTAAAGGCTCGTGTGTATACCGAGAAAATACAAGTGACTCGTGAGATATTCCATAGTATACCACTCGAAAGTGTTGTATAACTAGTATATAGTTGAGACATACTACCTTCTACTTTAGGTTTATTTCCAAAGATATTCTATCTTTAAACATGTTTACTATTGAAGTCACTAGATGGCATCAAGTTATTTGATTTAAATTCCACTGAACTGTGTACTGTATATTTCATTTTTTACCGTATTGTTGAGTACCTTACTTAACCTTACGAACTAAATAGGATCATTTTGTTGCATTGAATTCGTGTCATGAATATATTAAAAAAAAGATCTAAAACGTTTCCTTTACTTGTGTAGTCAACCATACCTAAAAAACTCGAAAATATCCCCCCCCCCCCCCCCTCCCCTGTAAAAAACTGACGCAAATATCCTGGCCTTAATCAGCCCACAAATTTCAGGTGACGAACGTAATTTCAATCGGCGAATCTGGAAAATTCGGGGTGTGGGGGGCGAACATTTCGACAACCTTGCCTCATACCCACAATGAACTTACGAAAGACAATCGGTAAGATATTTTTGAACAAATCCAAAGAAAATATGAAAGTGGGAGATAGGTGCCCCCGTCCTGCTTAATCGGCCATGCCCCCTCACTGGCCCTTACCAAATTTAGTCCACCTGAGAGAGAAAGCGAAGTGGTAAGGCACAGGCTAATTAAGTGCTGGTTTGCATTTCCTTGCGCAAGTACGTAAACACGTGAACTATCTGCTACAAGAGGTCCTGCGACCTTTATGGTTCATGGTTTAGAACTCCTGCCAAAATTACAGAAAGCTTTTCCTTACTTTCAGAAACCAATGCAAACATTAATATTTCAAATTACCATTTATTGTTAAAATAATAGGAATTTAACACTGAACAGCTTGAATACTTCACCACTATTCCATACAATTATAGACTAGCTTAACAAGTCACGTCTTTACATTTGAGTGCTATTCAAACTATTTTTTGCCACGTCGGGAAATTGAATCTTCATTCGATGCCCTTAGTAAGCAAGAATCTCTACAGCACAACTCAGCTTTTAATTACGAGTGAAATGGAAAGGCTACTTTAAAAAACTTAACTTTGTTGTATAAAACATTCTTACGAGATTATGTTTTTAGTACAAAAATGTCTGCTTGTACAAAGTACCCATTTTGTAGCCAGGGACATTCTTGTAAAAGAGTATTTGCACACTTTGGGTCATCCTATCAAATTCTCTAATATTTTTATGTTTAAATGTCAATTAACCATTTATTCTAAGGGTTGAACAGCCAAACTACTTGTATGCTGGCACCCTTGGGACCAGCAAAATGTCCCCTTAGGAGAGGTGTCTGTTCATGGAAGGTTTTTGTATGTTGCTGGGACTGTGTCCGCTTCATTAGTGCAGATTTGGCTGTATATGCTAAATTTTGGTTGGCTTCAAAAACTAGTAAATGGTCTTAATTCATTCTAACCAATTAGGAGAGGATATAATTGTTTTCAAATCAACTTGGTACAAAACTAAAACTACAGCTGCTGAGAATTCAAAACAACATGATAATTCTTGGAAATTAAAATACTGTTGAATCTGTGTAAATTATGAGAATAGATGCAAGAAAAAAAAGTCAAGCAATGATACTAGAAAAGAGGCAAAATAAATCTATTTATATTGTCAGCATTTTTCAAAGTGAAAATTTCTTTGTTACCATACAAGTTCAAGCAGATAACCTTTTTAGACCATACTAGAACTATTTCACAAGAGTAATGTGTCTACACACAGTCTATGTAGACAATAGACTTCTCCCTGCATTCCAACTAACAATGGCGTCGTGTCAAGGTTGGGGTGGACAAAAATACAAGAAATTTATAAAAAAGGCCACCCCAACTTCAGGTGCTATTGTACCTATGCACTGAAGTGGAATCTGCCGTTTCCAAGAAAATATCCATACCCACCCCGTGGAAGGTCAATAGGAAATTCTAAGGGGGTGGGGGAGGGTTCTCAAAAGCCAAAATTTTTTAAAGAAAAGTATGGGGCTCAACTGGAATTTCCAGAGGGATAGGGCGATTAAAACCCAAAATCCTTCCACGGGAGGGGTATGGAAATTTTCTGGAACAGCACAATGTGTGAAAGGTCTATTATGTGTTACAGCCCAAAAGTGTGACCACTCATTTAATTTATTCATATTCTTTTGTGTAGTCATAATCCAATCAAAAGCTTAGGAAAGCTTGTAGTTAACTTCAAAATAATGTGAATATATTAAAAGTGGTCACACACTGGGCTCCTTGCTGTAATTCCTACAGAAAATAGCTGTTAAATTCTCTAATTAATTGCTGCATACATTATGGATTTAAAAGACAGCTTTCAGCACTCATTATGATTTATGGATAGAAAAGGCTCTTGTAGTTTTTTTAACGTTCTATAAATTTTTTTGTGAATGGAATCCCTTGTCTCCATTTTGTCTTCAACATGCACCAAGGTTTAGTCTTGTGTGTAAATAAGTTGAGGCTTTGATAATGTTAACCACGCGACTTTGAATGTTGGATTAGCCACTGCAGGGTAATGTCTGTGGAAGGAAAAAGACAATTTTATTTATTATTAATGGGCTGAAAACTTTAATCATTCTTCATGGTCTAAGATATTCCTCTTAACCATGTGTCAGGGGTTTGATTATGGGCCAGCCACTGGGCAAATTGACTGGCTGTGAAGTCAACATGACTTTGCCTGGCTGTTTTTAACATCTAAACTGACTTTAGCGTACCAAAGACGGTAGGATCTTACTGATATTTTGCCTGGGTGCAAAACTCTGATGCCCACCTGCACTAAACCTTAATGAATCCCCCGTGTGTATGCTATCTGGACCATTGAGGAGTGTATCGAATTTATGAGTTTGAGTTAGAAATTTCGAGTTCGGGTTAGAAATTTCCAGTTCGAGTTAGAAATTTCAAGTTTGAGTTATGGGGTAACATTTCCCAGTTTGTCACGCATAGTATCGCCCTTATCACCAAATGAAAGCTAACCGCAAGCAAATAGGAGTGGAACTAACCGCAAGCAAATAGGAGTGAAACTCACCGCAAGCAAATAGGAGTGGAGCTAACCGCAAGCTAACCAGAGTGGAGCTAACCGCAAGCAACTGGAACCACAGGCTTCCCAAGCTCAAAAGTCGTCTTTTTGATGTGTTTTTAGAGCCCTTCGGGCGGCCGACTCTACATACGTGGTGTATGCGACAGCTTGTGTATATAGAGAAATGTATGGGAAAATCACGGATTCTCTAAAATCGGGTAAATAACTATCTATTTTGAAATAAAGTTAACCTACCTCAAATGTGTCGCTTACTTGTGTCTTGTGCCGAATTTGAAGCCATTCCGACGCCATTTAGCGAAGTTATTCGAAGTCGTTGTCTCCCCTTCTAAAAAGAAGGAAAGGCAGACCACTCCATCGATCGGTGGCCAGAGCTCACTCCACAAATCGCTCTCCCCTCAAAAGGAAAAGTCCCGAATCGCAATAAAACCAACAGTTCCCTAAAGCCCAATAAATTTCACTCCACATACGTGTGCTTCGGCGGTCGAAAGTCTCGTAAAGAACGAGAAATTTTGCTTTAAATTCGCCTATTCGGCTTTCCAGATTTGCTTGTGACCGACCTCGCGCCAACGGTCGTTACTCAACGACAAGTATCTGGTTTCATCCCCAACTCTGATTGGTCCATTAGAACCAAGTCACGCGCTGACAACACGACAAGTTTCACGCTAGGGCTGAAGCCCTGAAGCCGCAATCATACAAAATGTAGTTTTTGATCGACGCGGTGATCGAACAAAATTTCCTGCGACTTTGGGATATTATCTTGTCTTGAATGCTCGCGAATATCTTGCTTTATTCTGCACGTGGAGGTGCCAGATTTATATTTACACGGCTTTTCCCTGACATAAATGTGACCCTCCATATGAAAAGGGGGCTTATCGTAACAGCGTTTCAAGAGCGTTTTTGTTTGAAACGCGTTTGAAACCCGTTTCAAATGCATTTGAAATTTGTTTCAAAGTGTTTGAAACGCGTTTCAAACAGTAGGCGTTTGAAACATGGTGAAACGCGTTTGCATGTGTTTGAAACGCCATGCTTAGGGCCTCTTCACATGAGCCCGGTTTACGAGCTGTCTCAGTTACCAGGACGGATTTTGACCTCTGTTCATATGGAAAATTTTAGCCCGGTTGACGGGGATAAAATTCAAGAAATGAAGGCAAAATGGCGACACATAAAGTTGCATCTTTCGCGACTATCGTAGCTTTATTGACCCATGTTACTTTATTAATAAAGCTAATTCGCATATTTCTGAAGTGGAAATAGATACAAGGCAAAATTAAGCCATTTTGACCGCCCAATTACGAAAGGGAAGCTATTTTCTCAAAAACAGTTGCGTTCCGGCGACCGGGCTGGAGCGTTCATATGGGAAAATATTCTTCCCGGTTGTCGAGATCTCGGTTGCAGAAACCAAGATATCGGTAACCGGGCTGGCCCACCTTCTCATATGAACACATCCAAAATTTTACAAGAAAATAGGAGTGAGCCGAGATCTCGGTAACTGGGCCAGCCCGGTCAACCGGGATCATATGAAGAGGCCCTTAGATTATCATTACTGTTCAAGCATAATTTATTCAAAATGTGACAACGATTTCATCAAATTATACAGTGTCTACAGTACCTGAGGAAATCAGAGAATGATGATGTTGCAGCAGGAAAACTTTTCGATTTGAGTAACATTTTCTCCTCATCAATAAATCAGCGTGATGCACACTTGTGTTAATTGCAAGAGCTTGTCTGTGAATATTGCATTGTGTACAGTTGTACAGTCTATAAAATATACTTACATCGTATGTTTAATCCACATCACTTTGTGTCTGAGGCATGTTGAAAATATGTAACGCGTACGGTAAACAAACACATTCGCTGCACGCAAACTATATCACCACATATCCTGAAGCGTGTTTCTTGCGTTTGGACCATCTTGTCGCTTGTTAAATTCCTTGTAACTTGAAAAACCAAACTGAACAACATGTTTCACTGATTGATATCGATTGATATCGGTAATCGATAACAATCGAACTCACAAAAAATATTTTTTATCGATTGTTATCGATTGATAAAATTGATAGCAATTGATAGAAATCGATAAAATCACTAAACCTAAGAAGTTCCTTGAGAAAAATTCGTCTCAAATATGTTACATGCCGTTACGTCCTAGTAAAAGTAAATGGTGCGAGATTGGCGTTTAAGTGGTAAACATTTTATTATTCAGATTATTTGGAGTATCTTACAAAAGTCCTGCCGGAGTCTAGGCAGAATGTTTATCAGGAGATCCTCTTGGTTTGTTTTTCTAAAATATTTTAACTTGGGTTGTCCAGCTATCCCAGCGCTCTCGATTGCATCTTTGATCTCCTTCACAGCGTTCTCGCGTAGATGAAAATCCAAAACGACACCCTGTCAATGTTTATCTTGTAGAGATAAAAATCGGTGACAATCAATAACAATCGATAAAACAATCCTTATCGATTTTCATCGGAAATCGATATCAATCGAACTCACAACTTTTTTCCTTTATCGATTCCTATCGAGTGGTATCGGAAATCGATATCAATCTTCGATTGATATCGATTGCTAGTGATTGATATCGATTATCGGTTTATCGATTGACTACGCCTGGAGTACTCGAGCGGCAAATGATTTAATTTTATACTCCTGTTAGTGAGAAGTAATACCAACCAGCTGGCTTTATCACACAGCGATTCTGCACACAGTTCGAAAATTAAGACAGCTTATCAAAACTTCTGCGCTAGTGTTCAGTAAAATGAATGCTGCTATGTTATGTTATAAATAACTGCCAAATGGCTGCCGCGGAAAATTATTTTGTGCAGTTAAATTGGAGCTAATCTACAGCTTTCGCTAAATTCTGCAGAATGTCTGCCATTTGAAAGCAAAAGGGCCGCAGAAAGGCTTCCAGTCCAGTCAAAAACAAACTTTTCACCGAGCTTCCAACACGGGTAGACGTCATATTTTGTTTCGATTTGTTACCGGGATGTTCTGTGAAACCGTTCCAAAAATTACTACTGGGAAACTGTCATAAACAATGCTATCTACCTCATACGTTCAGTAATAATTATGCTCAAATAATTTGGCGTTTCAAACCCTATAAAATGCGTTTTCTGCATTTGAAACGCTCTAAATTCAGAAGGTGTTTGAAACGCGTTTGAAATCTGTTTGAAACTGTTTGAAACCCGTTTCAAATGCGTTTCAAACGCTGCGTTTAAACGCGTTTGAGAGAAATTACGTTAAGCCCCCTTTTCATATGGAGGGTCACAATATGTAAACGTGGCTGTGATTAGCGAATACAGCTTTCAGAAAACATCCCTTGGGAGTCCTAGCGTGAAACTTGACCGTTGGCGCGAGGTCGGTCACAAACACATCTGGAAAGCCGAATAGGCGAATTTAAAGCAAAATTTCTCGTTCTTTACGAGACTTTCGACCGCCGAAGCACACGTATGTGGAGTGAAATTTATTGGGCTTTATGGAACTGTTGGTTTTATTGCGATTCGGGACTTTTCCTTTTGAGGGGAGAGCGATTTGTGGAGTGAGCTCTGGCCACCGATCGATGGAGTGGTCTGCCTTTCCTTCTTTTTAGAAGGGGAGACAACGACTTCGAATAACTTCGCTAAATGGCGTCGGAATGGCTTCAAATTCGGCACAAGACACAAGTAAGCGACACATTTGAGGCAGGTAAACTTTATTTCAAAATAGATAGTTATTTACCCGATTTTAGAGAATCCGTGATTTTCCCATACATTTCTCTATATACACAAGCTGTCGCATACACCACGTATGTAGAGTCGGCCGCCCGAAGGGCTCTAAAAACACATCAAAAAGACGACTTTTGAGCTTGGGAAGCCTGTGCTGGAACTCGATATTTTAACTCGAAATCGAAATCAACTCGAAATTCTAACTCGAACTCGAACTCATGAAATGGACAGACCCACATCGAGGCACCACTTTATAACTTAATCTCCATGGAAGAAATCAGGGTGCGTGACCAATGAAAGCTATTGAACAGTACTTTCAAGTGGTACTGTTTACTATGTTGTGCTTTACAAGTCTGTAGATGAAATCATTTTCAATTGACTATTTCAAATGAAAGCTGAGGGCAGTACAGTATACATTTGGTGATTGCATTATTGTTTTAGTATAAATAATCTACCTTAAGTTTCTTTTTTTCTTTTTGACAATCATCTACATGTACCTTTCTGCATGTATTCCTGACCAAACATGGCTGATAACTGTACAGTAATTTTCTAACAACGGTTCACCTAAATTGCAAGTTTAGACAAATAATTGCCAGCTCATCTCTGGACTTACCAATATTCTCTTTTTCTTTACAAGAAATAGAATAACAACAGATTTCTCGATCTTGAATAGAAGCCAAATTCCTGTTATGAAGTAGAAGAGAATGTAAGTACTGAGAGATGAACCACAAAGAAAAGTCAACAAACACAATAGATGCAGTATTTTAGGCTGGGAGAGCCATCACATTTTCTGTTCTAATATAACAAACATAGCTTCAAGATACAGAAGGCACTGCATGTGTATGAAATGGTGTTAACTGTTAACACTAATAAAGAGCCACATTTAAAGCCTTTTTCACTTACAGTCTTTCCACGAGTTCTTTTTCATCTAACGCATTTGGAAGATCCTTTTTATTTCCCAAAACTAAGACCTAGACAAAAAGTAACAGGAGAATAATGTACATGTAATCAGAATGAGAATAATAAACACTAAAATTACACTGAAATTGCAGTCAGGAATATTCATAACTCAAATATTTGTCTTTCACTGACTATTATCAAATGTTTTAAACAACATTTGTTTGAAACTGAGGAAGGCCGAAGATTCTCGGCCGAAACGTCTTTATAAGAGTTTCAAACAAACGTTGTTTAAAACGTTTGATAATAGTCAGTGACAGACAAATATTTGAGAATGAGAATAGTCTTTCGCCATTAATTCTTGAAGTGACTTGGTTCCCAACAAAGGTAACGTTTTGCAGGCTACTTACTGGAATTCCCGCTAATTGTGGTTTCTCTAAGAGGCCATGGAGCTCATTTCTCGATGCTTCTAGTTTTTCATGATCTGCGGCATCCACCATGTACCTAGAAAGAACACACTCCAGTTACATACTTGTCTTAGTTCTTGTATTATCAACACAGAAAAAGAAACTTTGCTATAGTCTGCTTTCACTCAGACAGTCATAAAAGGGCGAGAACTACATGTGTTTGTTTAATATGTTCAAGTTTTATTGAGATTAATACTTACACAATGCAGTTTACGCCTCTACAGTATCTCTCCCACATGCTTCTAAATCGAGGTTGACCTCCAATATCCCAAACCTAGCAAACATAAATATCAACTAGGTTAAAAACATTTCACCGACAGTAAGCAGTATAATAGTTTGCATGGAAAAGAAATGGTGACCCCGGCCAGGCATCAAACCCAGATTACTTAATCCAGAGTCCAGCACACTAACCCTAATGCCACCAAACCACACAATTCGAGCTATACTAGGCTAGCATCAATGAAGCTTGAGGCTTCAGAGTTGCTATCCTTCCTTCAACACTTATTGTGGAAACAAAGGGAGTAAAACATTTTCACAGCCAAAAAGTTGGCCCTTTCTCAAAGAAGTCATAACAAGACAAACTTTAAAACTTACCTTTATCGTAACATTTCCCTTGGTAACTTTCCTCATATTGAATCCAACTGTAGGTATCATGTCTTCACTGAACTGACCAGACTGTAAAGAAAAAGAAAACAAACAACATTGGCAACGATTCACTTATTACTTGCAGTCTGTTTTGCTACCCAGGTGCTCGGGGACAGTAAAATTTTACCACCAAATCAAGCCAAAGTTACACAAAGTCTACTGGCCCACATTGCCAGAGCGTATTCTGGCTTCTGTACCATAAAGCATCTAGGGGTATTGCTACTCTTCTTGAATGGGATGTTAGTCCATCGGAGGTTAGCCCCTAACATTGTTAGGTTTCTCTGACAGTTTGCTGGTACCCATTTATACACCTGGTGGGGGGTGTGGTGGCCTAATAGTTAGTGCACAGCTGGACTCCAGATTGAGCACGAACCTGGCCAGGGCCACTAAGTTGTGTTCTTGAGTAAAACACTTTACTCTCATGGTGTCTCTCTCCACCCTGAGCCCAGTTGTTCAAAGGGTGGATAACACTATCCACTGCCCAGTGTATAACTGTCATACAAAACCTACTTCGCTATACACCGGATAGTGATTTATCCAGTGGATAATGTTATCTACCCTTTGCAAAACTGAGGCCAGGTGTATAAATGGCTACGAGCAAATTTAATGCTGGGGGTAACCCAGTGATGGACTAGCATTCCATCCAGGGGGGGGGGGGGGGTAAAAATACCCCTTTTTGCTTCATGCCACGGAAACTGGAATAAGCTCTGGCCTGATAGGCCGCTAGGCTCAAAATATGCAAACTAGGCCTTAACCTAAATTTATACACCTGGGTGGAGAGGCACTGTGAGAGCAAAGTGTCTTGTCAAAGGACACAACACAGTGTCCCCAGGCAAAGAAATACTTTGACCAAGGAAGCTCAAACCTTGTAAGCTGAAACTCTGAAAAAGTTTGGATAATCAAGAGACAAGAGAAGCAGCAAATAATTGAATCATTAGTGAAGAAATTATTCAACATGACACGAGCATGGGACAAAGAAAAAATCTTAGTTCCCGATGGGAATCAAACCCATGGCCTCCCAGAATACCGGTTGGGTGCTCTAACCAACTGAGCTACGAGAGACTTGTTGTGAGCTGGGCCATTTACTAAGTTGATATGTGACATGTGTCCTCACTATTTATCACCAAGCTTGAAATCTACCATCTTTATTATTTACTACACATTTGATGATTTCGACATTGCTGAGCCTAGCAGTTTGCAGGACGCGTGTCACATATCAACTTAGTAAATGGCCCAGATCACAACAAGTCTCTCGTAGCTCAGTTGGTTAGAGAGCCCAACCGGTATTCTGGGAGGCCATGGGTTCGATTCCCATCGGGAACTCAGATTTTTTCTTTGTCCCACGCTTGTGTCATATTGAATAATTTCTTCACTATTTATCACCGAGCTTGTAATCTACCATACCCTAGTTATTCAGTTATCAGGCGCACTCGGTTATAAGACACACCCCAAACTTGGCAACATTGTTATGCTAAGTTTACAAACAGAAAATTCTCCAAAAACACTCGGTTATAAGACGCACCATGAGTTGGAGTGTTGAAAAGATGTAGTGATCAATTTAAGGAGAGTTTTTTCTTACAAAATTTGACTGTTTGAATGTTGTTCATACTCCTTGGCACAATCTTCGAGTAAAAAGCTAACATTTTGTGCTAAAAAAGACGTAAATCCACTTGAGCAAAACATCTTTCCATCGTTCGTGCTTCGAACTTAGCTGCTGAGTAACCTGGCAGATGTGTAGTTTCCAGTAACCACTGAGTTTGTAGCTTGGTTACCAAGTTCTCAAGCATGCTTCGTATCGCTTCGAACTTTGTTTATCGAGTGTTTTTCAAAGATTCTCAAGCTTTTTTGGTATTTTCCTTGTCTTCTAAAGTCATTTTCCACTTTCCACGCTTAGAAAGGTTTGTTTCAAATGAGTAAGCTTGATTTTCTTTGTCTAATTTCAACAAAATGCTGGCATATACAGGTGTCACTAAAACTTGTTTTATATACGCGTTAATAAACTTTGCGTTTAAATTTAATGTTTCTTATATCTTTAATACTGTTAAAGTCATTAACCAACATTAAGTGTTTTCATTTCTCTTGTTTTAACTGTAAGTTCCGGTAAAATGGCGGTCATAAGATTTTGTTGAGCGGAAATACTCGGCTATAAGACGCACCCCAATTTTGGCATGAACTTCCCACAGAAAAACAGATTTTTCTCGAAAAAACCGTGCGCCTTATAACCGAATAACTACGGTATTTATTATTCACAATTGAATCATTGTACCTCCTAAAGTAACTGTAAACAATGTAGCATCAATGCTATAGTTGATTTTAACAAGAGTGTCATGTACTTAGCACCTACTTAGAAAAGTTCATAGACAAGTGATGTGAAATAGGGCTACTTTAATTACTTTGTCACTCTAGTGGTCACACGCAAGGGAGGTAGACTTAAATCAAAGCCTCCAGCAAGACCATAGAAAGGCTAATTATAAACCTGAGTAGTGGTAAACCACAGCAATATCATGTCTGGGCTAAATTGCAGAATACTGTGCAACTTATGTGTCTTACTGAAAAACATTTGATTTATGCCTTGTTTTTCAAAAAGTTATGACTCATGGATGCGTTTAATCTTATGGAAAGGATATTCTGCAATTGCATACCCCCTACACTGTATAGCTATCATTACATGATGTAAACTTTATAACCACATCATTAATAAAACTGGTGGTGTTAATATCTAAGAAATTAAATAGATCTTTTTGCAACTGATAGATGAGCAATTTAACTTTTCACATTAAAGATCCATTTTATTAATCTACAAAAGCATAGCCGAGAGGAAATAATTCCTTGGACAATAGGCAAAGGTTATTGTTTAAATGTCAAAGTACAAGCAATAATTTTTCCATTCTAAAGGACCTTAAAAAAGTCACGCATTTCATCTCCTCTCGCCTTGCGTACGTATGTCAGTTTTATGAACATATACGGGCTGAAAGATGTTGAGGAGTTTAATACATTGTTTTCATACACTGAAAAACTGCCAAATAAAGAAATAACTAGCAAATTATGACGAAATTAGCTGTGACTATTAAAGGTTTTTATGTAAGTTCGCTTACCGCAATAACATTGACAAAAGTGGTCTTCCCAGAATACTGCAAGCCTACCAATGTAAGCTCCATCTCTTCCTTCCAGAACAGGCTTTTTATCCAGTCTAATATACTCCGAAAAAAGGCCAACATTTTCGTAAATGCAACGTGCAGAAACACAAGCCTTCACTTCTCTTTTGCTTTTCGTCTCTTCCTGACTTTGTGTCACATGACACAAGATGGCGGCTGCTATCCCGTAAGGCATTGCGAGAGGGAGAGACCGTGAGGAGCTGGTGCCGCATTTCAGTCATTTCAGCGCAAAACAATTCAAAAATTCAACATGGAGATCAAATGGTTTAGATTACGGCGTTCAAATTGAAGCAAGAATGAGCACGATCGAGCAGCTTAAAAGCGAAGTCGAACGGCTAAGTAGTGAGCTACAGCAAGCCTGTTTAGAAAAAGTCCAAGCGGCTGAATATGGGCTTGCCGTGTTGGAAGAAAAACAGAGATTACAAGAACAATATGATGAACTGGAAAGCGCTTTGGAAGCGAGCAAGCAAGAGTTGGAATGTCTTAGAGAGGTATTTAATATGAAATCCTTGTTCTTGTTCCTTATAAGAACATATTGTTTAAGGGTTGGTTGAGATCAGAGTTTAGGATCGCGAAAGAATTACTAACAAAGGTTTTTGATTTTCCTTTAATTATTTACGGCTTGCAAGTGTAAATACAAGCTAAAAGCCTAATCAGATTGCGTGGTTCATCGCATAACCGTTTTTTGCTCGTTTAATAAAATCGGAATCTAAAATAAAAAATCCCTGTTTGGAAACAATCAAATATCTTTTAGGAATTTCTGCGAATGATATTCCAAATGTGTAGACATATTAGAAGGAAGTTGATTTATAAAATACGTGACGTGGACAATCGGATATTTTTGCAGCCCATATTTGAAAGCTTAAAAGATTATGTATATCATATTGCTGTTGAATATTTGTTGGCTAAGTATAATGACTGAAATGCTTGCCAAGACATAAACCTTGAAGCAAATTTACGTGATGAGTTTTTGAGAGAACGTGTCCCAAAATTTGGAATTTTTACCAATTGAAAATGTTATCATGGTTTGTTTTATTTCCTAATTAAATTAACCTGATATTGCCTCTTTCTGAAGAATTTATATAATTTATGTGACTTGTGTAGTACACAAATATTTTTGTATATTTGAATGTCGCATAGCAACGACTTGTGAATGTACATGTATGTTGACTGAGCAGAAGTTGAACTATGCTAAATTGCTCCCGGGGGGGGGGGGGGGGGGAGGAGGGGGGTTTTTTTTTTTTTTTTTTTTTTTTTTTTTTTTTTTTTTTTTTTTTCCCCCCCCCCCCCCCCCCATATTGCTGCTCATTATATTACATCTGCTATGTCTTGGGCAAGAGCACAACATAACAACCAAGCTACAGAGGCTTTGGTTGTTTGTCCATAAAATAATCCTTCAAGGTTTATTTATTATGTCTTGGCAAGCATTTCTGTTATCTTACGGAGCCAACAAGTATCCAACAGCAATATGATATACTGTCTTAGCCTTTTAAACCACCCCTAGAGAAGGGGGTACTCTCCAAAAATTTGGTTCTGAGTGTGCAGAATGCTTCGTTTGAGACCAAATTAAATCATGGCAATCCGTTTCAATCTCTGATCCGTCCCTGGCCTTTTGGCCATCCATACCTTCTTTTGTATTCGCTGTGTCATTGAAATGTTCCTTCACTCTTTTTTATTTTTATATTTAAGAAGTTTAATGGTCATTTCCCATACCTAAATTTAGCTAAAATCCATGACACAGTCGCTTTAACCAGCCTATAGTAATACTTCAGAAATGTAGAGAATTTTTGTTTCTGTCCTAAATAAGCCACAAGTCATAAAATTAATATTATTTATAATATTTTTTTTCTTACAACAAAGGTTCATGAACAGCTGAAACTTGAGCAAGAGAAAAGAAGCAGGTTTGGAGATGATCGAGAAGAAAGTCTTGTCAAGGAGAGCGAATCGAGAGAAGCCACCTATCTTCATAAAATAACAGACTTAGAAAGTGACCTGCGACAAGCAAGAAAAGCTGAAAGAGAGGCACAAATTGAAAATGAACGACTGTCCCATCAGGTCTCTAACTACGCAAAGGAAATTGAACAATTTGCTCACAGTAAGAAACTGCTTAGCGATGAGATCAGGGAGCATAAATACAGAGAATCCAAACATACACAGGAATTTAGCGAGCTTGAGGAAGAAAATATTAACCTTCAGAAGCAGTACTCGGCACTAAGATCATCACTGGTGGAATTTGAATCGTTGAAGGTTGAAAACAAAAGCTTGACAGACGAAATGGAAGCAGTACAGTTACAACTGCAGGTTGCCTGCGACAAACGAGATCAATACCAAAAACAACTCAATGAGGCTCTTGAGTCCTTGAAGGAACAGCGAGATCGAAACACCCTTCTTCAGAAAGAACTGCAAGAAAGCCGTCAACGTCGGTCACCTACACTTAGCAGCTGGCATGAGGAAAGCCGATTTATTGCACTTGAAAGTCCAGAGAAGGCCAAGCCAGAACAACCTGTTGAACACCCTTTAATTCAAAGCATTATCGAGGAATACAAACCTGTCCCAGGGTTGGTTGAAGATCTGATGAAAGAGCTTCAGCTCTCGGAGGCCAAAGAAATGGCACACAAACTTGATCAGTTGAGTAGTGAGAAAAATGAACTTACAAATGCACTGGCTAAGAGAGAGAAGGATGTTTTGAAGTTAAGAGAGGAGTTCGATGCTATGCAGACTTTGACTGAGGCCAAGATTCTGTGTGAAACACTGGATGACAGCGATGACGCGGCAGAGGAGAGGGAAGCGATCAGTGTTAAGATAAACAACCAGCTGAAGGAACTGGAAGAAATCCGAAAACTTTTGAAGGGTTATCAAACCAAAGACAATAAGTCGCAAGCTTTGATCAAAGACTTGAAAAGTGAGATTGACAGCTTGAGAGCGAAAATGGCTGGCTTGCAAACGAAAGCTGATGAGGCGACATTCATGACAAAACGCGTCAAGGAACTCGAGGAGCAGATGTTAAATATGAAAAATAAAGGGAGTGAGTCGGAAGAATTGATCAAAAACCTGCAGGAAGATGTGAAGTCCATGAGCGATCTTGCTGGAAATGCGCAAGGAAGCCTTAACTGCACCCAGGATGAACTGAGGTACGTCAGCGAAGATTTGCAGAGGCTTTACAAGCATGTTTGCTCAGCTAATGGTGACCATCCAACCAATTCATTTGCCAAGAAAGAAAAGCAGGAAAAATCAAAAACAGCAGCACAAGCTGAATCAAATGCTGCAAATTCCAACACCAAGGAAAGTGCTGCAGAAGTACGACAGTCTCCAATGGGAAGCGAGAATCCAAATGAGACGATGGAAAGAGGAGATCCTTATTCCTGTTACAGACTGATAAGCTCTGTGCGTGATCAAGTGAAGTTTTTGAAACAAGCAGTTGAGAAGACCGTTGAAATTTCCAGACAGCGTGCATTAGAGTATAGGGTGGTCGTTAGCGATGACGAAACCAGTGGAGGAGAGGACAACGAAGTTCAAAAACAACAAATTGTAAAGCTTCAAAGTTTGCTGACCACGAAGCGAGAACAGATTACTACCCTTCGCACTGTTCTCAAGGCTAACAAGTCCACTTATGAAGTTGCACTGGCAAATCTTAAAAGTCGCTATGAAAATGACAAGGCAGTGCAGTCAGAGACAGTAGCACAGCTAAAGAGAAGCCTAAAAGCTCTAAAAGCTGAGGTGTCGACATTTGCTTCACTGCGTGGTATGTATGCGGCAAGGTGTGAGGAGTATTTAGTGCAAGTAGACGAGTTGCAGCGTAAGTTTGCTGCATCAGAAGAGGAGAAGAAGACCCTTAATCAACTTCTCAAACAAGCCATTCATCAGAAAATTGATCTTACACAAAGACTGGAGGAGTTTGAGATCGCTCGGGAAAGGCTGCGTGCCTACACAAGAAAAAGTAGCAAGTCCAACCGATCAAAACCGGTTACCCGTGTATAGAACTGAATGTGAACCACCTAAAAGGTGAAAGTTTTATTCTTTGAAATAACTTGCAGTCTACAGTCAACTCTTGTTATAGCGGACACACTCTAGGTGTGGTTTAGTGACCGTTATAGCGAAAGTCTGTAATAGCAGGAGTCATTTCCAGTCAAACCTCTTTTGCTGGGGATCTGGATTTTGTCCGTTATGGCGAGTGTCCGCAATAGCAGTGTGTCCGCAAGGCGAGAGTTGACTGTATTTTATCATTGATAGTTAAAACCTTCACTTGCAAATCAAGTGATATTTTGCTTGCGTAGACTGGTAGACAATGCAATGTCTGAGTACATGACTAGTCGACTAGAATTAGAATTGTTCAAAGGGCTGTTTTTCAAAGGCCACTAGTTAGTATTATGTGCAAAAATTGCTCATTTAACCATGGTTTTAGGGATTTTATTGCTCAGATTTCTAACATTCTATTGACTACTAAACAGTAGCTTTTAAATTGAAAAATGCATGTAAGTAGTGTAAGTTTTATTCTATAGCTGTGCAATATTTTACATTGTACAGTATTTTAAGCAAGCTCAATTCAGGTTACACACAATTTAATAGACAGTGCTATTTATACAGTCCGTTGGTAGCTTCATAAATGAGCTGAACCCCCCGGTGGGGGGGGGGGGCACTAAAAAAAGTTTTATACAGGGAGGCTCCGCCCCGAGCTCTGACCCCTTACCCTTTTATATACCATTTTTGACAGAAATTGTACCCCTTTCGTAGACCTTTTACTGAAAAAGGGTACCCCTTTCATATACCTTAAAGACATGGCATAGACTTAGAACAGGACGTTTTCTTGTCATTTTCACGTAGCGCTTAATACATTAATAAAATAATACAGCCGTTAATTGCGTCTGTTCGAAATATTTTAATTAAAGGTCTTTTTAAATACCTAAATGACAGATTTCCATACCCTTTCATATACCAAAACTTGTAAAAGCCCTACCCTTTCATATACCTTAAGCCTGAAAAAGGTACCCCTTTCGGGCGGAGCCTCCCCGTATAGGCCATTATAGGAAGTACCCCCCCCCCCCCCCGGCTGAACGCCAAAAGGTCCCAAAAATTTCAGAAAAATATAAAAAGCCTTCCAACTTACTGTTTTATGCAGTTTAGAATAATTTTTATTAGATTAATGAGAATTTATACTCAGTTATTATATGTGGGTCAAAATTACATTTTATAGAAAAAAAAAACATATTTTCAATGTGTCCAAAGCAATTTTAGCCCTGTTTTTAATACTTGTTAAATCACAGGGCTTTAATATAAAAACAAGAATTATACATATTATAAAAAAATACATTTAAATACAGGTTGACACACTGTTTGTGGAATATAGCTGCTTTGATTGGTGGATTAGCAAATCTGTGTAATTTTATCCTTTAATAGTCTGGGTTATCAATATGCAGTGGAATTCCAATTTCTGGAACCCTGTAATTTCTCTAACCTCCCAAGAACTCTAAGACATTTTCTTTCAGGCTCAGTTGAATACTGCAATTTTAGTAACATAGAAATCTCTAAAGAAATTTCGTGTGACTGTGTAGTGCATATAACTAGTGAATTGAAAACGATAATTGAAATGAAAAATGATGGCATTTCACATTTAACACTGAAGAAGGGGCAGTAGCCCCGAAACGTATGGAAACATTATACTACCATCAGGCGCATTTTTCATTTAAATTATCGTTTTTAATTTACTGCAATTTTACCCTGATTTCTTGGACCAATTTCCGTTTCCCTTGGAGGATTGAGAAATAAGGATACCACTGTTTTAAAATAATGTTAATTTTTAGAAAATAAATATTGCTATTTATCACTCGTACTTATGAGTGCCATAGGTGTTGGCTAGCAGATTTCCACAGTTGTTAGCCTTATTGATGTCGCTGCTTTTTTTCTTGAAGATTACATTACGAGGGGATCTGCTAATACATGTAGTAGGGATGTCGTTAAGGGCTAGCTGACGGCTATTTTCACCGGCTGAAAGAAAGCTTAAATCAAGCTAAAATTTCACATTAAAACAAAGACTTTGGTAAACTTTTAGAGCTGCCAGGACCAGAAAGGCTAGCTGAGCTTGCTAATGAGCCGGCTTTAGTTAGTGTTTTCATAGCTGCATCCCTGCTATAGTACAGGTGTGGTTTTATAATCAAAATTATTATTACCGGTACTCTATAAAAACTGTTGAATACAGAAGGTATATTTATATTGAATATATCAGTCTTCACTTGAGATTTACCGCTGTATAGCAAAAAAAAAAACATTGTTGTATTACTGAAAAAAGGTACTTTTAGTTTTAAACTCAAAGTACCAATTTCTTCAGTGATACAATTATGGACTTATTGAAGTTGGGAATTAGTTTCTACCTGAAGTACGGTAAGTATAGAGAGTAGCAAAGGGTGGGTCGTGATCCCGTTTCACGCACAAATTGTAACTAAATTCACGTGTCAGATAAACTTGAAACAGCAGAATTCGCGAATCACGTGTATTTGTTTGCTTTTTTCACACATCACAGTTTAATTTTTGCTTTATTTTCATGCTCTATTTTCGCCCTTTTCATGTCATGCATAAACCCTTTGCTACCCTCAGTATAGCGTGTATTTTTCAGCATTGGTCATTATTATAGCATCTGTTGGCTTCATTTCCAGCCACTTTTCAGAAAAATAAGCTTGACGTATTCCTGTCCTGAGCAAACTCAGAAAGGAATGAAGACCAGCCTGGAGAGAGTAGTGGAAATTAAGCCTACAGCAACTGACAAGGGGCAAAGACTTGAAACGTTAGTTCTTAAATCTAAGCCGTAGGGCCCAGTTGTTCAAACTGTAGGGGTGGTGAATGGTCCTTCAAGAAATGCGTGTCTCGCAAAATTTAAGCCAAATTTCAGGGATCTCGTCGTCTCGAATTTTTCTTTGACGCCTTCGCGGAGTCTCGATTTCTTTTGCAAGGCTAAAAAGGTCTCGGGCTCACAGAAAAGATATCAGTCTCGCCGTCTTGCAAAGTCATATCCACCGGATAAATCACTATCCAGTGGATAAGTGTTGGCAAAGCAAACTACGTTATCCACTGGATAGATGCGGTGGATGGCGTTATCCACTTTTAATGACCAGGGGCAGTTGACTTCATGAATGTGAATTTGGTACTAAATAAAAATGACGCTAAGGCCAGCTTGTTCAAAGGATGGACATTACTACCCAATGGACAAACTGTCACTGTTTAGTGCATGTTTTTGTCTCGATATAGACTAATCTAGTGGATAGCATTATCCATCCTTTAAACAACTGGCCTTGAATGCCCTATTTTATCAATCTTCAAGTCAAGGTCTGTTAATTAAGATATTTACTTTTCAAACTTTTAGGTATTTTAGCATCAGATTAAACTTTTGAATACTAAAGTACATGCAGCTATTTTTAAGACCTAGCACATAGCTAGTACATGTATTTTACCCATTTATTGGAAAAATGTTACTACTGTATTTTTGTGTAGAGACTTAATTAATATTTTAATATATTTATCCTCTTTCTTAATTATTACTAGATCAAAAGGTGCAAATCTTTTTATTTCAGTACAGTTTAATCCTAATGAAGCTGAATTTCATGTAATTGAAACCAAACATGCATAACCCAATCACTGTGATTCATGTTTGATATAAATTCAGACTTCTGTTTACCTGCAAAAGCATATTAACCATTCAATGAATTTTTAGATATCTCCAAATATTGAGTTTGTTCATCAACTATGCTATAACAAGAAAACATCAAACTTACAGAATGTCACAGTCTGTGCTGCTTGTAAAACTGAGAGTTGTGTGTACGGCTAATGAAAATTTCCACATTTAAATTTGGCCTTATTTGTATAAAAAAATAATAAAAGACGTATGCAAAATGTTTTGCTTGTATTTTTAATTAGTGATTCAAAGTGCTTTACTAAGAGTGGTTTATGACTTAATAAGGGGCACAGGGAGGGTAGGAGTCTACAGGAGCAAAAAAAGAGAGAGGGGGGAACAGGATTCTCAAAGCGGGTGGGAAATTATTTGGAAATAGGAACCTTTTGATGACAGATGCCTGTATTTACTTATTAATATAAAGGCCATCGAACCTTGATCCCAGGCTCTCTCCTCTTTCCTCCTTTGTCCTCAATGACAAGGGAGGAAAGGAGAGAGAGCCTGGATCAAGGTTGGTATAGCTACTGTAAATGGGAAAATGAGCCTTCATCACTTGTTTTTCTTGCAAAACAGCTTTATTTTTCTGTCCTTTGTTTACAAAGATCATTGAAAAAAAATAAAATACTTTCAGTAAATACATATAAATGTTTATAAATAATATTTAATAAATTATACTTACAGAAAAATTTTGAAAAAATTATGCATATGATAGCATCATTATAATAAAATAATATATCATATAATAATATATGTTACTTGTGCGTGTATCACAGTCACTTAACCATTCTTCCTGTAATTTTTGTGACCTCAGTAACATTAAACTTTGAATTTTTCAATGTGTAATTTCTTTTTAAAAAAATTGATTAAATTCTTATTAACCGTGCGAAACCGGTTCATAATCTGGCTGGCATTTTTTTGTCGTTTTTTTTTTGTCGGTAAATCGTTCCAGACCCACGCAGCCCTGCCGGCTCCTTTGTTACGGTCACGCAAGATTTGATGACCGCTTGGACATGTCCAAGCTATTTAAAAACTACCACTTTATGTCAGACCCATGTCACGCGATCGCTCGCCTGTAGCTTTAAATAATTATTATAAATACTTTTAAAATAAGTGAATTTCACTTATTTTAAAAGTATTTACGAACACTCTGCGCTCTGTGTGAAATAGTAACTTGAATTTGTGTCATTTAGGCGTTAGGCTCGGAGCGAGTACAAGTCGTACAATTTACCCGGAATGCGTTGAATATTGCAAAACAACGACTTTTTTGTTTTAAGTTTATTCTGGGAATCGAAACGTATATTGCAAGCTCAGCAAGAATGTGTCAAGGCATGGGATACACGTCATCGCGCCAGGGGAATTACCTGCGCAGGCAAGTATGCTCTATTTACAGCTAATTCGAGAAAGGTTGTTGGAAAGACTATTCTTAATTTGGCGTGAAATGGACTTCTTTTAATTCAATTTATGAACTGGTTTAGGTTTATTTTATTAAACATTCGGCACAATATAAATATTTGCTTGCATTCCATGCGTAAGCAGGCATTTCTCCGACCAGGCGTGCTGAAGGAAATTCATGTCACGCACGCTCCGTGACTGACGCAAACACGACTTGTGTGTTTATGAAGTGACTGCTTTTCTAAAGATTTTCTGAAAGAGGTGGTCAAACACTAACCGCACGGTTACAAACTGCTTGCAGATTCTTGTATTGATTTGATGCAGCAATAATTTCAAATTCAATGCAACAAAATGTGAGTTTTACTGTTCAAAACCAGTAATTAAGTGTTGTCAGTAGAACCGGGCAAGCTCCACGGATCGAGGTTGGCCGATTCCCTTCAAACTTTCAGTGTTTTTTCTCTATCGGATAAGATTACGATCGGTGCTATTCTTAGTAAAATAAAATAAATTCCTTCGGATTTTGACCACCCCCTAGTTTTCGGAGCAAATTAAGCAAGATACGGTGGCAAATTTATGTCAACTTCCACGGCTAATTTTACTAACGTTGGATATATAACCCTTGATCATTTTTACGACTGTTACGTATTGACCGGCATATAAACAACTCATTTCTGTAATATAAACGATTTTGGATAAAAAGCTTTACTTTGGCTCGACTCCAAATATTATCATTTTTTGGTTATCAGAATCAAGGAAATTTTTTGCAATTTTTAAAGCCATTTTTTTCCAAAGTGCGGCAGTCTCTTTTGAAACGAAACATACTTTTTACCAGTCCGTCCACAAGTCTAAATAAATCCGCAAACTCTCATTTGGCAAGTCAAAATCCCGTCGCGTGAACTTCCTCACAAATTGACCTAATTAGCATAAATTATTTGAACTAATTTGCATAATTGTTGATTTGCCAGAAAATTGTCACGCTTTTTGTTTCATGTCGAGGGTGTTTATTAACTTCTTTTTTAGTATTAATAAGCACGATAGACTACTTTCTCAGAATAGTAGGTATATTTTAAAGAATTTTTCCACTTACAAAGCAAAAATTCTTTCCTACAAACTTCCAAGAAATTTGATCAAACTTGATTTGTCATTGAAATTCATGTCTCCCCGAAAAATTGTCACGCTTGAGCTATTACATGTTCTCTTCAAGTGTTTATAACAATTCTTTTTTCAGTTTAGTGGGCATGCTTACATAGAGCTTTTTCGATTGTTTGTTCGTTTGCTTTTTTTAACATGGAATGTATGATTATTTCCGCCGCTTCTGTAGTGACTAGTATGCTGAAGCGTTTTCTGTAACCAAGAATGTAATTATCCCGAATTATATTTTTCATACTAAAAGTGAAGAGGGAAAGCTAATTAGGAACAACACGTTAAAATAAATTGTAGTTTAGAGGGCACACAATCGCAGATTGTACTGGTGACTAATCTTTAAATAAGAAGCGTTCGTCCGTCCGTCCGTCCGTCCATCCATCCATCCATCTATCATGATTAACTAGCTATCTATCTGACTCACGCCTCATAAGCCTGGGCGTCAGCTTTGGGCTCATTAGCAAGGTTGATCTGATCCTGAATCGAGCTGGGCACATTGTTATTACAAATGACACATAAATGCCCATGATAATTTATCCTAGACATAGAAAAAGTTTACTGCAAACTGGGTACGCAGAAAGAGTAATTAATACATGCTCGTATCAAACCCATCAAGGACCGCGGAAAAGCATAAAGATGGCACGCCGCATAAGCAAACAATACTCGGAAAAATATATCAAATTCACCACTGTTCCCATTGGCTCTTGTAAGTATAAAAATTAATGAATATGTGCTCCGAATATAAGGAACTGGGTAGCGTAAACATACATGCATAGTTGGAAGCTATATAATTTATTGCTGGTTACTTGTATATTTATTCGAATATCCACGTTGGGAGGGAGCCAATTGTTAGGGAAACTTACCTTGTTGATGGGAGGGTAAGCGTGACAGGGAGGTAGGGGGGATAATGTACTCTGCTGTGGGTTCAGAGGTCGAAATTTTATTATATATATTAAAGAGAGTCTCCATGGCAAATGAATAAGATTCTCCACTGGGCCGATTAAGGCTCTTTCTTGTCGTATTCTTGGGGCGCTTTCATTCAAATTTGCCGCTTCGCTGATTTTAAATAATTAATAATATGATTCAGATATGATGTCCTTGCATTCTACCCTATGATTGAATTTAAAACACGTTCTACTAATAGGAGGTCTGGAACAAAAAAGTTACGTAGGTAGCCGGCATGAGGTGTGGAAGGATAAGCGTTTCGGAAACCGCTCGGATTTTTTCTCCCCTTGCCTCTTTTTTACCATTTTGGAGGCTAAATAATTCTACATGGGGGTTACCTGTCAACGCAAATCACATTAAAATGTGGTACGATAATGGTAAAGATGTTGATGAAATGCGAAGAAGATGATGATGATGATGATGATGATGATGATGATGATGATGATGATGATGATGATGATGAGGAGGAGGAGGAGGAGGAGGAGGAGGAAGAAGACGAAAATGGCGATTGTCATGACTACGATGTTGATGACTTTGTCGGTGACCATTGTTGCGATCGCTATTTTAGTTGTTATTATTGTTTTAATACCTGTGTGTTCGACCAGAATGGCAGATAACGCCCAGACATTTTTGATTAAAAAATTCGATGAGCGTGCAAGAACTGGAAACAAGGCCGATCCTGTACAGGTAACGACGGAGACGAAGATGCTTAGAAACGAGGATGGTCAGCTCGGCACGTTTAACCCTGGAGAGAGCAGGACTGCGCAACAGAGCAGCAGCATGTTCTTACGCCGAGCAGATGTGCAGCGCTATAGGGGTATTGACCCTGAGGAAACCACTAAGGAAGACATTTACCGCGGTGTCGGAGATGGCCTTGGACACTCTCAAAAGTTTGGTGATGGATGACATGGGCAAGCAAAGCCATCAATTTTTGTTTCTTGTTTATTTGCGACCTTGTTAAAACCAACAAAATTGACAATCTCAAACTAGTTGTCCTGAAAGAAATCTGCAAGCAGCTACATCTGATGACAAACGGACCGTTATCAAGAAAAAACTTTCATCGAGGCCATTGAAGCAGTTTCCGAAATTTGTCCATGCTTTCAAAAGTAACTTAACTAAAAGCTTATAGCTAATAACTAATAATTTTGGCACAAAGCTGAATTGCCCTAAAAGCACATATGTCGCTTTTTGTAAGCTAGGTACACAGAGTCTCTGAGATGACAGGCATTTTTAATACATGTAAAATCGCGAAGATATACCCATTGGCTAGTTTAGCCCGTGTTCGACATTACGTGCCAATTAACAAACCGCCAGCTACGTAGAATCGTCAGTGTTCTCTTTTGTTGTTTAGATATCAAAATTGGATTTGCAAAGTTTTTATTATTCATGCCATTTGTGTAGATGTAGTTACCAAAGACATCTACTGCCATTTAGGTTAGAAACACAAGGGTGAAGAGGAATAATTTAGTGTTCATTAACCAGCTCTATTTGAAGCTCTAGCATCTCCATTATTACAGCTCTATTAAAATTATGTTATACTTTGATGGTATCCTATTCTATTTTTCCATAGTAAAAATTCGTCATTCTTATTCTATTATTCCCTATCGATGTTCGTACCCAAATTAATCATTCGGACTCAGCTCTGAACTTATCTTACTAGTTAGGTGAAAATCTTAGTATTTAGACTATAGTTCTACATGCTGTAAGAAATGTCACTGCATAGACGTGATCAAGGATAAAAACTATTTTTTGTTTCGTCCCCGACAGAACAAAAGTAAATATGAAATAGCTGGGAGATTTCAACAACAAAATAGTGTATTAATCAGCTTCGTTGACACAATCTCTATATATTGTCACGTTGTCAAACAAAAAAATTGATTACAATATTGAAACGTGTATTAAATTCTGGTTTAAGTTTAGTAACAAGCTTCTAATGCATGCAACGCGTAACTAAACTGGCCACCTTTATGGCATGATGTTTGGTTATGAAGATTAACTACTTCTGTCAATCTTGTTGCTTTATTGTAGATTAAATACAACACACGATGTTAGTTATAAGTGCCATTTCAGTTCAGTCGTATACTCAATATAGCATATGATCAGACACCGAACAGTCGAACATGCAGACTTTTTTTACGCCTGAAAAACCAATCAGTTTCATAATAAACAAAATACGATGATGTGTATTATCGTTTGCATCTGAACAGCTCAAAAGTAAAGTTTTCTCCAAAAAATTAGGCATATACAAGTCTGGTCAAATTCTTAGGAAGCCTGTAGGATAGACTTTTACTTTGTAAGTGGGAAAAATCTTTTAAGTATACCTACTATTCTTAGAAAATAGTCTATCGTGCTTATTAATACTTAAAAAGAAGTTAATAAACACCTTCAACATGAAACAAAAAAGCGTGTCAATTTTCTGGGAAATCAACAATTATGCAAATTAGTTCAAATTATGCTAATTAGGTCAATTTGTGAGGAAGTTCACGCGACGGGATTTTGACTTGCCAAATGAGAGTTTGCGGATTTATTTAGACTTGTGGACGAACTCATAAAAAGTATGTTTCGTTTCAAAAGAGACTGCCGCACTTTGGAAAAAATTGGCTTTAAAAATTGCAAAAAATTTTCTTGCATCTGATAACCAAAAAATGATAATATTTGGAGTCGAGCCAAAGTAAAGCTTTTTATCCAAAATCGTTTATATTACAGAAATGAGTTGTTTATATGCCGGTCAATACGTAACAGTCGTAAAAATGATCAAGGGTTATCCAACGTTAGTAAAATTAGCCGTGGAAATTGACATAAATTTGCCACCGTATCTTGCTTAATTTGCTCCAAAAACTAGGGGGTGGTCAAAATCCGAAGGAATTTATTTTATTTTACTAAGAATAGCACCGATCGTAATCTTATCCGATAGAGAAAAAACACTGAAAGTTTGAAGGGAATCGGCCAACCTCGATCCGTGGAGCTTGCCCGGTTCTTACTGACAATGACACTTAAAAATACCTTCTCTTGAACATGCCATTTTTTTTTAAATAATCTGTACAAACATGACAATAATTGATAAAATTCTGTCTTGCAAAAACTATTCCTCATGCCATAGGACTGCAATGCGTGCAAAGAGCAACAGCTACATTCCTCTCTGCATGCAGCATATATAAAGCTAGGTAATTATTTTCACTTTGTTGGGTACATTGCCGTGCCAAGCTCAAATGTAGCTTCCCATGCACCAAGCTTTATATCTTTGTCATTCATAGCTATAGGCACAGTGTGTCCTTGCCTGTTGGGCATTGATTCATGGTCATCCATTTGTCCGCCTGGAGGCATGCTGGTGAAGATACATTCCCTTTTATCATGATCCAGACAGAAATTGCCACATTTGCTCTGCACATGGATTAAAAAAAACAGAATTGTAAACAGGTACCGGGTAATACAGGGTTGCCACAGGTTGAAATTCTTACAAAATGGAAAAAAGTCAGGGAACTATATTTAAAGTCAAGAAAAATGGACATTTTGAGGAAAAGTCAGCGGAAATTAAAATTACCGGTATATAGCACCTCTGATGCAATACCATTATTGAAGGCTGGAAGACACACTTTCCTGACTACCTATGTAACAATATACCTACCTTACCCTACCTACCAGTAAATACTTACAGGGACTGTAGAATAGTACAAAGACCTGCAACTTCCAATGTTATTGATATCAAGGAGTTTATTCTAATTACATAACAAACATTTAACTGGATGGTAATTCTGAATTGAGTTTTAAGTCAAGGCCTTGTTTTAAAACTTCAAGAAGACAAGTTCATGGTTCCGCTCACAAACCACAAATCTGTCTACAGTTATACATTCAACTCTCGCCTTGCAGACACCTCCCTATTATGGAAACTCTCACTGTTATTATGGACAGGAGTTGAAGTTCCAGCGAATAAAAATTAAGGAAAATAACATTAACTCCAGCTATTACTGACAGACTTTCTCTATTTTGGACACCAAATGATGGAGCCGAGGGTGTCCGATATAGAGGGACTGACTTTAGTTATTCTGCTAGAGGGACAAAATCTATCTGTAATCAGTACCTCATCCAAGTTTGCAGCTGGTAATTTTTGTCTGACTGGAGACAGTTCTGGTAGGATGTGCTGGAGCTGTTTAGTTGGGACATCCTGGAGACGTAGTTTTCCAGAATTCTCCTGATTTAATTGACACTACCACTTCTTAGAGAAGTATGAGTTCTGTCAGCTAACAGTGAAAAAGAAAGACAAAAGACAAAACACAACTTGTAGCAAATAAAATATGTAGGTTCTTTGTCTTCTGTTTTACATCTCTAGGCAGCCTAAAGAGAACCTGAGCTGGATCATACAAATTGCTTGGGAGGGGGGGGGGTGACTAGGGACAGGGGGTCTGTTCTTCCCACTTCCTATACCTTTATTTCCCAGTCGCCACTCTCCGTAGTGGTACTGTCTCTTTGTGTTATTTCTAGTACAAAACATAACAATGTTGCAAAACTTTTCACAATTTCTTGCAGCCCCCACCATGCACCTTTGGAATCCTACTTCTTCCACTACCCTTTTCCTCCTTCTTCGCCCCTATTCTAGATCTCCCAGGCTCAGAACTGTACCCCTGCCCACCTTGAGTTCACTTATTAAGTATGAACCTTATACTAGTTTTATTCCAAATATAAGACTGATGTACAGTTACAATCGCAAATTTGCAAAAAAATCATGTGTCTGTTACTACCATTTGAGTCTATGCATCCCTAAAGCGTGATGACTTAATGCATAGTCGCCAGACCTCCAATGAATCAGACAAGCATTTAAAATCTTTTGCTCTAAAGTGACTCCTGATTGATAACTCTTTCCAAACTTGTTAACCTTTCTCCTCTCCATTCCAACAATATTTTCTGAGGAGACTTTCATCAAAGTGAGTGGGCAAATTTTGAAAATGTTGAAAGCTCATGAAGAAAACATGATTGTATGGCACCAAAACATTGTTCATTTTTTTTTTCAAGTCCATTTTTCCACATGGACTTCGCTGACAGTCAATTAGCAAATTAATTTTATTACCTTTTCTTTGTTTTATATCCTTCTTGTGTGCAGCCATGATAACTTCCAAGGAAAAGAGATCTTGACTTCCCTTTCCTGTGGCCTTATCAATCCTCTTTGGTGAAGGGGCTGTCCTTGTATTGCCTTTCAACTGACGCTTCCGTTCAAAGAATTCCTGTTCAAGAGAATTCAGGTTCAAGAGCTTCAGGCAGATCATCCTTGGAGACCCATGGGTAGCCCCAGGCAGCTATTCACGACGGCAAGATTTTCAGGCAAAAGTACAGTCTGCATGGACTGTAGTGCCACCAGGGCCGTAACTAGCAAGGGAAGGGGTTCTTTTTGTTTTTACCCAAATTTAAAAGGAAAATTTTTTTTTTTGGAAAATATTCTTTTTTTTTTTATTTTTTTTTTTTTTTTTTTTTTTTCTTCGCTGCCACTGGGTCTCCGAGGATGCAGGCAGACAAGATCGATAGAAATCCAAAAATTGTAATTTGCAAGGGTTTCAATAAAAAAATAAAGGTTTCGACAAAAATTTAAAGTAGGCAGCTGGTTTGGATAGAGTACGTAACCCGCTGTTTGTGGAAGAATTTATCTTTCAATTTAGCAAGCGGGCTGCCAGCTTCTCTGAGTGAATAAGAGCAAAGAGCCAACCCCGAGCCAACACTTTTTGTAGGTCATACTGGTTCTGATTCAAAGCACTGAATGTACATCTGTAAGCCAGGTTCCTATTTATAACTGTATAAAATTATTTTTAGTTCAAATGAACGTTACCTTTTGCAGTTTATTCTCATGTTTAAGCTTCAGACGATTCCTAAAATTTATAAATAAAAATGAACATTTTATACAAATCACTTTTATGGCTCATGCCACTTCCTTGATCATGGAGGAAGTTAATGGGGGGGGGGCCTTTTTTTGGGGGGGGGGGGAGGTTAATAATAAGTTAACTTTACGCTAAATGTAAAATCTTCTTTAAAAGATTTAAATAAATTGTCCACAAGAGGGAGGGGTGGTGGGGAATGGCTGCAAAAATACCGGTAAATCCGTTTGAGCAGAAGAATGGTACATAAAAGAGTAAGGATTTGGACATCAAGGTAGAACCCCCCCCCCCCTTATAAGAAATTTTGTCAAGTAACACCTCCTCCCTCCCCTCCAGGAAAGTGTTGTTTCAAATTCTGGCTAATGTCTTCACATGACCTCAGTTTGATTACCGGTATATGATTACATGTCCCCTCCCAGCCCCTGCCCCCCAGGATCAGGAGTAAATAATTTGTTGAAATTTTTAAAAACGAGGAAAGAAACAGAGGCGCAGGACTGACAATTTTTTGTTGTTTAATAAAAGGCTTTCCTTTCCTCAAGGCAAAAATGTCAACTTCATTGACACTTTTTTACCACACAAGAATTTTCCCAACAGTCTCTGACATGGCAGGGGTCAATCCCAGACACTGGGAAAATAATTACTGATACCACTTATGAAACAATGCTCGGTTTTAACAATTAATGACCCCGTACTATCCAATGTCATCCAACAAAACTAAACTGAGAGATGACATAAACATCAAAACACATAATTAACCCAGAGACCCCCTACAGGAATTAATTAGTGACCCTGTAGACCAATAGTTAATAATCATAGTTGCCGCTAAGCAATTAAACAATTATCACAAAGAATCTATTGTTAAAGCAGCATTAATTTTTCACACTTTCTCGACAAACTGTCTCATGCTATAAAATGAAATTTAAAACGAGCGATTCGGGGGCGATTCGCGCCAATAACAAAGACAATTTGAGAAATTCACAAGGGTTTTGTACCCATTTCACAAATAAAAATCAAGAGTAATATCAGTTTAAAGGTTTCAGTGTGTTCACGGTAGAGTGTTGTTCAATATAACGTAAATATTCGTGGTTTCTCATCGCCTAAAATAAAACTTACCGCGCTCCTCCAACCCAATTCATCTTCCTACGCAGTGAGGCACATTACATTGCAGACTAAATGAAGTAGCAACTGCTGTTGGACGTAATCATTTTGAAGATAAATTTATTTTCCTGTTTTTACGAGCATGCTAAAAATATTTTGTTATCCGAAATTGCTTTTTCCTCACCTTTCTAATTATATGCACAGGAAGTACGGTTTGGTAACGTATCGTTTCGAGAATGAAAAAAATTTGTTTGCAAAAATTTGCATACTACGAGAATTGAGCATGCGCAGTTGACGAGCGTCAGTGAGTCACTGACTGTGTTTATAATTCTTCTGTTCGGTGCTGGCAGAATTTGAGATGTTTTATCCTATAAATCAGGCCTCTTGATTGCCCGGGAATGTCGAATCCACATTCTCTACGAAATTCTTTACCTCGTAAAGGAAAGCACTGGTCGCAAAGTGTGCACGAATGCATTATTCTTCGAGGCTCGAGTGGAAACTTTAATTTACACATCGTTGGTGGAGCAGAAAATGGCGAATTCATCTGTATTGGTGAAGTTAGGCAAGAAAGATTGAGGTACAGACGAGGGAAGATACATCAAGGGGACATAGTTTTGGAAATAAATGGAAAGGCAGTTGCTGGGTACACTCAATTCGACGTCTTGCCTTTGATCAAGAGTTCGAAAGAAGCTGTAACGCTTCGCACTGTAAAGCCAGGTAGGATTAAATGTTTGCGCAAACATTCGAAGATCTATCACTTTAAATATATCTTTCATTGAGTTTGCACCTAGTGTAAGTGTTAACCGCAACGTAGATCAATTTTAACTTGTGGATTTTTGTAACACAAGATCGTTGCATGTGTCGATGCACTAATTGAAGTAAACCGGCTAGAAGCCCCGAGTCAGTGTTTAATAGAGTTTAATTGGAATGTAAGAATGAAATATCTTTCTGATGATCACGCATTCACGTTTTAGGAATGCAGTGAATTGATTTTATCTGAATTTAAACAGCCCATTACAAACTGTTTATTGTCTAGAAGTCTAGTGTTAAAATCATTACCGATGATTTGATCAGAGAGGTTGTCTTTGTTTGGTCAAAGTCTTGTAAAAACGCCATTATAAGCGATGATAATATTATAATATGACAGTCTGTGGTGTCGCTTATATAATGTAGGTCGTTGAACTTAATCTTTCAATCCAACTTGATACTGTACTGCCACAAAGAATTGTATCATTTTATAATGGGAGTCTCTGTCCTTTTAGAAACTTCTTTGACAGGGGCTAAACTTTTACTATCTTATGCTGGAAAGAAAATATTTATTGAAAATATGCCACAGGTCACAATCCAAGGTTATATTACGATATTGTAGACATCTGATTCTTGTTGAACGGTTTTGAATAATAACATTCCGTAGTTTACTCATTCCTTTTAAAATCATTATAATTACTAATCACTCGCTCGTCCGTCTGTGATTTATAATATTGTATGACTGTAAACTAATTAACTAGTAAACCTCTTTTAGTATAACTCACTGAAAGGACACTCCTATAAAAATATTAACTTGCCAGTCTAAAGCATTTTGCATTGCAGGATAAAACATAGAAACATGTCAGATTGATAGAAACATGTCAGAGAGGGAATCAAAACCAGTTATTCCACTAGAATCTGCTAAAAATAAAATACCACCACCAAAATTTTTTTGTTCTGATCAGGAGCTGGGCAATGTATAGTGTATCTTTCAAAGCGTTGACAAGATAACTATGCATATTGTTTATTTTGCTACAGACAGTAGTACTTACTTGATCTTAAATCAACAAAACAAGTTATCTAATTCTTTAGCAATTGCATGTAAATGACCCAGCCTCTTTCTATTTGTTTAATTTGTTAATATTAAAAGCTTGCAAAAACATTAAGCTACAATAAATAATAACATCAATGAGCATGATAATTGTTTCACTTGCACAGTTGCTATCAAAAGTGTAAATTTATAATTTAGCGATAAACACACTTAGCATCCATTCCTTTTCTTTTTGTCTCTCCCTTGATACCCAACCAATCATTGGGTCATCTGTTAGCCTACATTCCTTCACCAGACCAACCCAAATTTTTGAAAATAAAAAGGGAGTTTATGATCCATTGCTTGCTCCCTTTTCTCACTAGTATCTTGATGTTAATATACTTTGTATACAGTCAACTCTCTCTTAACGGATGTACCTCTATAAGACAGACACCTCTATACGACAGTGGTGAGAGTGACATTTCCGATCCTTTACAATTGGTTTTGAAAGGTAGATTACAATTTAATAGGTTTATAACACAGAAATATTAAAGTGGGACAAACTATCAACACCTAGTGTTGTTCCCGTCCCTGCTATTTTTTAGTCATTTTACTGTCTGTAACTTAACTCCCTATAAGATGGACACCTTTCTTAAATGGAAGTTGGAGCCGGTCCCAACAGTGTCCATTTAAACAGAGAGAGTTGACTGTATAACTTACTAAGGATGTAAGGATATAATTAATGCTTGCTTGGCAAAAATTTTTATGTATTTATTTACAAGTCAAATATACTTCTTTTCTTGCCTTTTTTTAATCAATCACACTTTCATATGAGAAAGAGATTTCAAGGGGAAACAAAGCATTAGGCATGGCTTTGAGCCCCCTCCCCCCCCCCCCAAAAAAAAAAAAAAAGATAGTTGAAAGGAAGATTGATTATGAACTACTAAAATACCTAATCCATTTTTTTTTTCGGCAGGAGACCTAATAACAAGAGACCTGCAGAGGTACCTTTCGACAAGATTCGACAAGGTCTCTATTGACAGTGACTTGCAACAAACCATCCGCGAAAACCTGTACAACAGGACTGTGCCTTGTAAGCATCTGGTTATTTTTGAATTCTTCCCGCCACGAGCAAGAGATGGGGAACAATGACGACACCCAAGAGAGAAGGGGGGGGGGGAGTGAAAAAAGCAAATAAGAGTTAGTCAAATACTATGTTTATTAACTTTTAGTTAGTAGTAAGTCCATGTCTGTTTTTGGATTCTCCTGACCCAGGGTAAAGAGGTCTGGGTTCTAGACTGACTGTCATTGTTTTGTGTTTATGTCCCTTTTCCCACAGTGCTTTCCTCTGTCTAGGGCATTTGAATTGTTGGGACATTCTGAAAGAATGCTGGAAGATCACCTGTGACAAATTATTATCCTATCCAGGGAGGGGGGGGGGTCTCCTTTTCTTCCTATAAAAAAAAAAAATATATAAAATTTTGCACTACTAGACTCGAAAAGGCAGTTTACTATTGAGAAGAATTGACTTAGTTGCCATGTTTAACTTTATCCACCAATTGCATAGAGGGTACACGTAGCAGCTTGCAAAGAAGTTAGTGTCCGCTAGCCTGGGGCTGATGGATTTTGCAGTTGGGCTAGTGGACTTAATCCTTCACTTGCCTGACAGGCAAGTGAAGCATCATAAGCATTATGCATATGATAATTGTTGGGGGGCTAGTAAAAATGGTGACGGTTGAGTATGTTCTGGCTACTAGCTTGCCTGAAGGGCAAGCTGGAAAATTCAATATCTTTACACCCTGGGTAGATAATATTTTAGCTTATAATTATCAGCATATAAAAGCTAATAATTTTTTTATTGCCTCTTAGGCACAACACGGGCACCAAGAAATGGTGAAAAGCCAGGAGTAGATTATGTCTTCCTTTCTCTGGAAGAGTTTGCAAGGCTAGAGAGAAGTGGCGCTCTCCTTGAGAGCGGCATTTATGAAGGGAATCATTATGGAACACCAAAACCGCCAAGAGATCCTTTGCCGCCTGATAATATGATATATGTACCAGGCAAGAATGGATCAATGAGTGATGGTGGTAGATCAAGAACAGAGGATGGTCTGGGACCACTTCCGCCCAATTGGGAGATTGCTTTCACTGAAGATAACGTCAAGTATTTTATAGAGTAAGTTTTTTAAATGCAGCTTTAGTGGTTAGAGGGGCGTGGTGGCCTAATTTATTAGTGTGCCAGACTCTGGATCGAGCAGTCCTGGTTTGAGGCCTGGCCGGGGTGATACTGTTGTGTTCTTGGGCAAGACACTTTACTCTCATAGTGCCTCTCTCCAACCAGGTGTATAAAATGGTTAGCGGCAACTTAATGCTGGGGAGGTACCCTGCGATGGACTAGAATCCCATTCAGGGGGAAGTAGAAATATCCCTAGCCGCTTAATGCTACAGAGACTGGGATCAGCTCTGGCAGTGGGGGCCACATGACTCGAGGCTTCCCTTCTTCTCTCTCTTTAGTGTTCCAGTGTGCGGTGGGGTTTTTCATCTTCCCACCCACACCTTTCCCCCCTTTTGTTATTTTTCTTTCCCTTCTCCACTGTTTGTTTGGTGTGATGGGTGCCTGGAAGACTTGCACAGGGGCTTATGGCTGAGCTGTAGGGACTTCCAGCAATGGGAGCAGTACTTAATCTAGGGGGCTGGCAGGTGGGGTTCCCAGTGGAGGCCCCTGGAATCATTCACCAGGCACCCTTCTTTCACATAGTGATGCAATTGTAAATTGGTCAATTTTACCAAGACCCTTCAGTTTTGGCCTTGCTAATGCTGCTAGTATACAACGAGCCTCCATGCTCCAACCCTGTAACGATCACGTGTCAGCATGACACGTGAATACATAATTCTACATCATGCTATATTTTAATTTTATTAAATATTATATCGATTTCACATTAAAAAAGAGCCCTCATACAAACACGATGAAAACCATTCCGTTTAGCTGTTCATCAAAACCGGTAGAATTCATTACGTAAGTTTTCTTTTTCTTCCTTATATCTACCCCACGGGAATGCCACAAACCTCCTTGCCCCAAAAATGTGCCCCTGGCCATTTCGACCCTCACACGGTCATGAATTGTAATATTTGATTTGTCACTTACTTTATAGTCACAGCACTGGTACCACACAGTGGGTGGATCCAAGATTGGCACAGGTCAAAAAAGCTACTGTTGATGAGTGTGACGATGATGGTAAGGATGCAACTGCCGTTTAGTTAGAAAATCGACGTTGTTCATGCACTATGTACTGTGAAACTTTCAGCTACAAAAATTAATAAATGCAAAATTCAGCTCCCGAAATTTCATGAAATTAAGTATGCGCAAAAATTAGTAAGAATAAGGTAACTACACTGTAGCATTTCTCTAGGCCAAAGCCTTGTTCAAATGAAACACCCATCTACAGTGCATGTAACATGTAACCAGGGCTCGTACGGGTCCTGGAAAACTTGGAAAGTCCTGGATTTTTATTGTCAGTGGCACTTTCCAGGACTGGAAAAACCTGGAAAAAGACTACCAGTATTGGAAAGATCTGGAACTCAAGTAACAACTGAATTCTCAGAACTAACATTATAAGGAATGTACAGACAGTAAGAAAAATAATAATTTTGAGATATTGTTAGTGAAAGGGTTTATGTGAATTTTGGAGTCCTGGAAAATCAATCTGAGTCCTTGAAAAGTTCTGAAAAAGTACTGGAAATTTTTTGTGAAAAAGGGTACTACGAACCCTGTGTAACTTTTTTTTTCTTTTGCAGAATTACCATATGGCTGGGAAAGAGTTGAGGATCCAAAGTATGGAACATACTATATTGAGTAAGTGTTTGATGTGGCTAACTAGGAACTTGTATGTGCATTCAGGGCTCAAGACTACGGTCAGGAACTAGGAACTTGTACGTGCAATCAGGGCCGAGACAGGAGCCCAGCCAAAGGCAGTAATGCAGTTTGCGTAGTTTGCCCACAGCCATTTTGGCAGTGAAAAAATCAGGCAAGGGCAAGAAACCGATAAAACGCCCCAGAGAAATAAACAGGTAAACTGTTGATATGTGAAGCTAAAAATCTAGTTGACAAAAACGTATGTACAGTACATTTTTATAGTGAAGAACAAAGCCCAATTTTGTAAGAAAAAACATGAAGATAAGGAACATTACGTTCAGGTTTAAACATTATCGCATTATCCCCCCCCCCCCCCCTTAAAAGAAGAACTATGCTTAAAAATAATTATTGTGGCTAGCAGAAAATAAGTTTTGGCTAGTGAAATCAAAGCTGTCACTAGCCACTTGGCTAGTTAGCAAAAAAGTTAGTCTCGAGCCCTGCATATATTATTTACAGTACCGCTCAAAAGTAAGTTGACAGCCCCTTGAGCCTTAAGACTCAAAAATTTTGAAATTTAACACACTCAAACGGGGCGCACTTTTGGGTGTACAAGTAGGCAGTCAACACCAGTGCATGTGCAGGCTAGTCATCTCTTAGAATCAAAAACTTTAAATACACTGTCCAATGATAAATTTAATGTAAACAAGGAAGCATGTGTGTTGTCACATTCGCTTGTGCCATGTTTTAGGGCACAAATTTTAAAATTTTAAAGTAATTTTAATTATTAGTTTTATTTTGTATATAAACACGGTTAAATTTGAAGAATCTAGTAAATAAATTGCAATGGATACTTTGGTGCCACCAGTTACAGCAATGTCGTTAATATATGTTGTACACATGGGGGCTATATCCTAATTAAACATCACTATTAAAATACCAGATGTAAAATACCAGACAGTATTCTATAAGTAACCCTGGTTCTTGTAGCATCACGGGTTGTTTTGTTCGGTTGCCAGGTAACAGTCTGTTCGTGGCCACCTACAGTTATACTCCTAGGATGAGAGGGGTACTATGAGAGAAAATAAAAATGTCTTGCCATAGGAAAACACAAGCTTGGCCAGGGCATGAACTTGGGCATCTTGAACTAGGATCCAAATGCATTAAAATAATTGTTAGGTCACTGTTAGCAATGATAACAGTGCATTCATATTTGCCTTCTTTCATAGTCATGTCAACAGAAAGACTCAATTTGAGAACCCTGTGCAGGCTCGTAGACGTCAGAGCCATTCAAACAGCATGTCATATTCAATGCCGCCGCCACCTCATGAAGGCCCGCCATCATTACAGTCCGCCGCAGCCTTAGCCAAAGCACAAGAAGCTGAGGCCCAATCAAGGTTTGTTTTTGCGCATTTTTTGCTGATGACGTCAGTCATGAGGCGGTCAGCAGAATCTGTACTTCTGTTGTGCTCGATTGACTGATCGCTACAAGATGATGCTACTTTTTGTTGAACAATCATTCAACACAGACATGTCCGCTACATGTACTTTTATTTAGTATATGTTAACTTAATGTTTTGACAAATTTCCTGTTGTGTTCCTATTGGTAAAGTCTGTTCCGGCTGTCTGCCGGGTTTCCCGTTTCGTGTTTTTGGGTTTCTCCCCCCTTGGGTCGGGTTCCCCCCTTCCCTTTTGGGGGGGATAATTTTCCCAAAACACAACACCGCCCCCCCCCCCCCCCCCACCCCCGCCCCCGGCGGCCCCCCCAACCACCCCCCCCCCCCCCTGCTGTTCCTATTGAGTGTCATTTATTTCTATTGTTGGTTTGCACATTTCTTTTAATGTTGGCCGCCCATCTTATTGTTAAATATGATTGCAGCGTGCAACAAATAGGATGTCCTCTAGCTTGGGGCTAGTGGATTTTCCTGTCGGGCTAGTGGATTTTAAAAGGTTACTTGCCGATGGGCAAAGTTGTCAAAGTTTTTGGGGAAAATTTTTGAGGAAATTAAGGATTTTGGGGGACTAGTACATCTTGACTACAGCATGCCTGAGAATGTTTGATTTTGTGTACTTTATGATTATTGAATCTTCTATGCCCTCTAGATGGCCAGATGTGGAGTTTTCTCAGCTACCACCCCCGGCGTACACTGTCGACAGCTCAAACCATCAGCCCAGGACTTATCCTTACTCCATTGACGGCAGGCAACTGCAAGGTGATGTCATAACAACCGAACTGCACAAAGGTTCACGCGGGTTTGGCTTTACCATTGTGGGTGGCGACCAAGTTGGGGAACTGCTTCAGATTAAGAGCATTGTCCCAGATGGTGCTGCGGCGAAAGATGGCGTGTTGCGAACTGGCGATGCTTTGATGAGGGTGAATGGCATGTCGGTATTATCCAGAAGCCATCAGGATGTTGTCGGCATGTTCCAGGCCATGCCGTCAGGGGAGAGTGTGGAGTTGGAGGTTATCCGTGGATATCCATTGCCCTTTGACCCTGATGACCCCAATGTGGAGACGATTGGTTCATATACTGTGGTGCGTCCCCACGGGCCATCACCAGGCTCTGAATCACCACTGCCACGATCATCAGAAGATAACAGCCCTGTGTTTCCGACTTATTCTCCACATCATGGACAGTCAGTGAATAAGTGGAGTAATTCACAAGGTACAGGTCTCAGTCTTTAAAGAGGCTTTGTCATGGATTTGACCAGATATTTGAACAGCCAAAATTTGTATTTGTCTAAATCTCTCCTAGGAAACCTAAAAAATGATGTTCCATTTTATTAATATTTTAAATAATTGCTATATTATAGCAGTGAAACTGTTAATGAGCGTCTTCGGCTGCGGATGGCTCCGATGGAAATGGATTATGACTTGAAAAATTGAGAATTAACTTTTTAAATTGTTTCCATACATCTTTAGAAGAAATTAATTTTACAGTACCCATAGCTTGATATCTTTCCGCAAATAAGGTTACCGGTATATCTTTCTTTAGATCTTCAAACATAATGTTTTCATGGGTTAAGTTGCCTACCACCTTATACCAGAACAGTTTAGACCAAAAATCTGCAAAATCACTGTGACGTACGGTAGTTCCTTCAAAATTTATTTTTGAACTTGTTTGGATACGTAACTGTCATTGACTTTACTTGATGCTTTTCTTCTTCATGTACTAAAATGCCATTGTTTTTTTTTTAAATTTCTCCTTCAGAGCTATTGGATTCTCCATTTGCCCCAGGAGGCTACACTACATCAACATTCCCACGGACATCAACAACCAACCCTCTTCCACGAGGTTCCCCGGAGCATCTTACAGTCCCAGTAGTCAAGGGTCCCATGGGGTTTGGTTTTACTATTGCGGACAGCCCATATGGACAAAAAGTGAAACAGATTTTAGATGCTCCACGTTGTCAAGGGCTCCTAGAAGGCGACATCTTGGTGGAAATTAACGGGCGGATGATCCGCAGTTGTACACACAATGAGGCAGTGAACATCCTGAAGGAATGCCCTAGGGGACAGCAAGCATTGATCAAGGTTCAGAGAGGAGGTGGGTCACTTCTACAACTCTAGAAAGGGGGAGGGGGTTAAACTCATTGAGGCGGTGAACATTCTGAAGGAATGCCCTAGGGGACAGCAGGCATTGATCATGGTTCAGAGAGGAGGTGGGTCACTTGAACAACACTAGAAAGGGGGGGGGGGGGATGAGGAGTGATATCCTAAAGGAAGCCCCAGGGGACAGCAGGCATTGATCATGGTTCAGAGAGGAGGTGGGTCATTTCTACAACTCTAGAAAGGGGGAGGGGATGGGGGTTAAACTCATTGAGGCAGTGAACATCATAAAGGAATGCCCCAGGGGGCAGCAAGCATTGATTATGGTTCAGAGAGGAGGTGGGTTACTTGAACAACACTAGAAAGGGGGGCAGGGGAGGGGGAGTGGTTAAACTCGATGAGGCATGGAACATCACTGAAGGAAGGGAAATTTTTAATCACTTCTGTTTCCCACCCCTTTCTATTTCTCCACCCAGAAGTATTCAAATAGGCTAGATTTGAATGACGCTCTACTGATCCAAAACAAAGGAGTAAAGTCGAGGTTGAGTGGAATAAAACAAAAGGAAATTCAATTTATTCCCCTGAACCTCCATTAAATTCCTTTGTTTGTGATCAGTGGAGCGTAATTCGAATCCAGCCTATTGGTATCGATGAACTGTTAGGACTTGCAGTGTTCTCCCTGGATTTTGAGGGTTTTTTCATTGTTAGTCTTTTGTTAATTAGTATAAGTCTTTTATTAATTGTTTTTTTAAAATTGTATTTAACTGCAGGAATTCCAACACCCCTGAGGAATAGTCCTGCATTTGGAAGAAGAGAAAAGGTAATTATTGTTTACTTATAACAAAATTAGTCAAGCAGAGGTGAACATTTGATTGGTTGGTTCAATTTGTCTTTGTGAGCCTAATTTTCCAGGTCTCTTCATCTCAATTTTTTTTTGCAACACCTTTTTGGAGTCTATTTCATTTTCAAGGCTAAGGAAATCTCATAGAAAAGATATCTTACCACTCCCCAGTCTTGTGATTACAATTTGCAATCCCTATTAGAGAAGTCTGAGAAGATCACACAGACACGGCTCCATTTGTAACCGTATTACTTTCAATGCGGTTACCTCTTTCGTATACACAGCGCCGATGGAGACCACTACATAGACCGGGTCATTAATTTTTGGCGTAAAATTGGCTGGCTAGCGAAGAGTGAACATGGCGAACCTCGCATTGAGTGCAGTGCTTGCTTGCACAATCACACTAGAAAAACACTGTCTAAAGTGGAACGTTTTCAAAACAATATGGTTTCGCTGGTCATGTAAACACCGAAACCACATCAATTTGAAAACGGTTAGGTATTAATTTTTGGCGTAGAATTGGCTGGCTAGCGAAGAGTGAACATGGTGAACCTCGCACGGAGTGCAGTGCTTGCTTGCACAATCACGCTAGAAAACACTTAGAAACTGTGTCATTTTTGATTCGGTTCCGAGGTCGTGAATCAGTGTTGATTGGTAACCACGTCCGTGTGCAGTCAACTCTCTCTTAACAGACACCTCTGTAAGACGGACACCTCCATAAGACAGACATCTGGTGTTGGTCCCATCCCTGCCGTTTTCAGTCATTTTACTGTTACTAAACTCCCTATAAGACGAACACACCTCTCTAAAGCGGCCTTCAAACGACAAACTAAAGTTGGCAAACTTGAGTTGGTGTGTGTGAACGACACAACAACAGTTGGCAAACAAGATGGCAAACAAGTTAGCAAACTGTTGGTGAGAATAAAGACAAGTTCTATTTTGTCGCCAACAGTTGGCCAACTTGTTTGGCGTTGCTGCGTCGTTCACACACACCAACTTGAGTTTGCCAACACGAGTTGACCAATAGCTTGTCGTGTGAAGGCCGCTTAAGATGGACAGTTGGAGCCGGTCCCAACAATGTCCATTTTAGAGAAAGTTGACTGTAAACAATGCCTAAGGCTAGAGCTTAAATTTTTTTACCCTTCTTTTCTAGGAGCCAGAAGTTCTCGCGCCAAGAGTTGCCCGTCCAAAGTCCACCCCTGTTATGGGTTCAAACCATATCGGGTATGCACACGGTGAGAATGGAAGTACTGGTAACCTAGCAACGGCTGGAGAAAGCACAAGAAACCAGGAGACTGGGTACGAGAACAGGAAGCTTGGTCAGCCCAACCAGCCCACCCTGGACAGGAGTTCTGAGGCTCTGTTTAATTCTTATCCGTCACTCAAAAAAGCTGTCGCAAATGCTGCAAGGAGGTAAACTTTAATTTATGATAGATTTTGGCTTGTTGTATGTTCAGTCGGGGGGAATAAGTGCTGGATTTGGCAAATCTTCATTGAAGCACTCAAAAGAGCTTCTGAATTATTTCATCCAATCAAAAACGAACGTGAGTGCTCACGAGTACTTCGAAAGCAATCACGTGTACAAATTCGTCATGTTGCGTAGCTACTTTGGTACGAAAATTGCGGGCTCAGTCACTTCTCGGAGAAGTGATGTCGCCATCAACTGGCACTTGTTCTCCTGACTGAGTTTTTTGCATAGTAATTTACAGCAGGCGCCCGAAAGTGTGACCACTTTAATTATTCACATTCTTCCGTGCAGATAATCCATCAGAAGTCAACTGGAACCTGCCTGGCTCTGATTGGATGGTGGGCACGAAGGAAGTGAATTAATTAAAGGTGGTCATACTTTGGGCGCCTTGCTGTAACCGTATTTTTTAAAACCATCGTAACAGATTTTGAAAGGCTGACTTTTCGATTGTAGGCCTTCATCAGAGCAAAGTGATTTAACCGCCGTAGCGAATTTTGAAAAAAACTGATGTTTAAGCGTTTGCCATTCATAGGAGCGCAGTGGCGAAATCTGTCTTAGTGGAAAATTAATTTACGTCACATTAAGAGTGCTTTCCAATAGTCAGAACTGGGTGGCCGGACGGTATTCAAACAGAACTCCGTTGTTAGTGATCCACATGTCAGTGTTTATACACTGTTGTGTTGAGTTAGAAAGCCCGTGGAAAAGGAACATTCACATTCAAAACCACAAGACCGGCTGGCCAGTTCTGACAAATGGAAACGCCTTAAGAATAAGGAAGAATTTATGGTGAGCTTTTTATTAACGGGTTCAAACTGAATTTCAGGTCAATGGAAAACTTGAATGCTCCAGAGGTACAGCCTCCCCCGGCCAGCCCAGACGCAATTAACTTTACTGTGCATCTACAAAGGGGGGAGATGGGCTTTGGCTTCCGTATCATTGGCGGGCAGGAAGAGGGTTCTCAGGTAAGGAGTAACAAACGTTAGTTAAATACTTGCTCAAATTGGAGTAGCGTGACTGGAGTAGCGTGACGATGCGTGACGTAACGGACTGTCACTGCGTGACACGCGAATTGGGAGATTGGACAGCTTGAAACAAGAAACGTTAAACGCTGGTTCAAACATCATGTGGTTTGTGTGGCGATGCGTGACGCAAGAGATTGTCATCGTGTGACACGCAAATTTGGGCGATTGGACAGCTTTGTTGTCATGTTTATTAACAAACGTGTGATGCTATGTTACAATTCTCGCCATAATTTTGTTAAAGAAATGAAAAAATTACCGCTTGACGCTCTTTTACAGCATAATATTGTCTTGGGAATTGACTTGTTCTCAGTGTTATTGCTTTAAGAAATGGTTGTTGTGTGATCTGCATAACGACTGAAAATCGTGTTCGAGCCAAAAGTCATTCTTTTCATGAGACGAGCTAATTGGGGATCGGCTTAAAGTACAATTGAGGTGGGCTCATGAGGAGTTCGAAGGCCCTATTCTCCCAGAGGAAATTTAAGGATTCAAATGATAAGGAGTTCGACACTGCTATAGGCTAAAGAAGCCTGCTTTTCATATTTTACTCGCCCGTATATGTAAGCGGCCTTGCTGTTGTAATAAAAATAAGTATTATTACATGAAATTTTGGTGACACTTTAATTTAGCGAATTTAGCGATTATTCAAAAACCCCTTAATTAAAATGTTGTTAAATACGGATGGATTTTCGTGAAATTTTGGAAAATTAAGTGACTTATGTTCCAAATTTTACGAAAAAATCGCTAAATTAAAGTGTCGCTAAATACGGATTTTTCAAAGTCGCTAAATTTAAGTGTCGCCAAAATTTCATGTTATAATTTATTAAAATTAATGTTGTTTCTTCCTACCAGGTGTCTATAGGTACAATCATCCGGGGGGGACCTGCCGACTTGAACGGTGACCTCCAGCGAGGGGACGAAATTCACCATGTTGATGGAATAAACGTGATTGGATCCACACATCGCCGTGTAATCTCGCTTATGGGTAACGCTGCCTTAGCTGGAGAGGTCACACTTGGTATCCATAGAAACCCGGCAAGATCAGGAAGTAAGTGATTCTGTTCTCATTACGCTGTTGATACGTTGCCTAGCAGACAAATAATCATCCTCGGAGACCCAGGGGCAGATAGTCGGGGCAAAGCGAAGTAAACCGAGCAGAAATAGTAGCGACGAAAGTTTTCAAGAAGGGCGGAAAGAGCCCCAGGGAAACGAGTCTCTCCAGACCATTTCCAACGGCTCTGCGAATGCTGGGTCCTGATTGAGCAGAAAAAAATCCTTTGTATTATTCTGCCCAATTGACGAACAGTAACTTCAGAGTTTCTTTCGTGTGTTCTTACACAGTTGTTGTTGCAATAATATCGGCCATACTTTTACTTTGATGATAGATAGATGATTGCCGAAAAAAGTTGGGAAATTATTTCGGATGTCAGAAAGAAAGCATGAGCAGACCATTTTTAAAAATACAGACAAACCTACCGTAATTGGACGCCTTGGCCGAATTAGAAAAGGATTCCCTCTAGGAGATTATCTGCTTATGGGAGGTTAAAAGTGTAGTGTTTGTTTGTAGTTTGATATTTGACTGTAAAAATCGTTCTAAATGGCACTGTAGTTATTAATTATTATTTTTAACGCTCTGATCATTGTTCCCCAAGGACTGACTCCCTCGGGTATGCGTCGTTCCCGATCAGCATCATCGGAACTCTCCGAAGCTGCCCTTGGGGGAATCAAAGCTAGAGAAGGGTCAAAATCAACGGGGAATCTTAACCACTACGGGAGGAAACCATACCCGGACCCGGAAGAAACTTCTTCCCTGCGGAGCTTTCATTCTACCCCTGGGGATGTGTTGACTGCCGGTGGGAAACCATCTCAACGGAACAGACGCGTGAGTGAGAGTGACGCAAATGCTGAGCCCCAGGGCCCCACGTACTACATTGATATCACACTAGAACGAGAAGAGAACGAGTCATTTGGTTTTGTGATATTCTCGTCTGTTCATAAGAGTGGATCGACAATAGGTAAGATATAAATTATTGAATTCTCTCTGTTCACAAAATAAAGTTACCGTATTTTCTTGATTAAACGCTCCCGGCGTTTATTTCAAATTTTGCCTGGTAGACCCGGCGTTTATTTGACTCCTGCAGATTATTCGCGCCCGGTTTCATTTAGAAACGGTTTTTATTCATTACTTTGACAAAACTGTATCTGGCTAAGATACCTACAGCTTGTTGTACCTCAAATAAATAACTGGGGGGGGGGGGCCCCATTCTCAACTCCACCTTGCAGACCCAGCGTTTATTCGGTACCCGGAGTTTAATCGAGAAATTACGGTAACTCTATTGTCTCGGCTGCGTTTTGACGTGATATATCAAACACGAACGACAGTGTTTCATCGAGATATCCAAACACCAAGAAGAGAGTTGAAAATACGACGCACAGCAGAGTACTTTTGACGAAATTCGAGGTGTTTGGATAGCCGACAAAACACTGTCTAGAGCGTTTGATATATCTTTTCAATCGAAAAAAAATTAAAGAGAAAAAAAAGAATAAAAAAAAAATATATTATTAAAAACGGGGAAAAAAAACCGGGTGTTTTTTTAAATTAAATAATTTATAAAGGGTGAAGTATGGGAAAGTAGGCTGTTATCGATATCCAACGTTTTGACTAGAATGCGCTTGGTATAAAGTAAGGAAATGTTGGGTGTAATGGGGGGGGGGAGAGTTGGTAGAGAAATTAAACCCCAGGGGTCCGGCAATCTACCAGCATCGGCGCTTGAAAGAATGTTGTTCCAAATCAAAGAACACTCATAATAACAGTTCACTGGCTATGACTTATTCCTTTAGGCTCCTTGTGGAGCAATGGGCGTCAGTTAACTAGCTTTGATACAAAAACATTAGCTTGACATGATGATTTTTCGGTAGAAGCATCACCCCAAACTTAATTCATTTTACTCATGTTTCCGTACCATGAATGAAAGTGGTTGCTAGTGCTTTAAGTTCAGGTTGCCGTGGTAACCACGAAGAAACACACCTTAATGACATGTCTCTTTGTTATCAGGTCGTATAATCCAGGGCAGTCCTGCCGATCGCTGTCGTCAGCTGCACGTGGGCGATCGTCTGGTGGCGGTGAATGACGTCAGTATTGTTGGCGTACATCACAGTGATATTGTAGACACCATTAAACAATCTGGGAGAACTGTCACGCTTAGGATAGCTCAGCAACGGCCTTTAGGTAAATACTACTCTTCCGACATAATTAACAACTATTCCACGAGCGCGCGTTGGATATGCGCCGAGTTGGCGCGATCTCATATCCAACAAGCGCGAGTGGAATAATTGTTTTATTACTGTAAAAACGCCCAAAGAATTGCAATATTTGAGCTTCCCAGCTATTTCATTGACGCGTATCGGCTACCAAATTTGTGGTCAATGGTATATGAGCTCATATACCATTGACCTGTTAACCAATCAAAACGCAGGAATTGCAATATACCATTCAAGTTTTTAAAAAAGGCTATATTCACGGGACAGAGTAGGGGTAAAAATGGAATCGTAATAGCGCTTAAAGCTTGTGTACTGCGGTCCCCTCATAAGCTTGACAGAATCTGAGTCGGAAGAATCATAGTTAATAGAGGGAAATACGGTGTACACGCGGTGTAAGGTTCGTTTGAAGGTCTATGCTGAAAGACGGAATCTATCAGGAAATCGAGTAATTTAAGTTGGACAAAAATCGTGTACCAGAATAATTTAAATCCTATTGCGTTATTTTCTACCCTTTTTAAATGCTTAAGATGTAAGTAGTTATCCGTGATAACACTAACAACAATTTCTAATCAGAGCCTGAGAAAATGAATTTCAAAGTTTACAATCTATAGGTAAAATCTCACGTGTAGCTATTTTGTAAAATCGTCTTTTAGGCGATTCAGTGAAACTCAGTGGAACTTCGAAATTTGTTTTCAATGTTTGGTGTTGTTAGAAATGATTCCTCTTGATAAGATATTTGAAACAGTAACACAGAAGTTTGCAATAAGGTGTAAATAATTTTGGTACTTTTTTTTTCCAATTAATACTCGAAGTCCTGGCGGATTCCGTCTTAACTCTACTCGACTGGTGTATGTTTGATTTGATAATATTCGTATCATCAGTGATAACCAGTAATTACGGGAAGCTAGTCTTAAGAAATTTTCTACATTAACACTGCTTGAATCTTACTGTTATTTCTCGATTTTTTTCCTTTCCACAGATAATACTGAAACTAAAAAACTATCTCGAATGGTAAGTGGATGCTTTTGTGTACGGCGTGGCTAGTTTTCTCAGTTAAGTTAACTTTAGATCTAACGAGTCATTTTGTGTCGTCTTACACAGAGTGCACCTGATATTGCTAAAGCAAGCAACAATTATGAAAGCGAAACGAACGCTAGGAGAGACGCTGACCAGTGGAGTACGGATAGAGCATATTCAGAACAGGTAGAAAATAACCACAATTCTCCTTTGATTTTACTCCATGAAACCCTCCTTAACAATTTGCATAATTGAGAGAAATTAAAGGGACCGTGTCACGGATTTTACCTTCAAATTCGTTGAAATATAAAAATAACCTCTTAAAACAGTGAAGGAACAGACAATAACACACCAAATACAAAAGACACATTTATCATCCTATTGTAATGTTAAATATTTTATTTACTTCCCTTAATATTGTTTTCGTTAAAATAGAGATATTACTTGTAAGAGCATTGAGATTTTTAATGTAATGCGCGAGAATTAAATTATTTTTATTATTACGGATGGCCAAAAGCGACGAAGATTGAAACAGATTGCGATATGGGTTTTTGAAATACTGTTGGGCTGAACATTTTCCAAAGTTAATCTTGTTTGCTTGTAACGTTAAATTATAAAGCTACGGTTTTGTCATTTAGTTCCATAGAAGTAATTTCTTTGCAAACATTAAGTTTCATAGCGAGTATTTGGCAAAACGCATCTGCAAATGGTTAGACATCTGCAAATGGTAAGACATTCTAGTCTTCTCGGAAAAGGACGATAAACCGTAGGTCCTGTCTCCTGTATCTTCAGTAAAGGTCAAATGCAACGAAATTTGATCAAATTTTATTTAAGACTCATTTTGACTTTAAATGAAAGGAAATACTGTGAATAATCATAATCTGAAGTTTTAAACGATTTGGTTAAAACGTCGCTGAGATATTCGGCGTTAAAGATAGCCCTTTATCTTCGCTTCACAAACGGAACGGTTCGGAAAAGCTTCGGAAAATTATCGGAAATGGATTTTGTGACGTCACATGTGGCGAGCTTCGACGCGCGAAGATGCAGCATAGTGCTGTTGGCTCTACCAGGTCTGCTGCACGTTTTGGCATTTAAAATCCCGATAAAGCTGGATGACCATTCGAAATATCTTCTTAAAGACGAGGAGCGATGCAAGGAATGGTTGAGATCGACGAAAAAGAGAGGATGTTTATGCCAAATGCACGCTGGCCTTGCTCAGCAAAACATAGTATCATCCGACATGTTTTTCTCAGGCTGAAAGCTTCCAGCAGAATCTTGCCCTTTGGTCCTATTTCCAGCCCTAGGAACTTCGAATGAGACCTGGCGCTTCTCCTCTTATTACCAACTTGGAAAGAAAGCCGTTAATCCAGGACTAATGCGAAATCGTTTGCGACGAAATGCAGAATTCGAAGGTAAAGTCGCTAATAAACTTAACCCATTGTCTGGGAACCCCAAAGTTGTACTTTCTTGTATTATATTGAACTTTGATTCAGACACTACTAACTTTCTTAACCTGACCCTAGTCGCTTCATAAACTTCTACCAAAACTATAACTTTACTGTTTGAGTGAAATATTGTGAATCGCGAGGCTGGTATTAAAAATATAATTTTTTTATTACAGGAAGGAACTTTTGCATGAATTTACTATAAAGTTACAAAAAAATGTTTATGTTTCTTTTAACTTAAAAATGATATTCCCTATATTGCTTCGATCGTCTAAAAAGCTAAATCATACATGCAGTCATTGAAGGAAAATAATGCTTTTAATTTACAATATTGTGTACAATGAAACACTCGTTTCATTGTACACTCGTTTTGTTTATATTTGATCATGAAATTATTATGAATGCTAAATATAACAACGAAAATACCCCCGACTAAACATTGTTGGTTCCCAAGAAAAGGTTTATATTTTTCATGTAAACTACATGTATGTGATGAGTTTGTTCACTTGTAAAGGCCAATTTACCTGATTCATTTATTGTTCAGATCTGCATTAACCCCATTTCAGTCCAGTACAATGACTGTTGCATAGCATAGCACTCATTAAGCTGCAAATCAGGCTTCATTGTGGCCAATAAATTGGAATGTGCAACTGAATGGTAATTTAGTTTTAGTTCAAGCTATTTATGAGAAATCTAAGGCATAAACTCGACCAGATCAGCTAACTTTTTTTGTCTAGCACTTTTGTCATGATTGCGAACTACTGGCTCAGGAGAATCTACAACCAGATTGTAGGTGTGTCATGACAATTTATTTCTGAAATTAACTCTTCATAATTTTGTCTGCCCCAAATCTGTTGACCTTTTACAAATTCCTCAGTAACAGCTTTAGGCATACTCCCTTTCAAAATTTATATGGGTATTTTAGGTGCCCAAGACCCCCTCCCCACTTGCTGGGGGTACTTCCATACTCCCATAGACTTTCCAAAAGTTGTTCGCTTCTCGTTTCCGGTTTGGTGGTAGTAGACCCCGGTGCGAACCGGGTGCGGAGCTCTTGCACTCCACTCTCGAGCTCTCGGGCTTAGCGCTCTGTGAGCTCGACTTGAAAGCAAGCCTTATACTCCCATATATGAGCTTGATAGGAAAATGCATACATGTGTGCTGCTGTGTTTTTTTCAAGCAGATGAGTTTAAGATGGTATAGTGATACAATAGTTTGGGGTAGGGTAGGGATTTTCAGTGTATAGGCTAGCATACTATGATAGCATACAGCAAAATAAGCTGAAAATGGTCTGGGATAGGGTACGGTTACAGAGTCCCAGCAGCACACCCCTACTCAAAAATATAAAGAGTACTCTCCCCCCTTTCCTCGAGGCGAAACTATTGCCTATTTTGAAATTGGATATTTTTAAGTTTATCAATTTCTTTGTAAACTTGGAAATAGTTTTTTGAAGCACCTACTGTTTGTATTCATGCTGTTTGTATTCATCCCTTGGTCTGAGATAAGGTGATATTAAAATTACAAGCAGTGCATGCAGAGGCTATAATGTCTCCTTTGGGGGTCTTGGAAAATCACTGCACTTAGTTTGATTGTCATCCAGCTGCTTCTCATTTAGCTTGTTTTTGAGCTATAAGCACTTAAAGTGAAAATGAAGGGTAATTTTTGACAGATTTTACTGTTGCTATGGTTACCAGTGACAAACTAAAAATGACCACAACTTGTTCGGCAATGATGGTACATTCGTTTGATAAAATAATTGCAGCATTAACTGACAAATAATTAGTACTGACCCATCATAGTAATAGCCGGGAAAGTACTGGAAACTGTTATCAGCTTCTTACACATGTACATGCATTCAGTGAACTTTCTGCATCCATTTTTTAACATTGTCTTTCGACATTGCCTTAAAATGTGCTGTTTTAAGTGACCGATACTGGTGTTTGTTTCATGCAAATGAGCGCACAAAATCGGAAGGTCATGCTAGTAGGCTGTGATTGCTTGATTTGAATCTGTGTTGTTTGTACATGTTTACCATGTCCAAAGATGGATGTTGACAAAGGGGCTATGCATTGATGTCCGACCCCATCCAACCATAACAAAAGAACATATTACCCGTTATTAGTACTAATAAATGTACAAAACAAAGAAGCTGACATAAAATGACAAAATGCATGAACAACTTTATATAAAAATAAATAAATACTGAACCTTTATTTAGACATGGAGAGGATTAAAGCTAGAAGCTTGTGGGGCAGTGTATTCCTAATCGAAATGGAATTTGGAAGTGTTGATTTTTGTGGAGGGGAAAAACTGGAGAACCCAGAGAAGAACCCTCAGAGCAAGGCCGAGAACAAACAACAAACTCGACCCACATATGATGCCACATCAGGGAGTCGAACTCGGGCCAATTGGTGGGAGGCAAGGAGGACTCTCACCACTGCGCCATCCCTGCTTCCTAGCATATTTTATAATAATGCAGCATTGACAAAATCTCATGATTGTACATACAAGGATGTGTAAGCAATGACATTGAAACACAAAACTAGGTGTAAATTGTTCCCTGCTATATGTCCCAGTGTCAGGTCCTGTGCCAGCACACAAGTTAGATCTTATAACCTGGGTCTTAAGAAAATTATGCAAGTTGCCATAAATAACTGTTGAAATTGTTATCTTCAACCTTCACCCCATCTACTTAAGATAATTCCCTTTTCAGAGAATTATCAGTAAAATCAACTGAAAAATATAAGGGCCAGATTTACATAGATGAATAAGTTAAAGGATAAAATAATCACCTAGGTTAATAATTCGGCAAATAAAGAAAAATAAGTAAAATATTAATACCAGGCATAATTCTGATTGAAGCTAAAAGGCCACACAGTCACGGTATTTAATGTCATTCTTTAAAAATAAGTTATTTGGCTGAGGGGAATGAGTTTAAATCTTCTTAAGGTTTTATTGATTCTTCAAGCTGTGTTATTTTAGACACACTCAGCTCGGGCAAATTGCCACAAACAGTGTACAAATAATTCCACATTGCAATCCTTTTGAACAAAAGCAAGACAGTACTTCAACTTAAGATTAAACTATTTATTTATTTAAAATTCTTTGAAAGCCGTTTCCATTATATTTTTTAGGCTCACCAATATATCTGGCCATATTCCTTCATTGTTGGTGCATGTAGATGTTGCCGGATTTTAACGCCATCTTGTTCACTCGCGGAGTCGGAATTAATCACTCGAGAAATCGATTTATTCCTTGCCAGATGCCGTTAGTTCGAACTTATATGGCTGTATTTAGACTTTTCGAAGGCTTGAATCAAAGTCTTCATCGGTTTCAACTAACGGCTGTTCCAGAAACTCTGGAAATCCATCGAACAAACCCAAGGATTTGCAAGGATCGCTCAAAACACGTGAAAACTTGCTCGCCACACCTGACGTCACAAATACTTCTATTCGATTCCATTCCACGCGCGGCCATTTTTGGTTCGTTTTCGTGAAGTCTTCGGAAATCGTCGGATTTTCATCTCCTAAGCGCCACAATCAGCCACAATTTGCACAAAAACAATTTCTGAGAGTTTATTATCATTAGTACCTTCATAAACGACAGGTTTGCGGACAAAAGAAAAAATTTCCAATTTCGTTGCATTTGACCTTTCAGTCTTATAATAGGGGACGTTAAAGAACCCACACACTATTCGGAAAGGGTAGGGCACGAAGCTCCTGGTGTTGTGGTTTCTGGCCTTATTTTACAGTATGTGTTCAGCGCATTTGAACATATACATATAAAAATGCGCTATATGAATGCATTATAATTAAAACGTAATAAAATACTCTTCACTCAGCTGTGACAGTCCCTTTAATGAGTGAAGTGAAATTTTATGTTTATTTTTTTTCGTTTTGTCGCCAGCCTTACCCGGATCGTACAATGGACGAAAGTCGCTTCCAAAGCTATCCCAGGGCGCAGAACCACAATTCACAACTACCACCGAAAGTTCCCCCTCGGGTCGCCCCCAAACCCTCTCGAGAAAAAGTGATGATGGCGCGGAAGGAAAACAGTGTCAGTGCTGTTAGAAACGACGTCCGCAGGCGATCCAACCCTGATATACCCTCAAGGCCACCCCTACCTTCCCAGAATTACTCGGGAGGGATGAGGGATATGCGTGGGCCGAGCCCACAGACAATGGAAGTGGAACTGGGACGAGATAATCAAGGATATGGGTTTAGTATCAGAGGAGGCAGAGAACTGAATCTACCAATATTTGTACTGCGCATGGCTGAAGGAGGTGCTGCTCAGAGAGACGGCAGGCTCAGGGTAAGAGAAGAAATTGACCTGAAAACGAGAGCATTGTGCAAAGTTATTTATTTCCTAAATATAAAAATAGGCCGCTTCAAAACGCTTCATTCCTCATTTCGTACAAGTAGTGCAAAGAAAACGAAAGCCAAATATGATTATTGTGACTTGGAAGTTGTACGCACGCACTGGAATCTTTCCCAAATACCAAATGTGTTTGTATTCGTAAAAACCACTGCGTTTTCAGTTCCCAACAAAAATGCCGCTCATAAACCTCTCAAATTTCTGAAATCTTCAACATACTTTTAAGCCAAAAAATAAGATAGTAAATGAAAAGATAAGCTTAGGGAATTTGTTAATTGTTATCAACGTACTTTTTTAACTCATAATTTGGTTTGTCACTGCTCTTCTTAAAAAAATTTTCTTAAAACGTCTTGCACGTTTTCGCTTCAAACTCTTACAAACTTCGCTGCTACAAAACAAAAACCGAAGTTGAGTTGGATTCTTGTGTTTGACGGCTGTGAACAGAATGTGTTCTTGCAAGATTATACAACATTTTGAGTTTGAGGATTTAAGCTTTTGAAACTACTGCATGCTATTAGTGAAATATTACAATCCCTGAGGTCTGACTTCTTGTAAGAGGCCCCTTGCGTTAACCTTTTGCGTGACATTTTGCCTAGTCGCTTACTGGAGGTTCGACTGCATTATTTATTTTTTGTGTCATTCATTCCTGTAGGTTGGAGACGAGATTTTAGAAATCAATGGAAGAAGTACGGAGAATATTCCACACGCTGACGCTATAGCGCTGATCAAAAGTGGCGGCAGCAGAGTCCGCCTGTTGGTTCACAGATCTAACAAACCGATTTACCACGGTAAGCTTCCTGAATTTAAAGTAATTGAAATTCAAACTCCAACTGGCGATTGCGTTTTTCGCTGCCGTCAGTTATAATTATGGTGACAGCCAACGAACCACGAAAAACAGAAACAAACAAAATGGATCGAAATCTACCAGTCACAGCTGACAAATGTGACCTTTTGACCCGGTTGAAGTGAACTTCTGTTTCCCGAGAGGTCCGCTAAGATGATTGACGGCAGCAAAAAGCGTAAACCGTTGGTTGCGGATTAAATTTCAGAGTTCGCATTTCACTGAAAACCGCAAATTTTTTTTGACTAAACGTTCACATCACAAAAAAATTTCTTGACATGATGGCAAAGGGAATAACAGTGATCTAATGTTTGGTGCGCTGTGTCCTGGATTCGAGAGGTCTGGGTCCGAGCCCTGGCCGGGATCATTGCGTTGTGTTCTTGGGCAAGACATTTTACTCTCATAGTGCATATAATAATAATAATAATAATAATAATAATAATAATAATAATAATAATAATAATAATAATAATAATAATAATACTTTATTTAATGAGGGTAACATAGTTTACTGGTGGCCCAGTATATCCTCGCCCAGGTGAATAAATGAGTACGAGCAAATTGTTTAAAAATCAATTTGACAATCTGCGATGGACTAGCATCCCAGCCAGGGGGAGTAACAATATTCCTTGTTGCTTAATGCTACGGAAAGGGAAGTAAAGCGCTAGTTTTAATTGAGGCAGGAGCACCCATGAATGCCATTTTTGCGCAACTTAACGTGGGTTTACTGGCAATATCTCGTTCGTTCGAACTTCAAGCAATTCAAAAATTGTCTGCTCATCTCACAAATCTATGTTTTGGGGTGTTGTAATTTTGTTGGTGTTTTTGTGAATAGTCTTTTTCAAAGAAGTTGTAAAATTTAGAGAAGTAAGAAATATTGAAAATTTAATGTTGTTTTAAAATTAGAATTTGAAATTAAAAAAAGTCGATGGGCAGCAAAACAGTTCCCTGACAACCTGGAGTGCTCTTGAGTGGGGCTCGACTGTCTGGTGGTTGTCCAAAAATAATTTGTTCGTTTCTACACCTTCTCTTAACCCCTTAAAATTTCAATCAAATTTGCATTTATCCCCGCTTTAACCAGCTGATTTTCCCCACCCCTTGGGTTGAGATGCTTATTTTATAATGATGGAAAAACGCTGACTCGTCCCCAGTCGTCTCTTATGCGAAAATTGCAAGACGCGAAGGATGATGGGAAGGAGGAGTCGTCTCTTATGCGAAAATTGCAAGACGCGAAGGATGATGGGAAGGAGGAAAGGCGAGAGACGACTGGCAGATCCTGTTTCCAAGATGGCGGACGGATTAATGGCGGTGTTGAGATAAAAATAGGCACTATTAATTAGAACGCTTTCGGGCGCTTTAAAACGCCACAAACTGCTCTTCCACGATATATCTAACAATCGGAGATTTTTTTTATCCATATCACACGGCAAGTATTCGCCCATCACACAACTCGACCCGTACGATTGCCCAACTACAGATCACTACAGTGTAATTAATCTTTCCCGCCGGGGAAATATAGAGACCTCAATTTAACTAAAACGCTTTCAGTCCGGTTGAAATACCGGTAAGCGTCAACAGACTTGTCTACATTTCTTTTTATGGTGAGAAAGTCAAACTCAAACTGAAAAATATTAATGTCTGACGGTTTCCTGTTGAAAGTGTTATAATTTGGGTCAAGGGGTCACGGCTAAACAATTCAAGTGCCGCCGTCAGATTATTCATTTATAAAGCTCGGACTGATCAAACTGATCAACTGGCTCTTTTCATATCCCTACAATCATGTTGCAACATATCGTTTAAAGCTTTATTATTAATTTACTCTGAAAACAAGCTACTCGGTTTTTTCATGGAGTAAAACACGGGAATAAATGGTCACGGCATTCGCAGCATGATTATGTTCAGTTATGTTGTAATTTTTTAAACTCATGCAGAGAGAATTTTATTGACTCACAAACGATAACACATTGTAATCCAGAATTATAGGGATCCATACCTTGCAATGATTACAAAATGATACTTGTGATTTTTCCTCTCTTCGAATATTCGAATGTTTCCAATGTTTCTGCTGGTATACCATCCAGTAGATGTCAACATAGCGACAATTAGAGCGGTTCAAATCAGCGACAGCGGCAAACGCGTACAAGCCGATAAGCACAAAAAGCTACAACTGTTGAACAAAACTGAGTGATGTTTGAGCCATACAATATATTTCTTCTCGTAAATCAATTGAAGCCGCCTTCTACCGTCCTGAAACTCCTTGGCCTTTGTTGTGACGGACGCTTTACGCGATCTCAGTGCGATAAAGAAACGCCGTTAAAAGTAGCATTCTAGCCGCCAAATACCTCTGAAATTTCGCCTGGTACGACAATTAGGGACCCTTAATGTATCTAGCCAAAAATATATCCGAAAAACAGCCAGTGCACACTTTTCGACTTTTCAACACACTTTTCGACTCACGATCTGCCAGTCGTCTCCTTCGCTTCTTCTCTTCCTTCCCATGATTCCCTCCGTGTTGAGCAGTCGTCTCAAGACGGACTCAAAAGACGACTGGGGACGAGTCAGGGAAAAACGTGTTTCTTGAAATCATGAGACACATTAGACCGGGATCTACGAGACACGTGACTCCCGCATTTTTGTCACGTGTTTATCACGTGGTCATCTCACATTACCTATCTAACTTTTGTTTCTTTTTACAGATGGTATTCCTAATGGCGGACAGACCATTCCTAAAGGTGGAAGCTTACCGCGCCAAACCTGGAAGAATCCGTCTTACAACACCATGTACTAGTCATGATAGTCGCACTATGTAATTTCTCACTTGAGCTGAAAATAGCGCAAGATTATCTTCGTAAACATAACTATTTTATGAAACCCTTACGTTTCTGCGATAATTGTAAGTTGGTAATTTCCATAATTTAGATCTTTTTAGATATTTTGCAATATTCTAGAATACTTTATAAGAAGTGGGTATTTTAGCCTGTAAATTAATGATACTTCGTCGATTTCTTAACTGGTAGATATTCCCCCGTATTTAACTGGTATATTTTATCTGTACATATCTCATGACTCACTTCCAATCTGCAACCATACGCCTGTAACACACTTTGTGTATGCATCACAGAGTTTACCTTTGTAAGTCTTGTTTGATTTTGCTTTTTAATGAGAGTTTGCAATAGACAGTTGTTTTAATTCCTTTAAAGGGAGAGGGTTACCTCGTGCGCATGTGCGTTACTCGAGCATCCGCTGACTATTTTGTTTTTTTTTTTAACCATCACCTCTTTATTTGATTATATTAGTGATGTTTGTTTATATATTTACACAATTCTATAGTCTTAAGGTTTTAATGAATGTATGAATGAAATTATTCTGTACAATGTTTAGTTTGTTTGAACTGTACAGCCCTTGACAATCTCGTATCTAAGAAAACTCCCCTCCTTCCCTCCCTCCCTTGCACCTATTCCCACCCCTCCCTCCCCCAACGAGATATTTTGTTTTCTAAAATGGTATTTTACGAAATATAGCAAACGTGAGGGTGATAAATTGTTAATTTGCTATTATTAGTTGTAGTCTAATAAATATAGACGGGAGTAAGATTTAAACGATTTCTCTTGGGGAAAAGTATATGTGAGTGTTTTTCAGCTGCAATATTTCAGATTAATTTTTACAAGTTTATTTGCATACATTACTTTACGAAATAGAATAATTATGAGGGCGCCATTATTTGCTGTAATTAATTACCCAGGCATGATTACAAGAGCGAATGATTAAAGAAGTGGCAGGAAGCGGAAGTTATTGGGACAGTTGAGCCCGCGATTTTAGCGGGAAAAGACACGAAAACGAGGCATTCTTGTCGCAGTTGCATTGCTGTAGTGGAAACGTCTCGTTCCCGTGTGATTTTGTGCGTCAACCGCTTATGTGTGAATTAAAAAGTAGGAACTACTGTCTTAACAAAATGTTCGGCTGGAAATCTCTTTTATACAACATGAGTACCCGTTTGCTTATGCCCTGTTTAGAGCTGTCTACTAAAGAGTAATTCAAATTGTTTAGTACACATACGATTCCAGACGAAGTTTATTTTACTAAACTGTACAATTGGTATGAACAGGACATAATCCATAATTTCCATGGTATCCCACCAATCAGAGCGCTTGTTCGATATCGGCCATTTTATAATGTGTAATCATGCCCGGGGTTTAATTTGCCGTGCAGCTATTAACTGAAATAAGTCTGGGAAGCTACGATTTACAATTCACCAATTACAAATAAAAAATTATTACTATAGGAGATTACGATAATTAAAGGGAAATTCATAACATACACTTGATGTTATTCATTAATTGTGCGAATAAGGTTGGTAAATGAAATATTTTATGGCTAATTTAGCAGCGTAGTGTACGATTTGTGGATTTGCGAATAAATTCCTAAGGAGTGAATGCTTGTGAATTAGATAAAATATAAATTGATCAATGCATTTTAGACAATATTTTTAATGCATGGTTGCTAGAGCTTTTTAACCTCAGCAATGTGTAGTGTCGCTACATAATTACGGCAGCCAAGTTGCTGAACTCTATTCTAGTGATAATAAGATGTTTTTATACCTTTCACTCTAGCGTCAAAGTTGTGATATATAGATGTGTTTACATATGCAGTTGTAAATTGTAAAGTTGAACAACTATTTTAATGGTAGCTATTCGTTTCTAATGAACATTTGTACATGTATAATTGTTGAAAATCAAATAAAGTAACTGTCAAACATACGTCGATAAAATGATGATAGTAACGAATTTATTATCGTTTTGCGTTAATGACATTGAAAAAGATTGAGAACCAACTATAAACTGAAGCGCGCATGATTATGACATAACTATGGAATAATTCAGATGAAACATTGAACAGAATTCCTATGAATGAGGTATTAATTATGTTAACAGTGTACAACGGGGTTTATCATTTAAGGTCATTGCCCTGTATTGCATTGCGCATCCTTACTGCGCATAATTTTACACGTAATTTGCGCGCGCACATAAACAAAATGGCGGCTTTTTCTATGCCGTTCAGTCTGCGAGAAAAATAAATCGTTATCGTCTTGTATGGTGACCTATCATTTTTTTCTCAGATTTTGGATCTAGCGATCAAGTTTTTTCTGTAAGACAAAAACATTAATTCCTATGTTTGAAAAATAAATTATCACTGGAAATGTGTACTTTGCCAGTGCTCGCAAGGGAATTAATTAATGAATTATGTGGTATTTACAAGGTCTTCCTGCTCTTAAACGAATATGGTGAACCCATTTTTTTTATTAAAATTTAAGTTCCCTTACAGTAATCAAAAAGATGGCAAAGTTTGGATGAAAATCTTTGTTCAGTTCTATTTCGGAACAATGACCTTAGTCTGAACAAATGCAACATGGGTTGTTCATAAACCGAACATCAAAAGTTAATAGCTACATACGGCTAGTTATAATTTAAATTTGTCATTGAGGGTGGGGGGATCATGGAATGACAACAGCTGAATTACACCCATCCCTTTAATTGTTATGCGCAAGACTTGTACCCAGTCGTCACTCTAGGAAGGGAAATATAAGAGGAGCGACTGGGTACAAGACTTGTGCGTCACACAGGGCAAAGTGTTGCTAAGGCAAACCGCTTTTTCTTAGCTGCACAACTGAGAATAACAATTCCAACGTGAGACATTATGCACAACGACATTGGATAATAATCCACCATTTTCTGTTAATATGAAAAACCGTTTGCTTTTTCGACTTTTCTCTTCGCAGAGTAACAGTCAGGCTAATAAACTGCCGCGCAGTTTATTCTTCTTGTCATTTCGGGTACCAGTTTCAAAAAGCCAAAGTAGAAGTTGCGCAGCAATATTACAGGGTTTTTCTGGGTCTTCGTACTGTTTTGAGGTTCCAGATATTTTGTTCTAGAACATTTCCATATTTAGGTAAGCACGCGTGCGCAAAGCTCTTCGTTACAGTAAACACTCGCATATAAAAACAAATGGATTAAGAAAATCAGGCTAAAATTTGGCCAATAAAGCCCCATTTTTATAAGAACAAGATCAGCCTGAAAAATTCAGCATGTTCTTATAAAAAAGAAAAGGTGTCAATTACATAAAAAACAAGTGATTTTATTCATCATTACCTATAATGAAGGACAGCCAGTCATCTCATCTATAGGCTCAATGATACAGTATTGATTGTGATCATTAAAATCAAAGAATATTTATTAATTTATGCTAATTTTACATACAGGGGCATTTTCAGTGGGTAGTATTACTAATATAGAAATTTAAAAACATTTTAAGAACACTTTGAGGCCGATTTGTCACTACTAAGCACCCATTAAATAAGAACCCGATCAGCCTGACCTCCGAAATCATGTGTTCTTATATGCGGGTGTTTACTGTATTGGTTAAACCAACAAGACCGACCCTGATTAATTATTTGAAGACTTGTTAAACACGATTTTATGGACATTTTCATTTAAAGAAAATTAATTTCTTAATGAGTACCTTTTAGGAGTAAGCACGCGAATACAAATATTTGCCGCATAAAACCATCAATATTAATGATATATTTACTTGTTCGAGGCAGAATTTGCTTTCTAAATTTATTGGATAAGAAGAGAACGATAGAATATTAGTTAATTTTTCATCATTTATACAAATGACCACAGTCAGTTCAGGTAAACCATTTAACGCAAGAACTGCATTTTTCATTCCTGTTAAACCATTTTAATGCAAGCATCTATTCGTTTAACATTCTACACAGCAGAATACTTATTTTTAATAAAATAATTAAAAAGACAGTAATATCATTTATTTAATTTTCGTATTAAAATCATAAAGAAAATTAGAAAACTGTTCAAATATTTTATTCTCGGCGATTATTTTAGAGATTGTTTTGCTTATTTTCGCATTCAAAGACGTCTCAGAAACGAAGGAAAACTGCACGAGACACAAGTTGATCTATTCCACGACTATGACTTCGTTTCTATTAAAACCTACCTTTCTTGTATTCCTGTGCTGTCAGATACTTCAAGGTAAGTTTTAAAGGAGCTATGTCACGAGAATTTCGCATATTTTTGGTCTGAACTGTTTTGAATGTAGTAGTAGGCAACTTAACCCATAAAAACAAACATTATCTTTGAACATCTAAGGGAGATATAACCTTAATGTGCGGATAGAAATCAACCAACGACTTTTTTTTATGACGCGCGGAAACAACCAAAAAACCGGCCATTTTTATCATTTTTACCAGGTTGTCGTTTGAAATCAGTACCTACTGACAGCTAACCAATTCGACAAGAACTAAGACCTCTCGAATAAATTTCAAAATTTTCGTCCGCGCTCTTGTTTTCGAACATTCCGTTCAACGATCTCAAAAACAGTAAGCAATCGCACACATGCTTGTAACTGATTTGAATTTTTTAAAAGAGAATCTCATATTGCTGTTTTCTTCTTATTCTAAAGGAGAAGCTACTTGGTACAAACTCAACCTTGGCAATCACCCAGTATGCTTCGAGGCCAGAAACAACCGCCCAGGTCACGTGATATACCGAGGCACGCAAGGCATGCTTGTGGGTGCCCTGAAGCTCGTATACAGAAGCGGCGAGGTGCGATGCGTCTCCGACGTCGCCTACAACAGTCGCTGGGGTTGCCATGGTTACAGCTCCTTTAAGGCTTACCCGTTAAATGTCGTCATCACTGACCGACAGAATAACGTGATATTTCCCTTGCAACAGTTTATAAAGCACAGTTCAGGGCTGTGGTACACCATGCCAGTGGTAGATGATAAATACTCCGATGAGCTTGTCTTCTCCAACTTTGACTACCCACTGTACTTGCATCCCCATATGGAGCTACGCGTCTGGTTCGGCGAAGACTTGAAGAACTGGTACGAGAGTGATAACCAGGGAAGAGTGTGTGTTGACGTCTTTGCTTACGCCATTGGGGACCTTGGCGCCAGTGCTGGAGGGTCTCCGGGAGGAGGAACCTCGCGAGCACAGGCCCTGTTGAAAGATCTGAAAACGAGCCTCGGGAGCATCATGCATAAAAACTGGAAGTAAAATGTAATCAAGAGAATACATTATGACGAGATACGCATAATAATAAACAGGTTATTTGTTAAACCTGAATAGAAAAGCTGATGTGAAATTAATAAAAAGCGTCTACTTAAAGCAAGCCGTAGTTGTTATTTTTTAATCAAGCAGACTATCTTCTACTAAAACTGTTCTATTTATATTATTATTATAAATCGCTTCTTTTGGATGATCTAAGAAACTATAATTGCTTTAGTTTTGCTTCCCACCTTTGTGTGATTTTTCGTTTACAAAAGATTATGGGTAAACTGTCTACAAGTAAAACAGACTTGACAGATATCGTCAAGAGAGGATAATTATCCTATCTTGACATCGTGGTGTAGATACAATGCTATTCATATTTACCTTGATCATTGCAGTGTCGGAGCCATGAGAGATGTCAGGGATTCTCCCCTCTCCCCCCCCCCCCCCCCTTCCCATCCCCTTCCCAGTTTTATTCCCTCTCATCCTTGGAACAAGAAAAGAGGGTCTGAATGGGGTACCTCGCTAACACTAAACACTTAATTTTTTTTGCTCTGTAACACGAAACAGTTAAATTTTATGCATTTTAACACTAACAGTAAAAAACTCTCTGTAACAGTAAATTTCAAAAAGCCAATATTTAGTATTGTATAGTATATGTAAACGTTTTCGGCCATTTTCCGACAATTTCCATTCATTTCGGAAGATTTCCGAGGACTATCGAATGTTCCCAAGTACTGCCGAAGATTTCCAAAGACTACCGAAGATTTCCGGGGAGAAATTCGAAGATTTTCTCCGAATTCATGAGTGATTTCTATCCGATTATGAAGAGCAGGTAAAAATTTACAATGCTAAAAGTTCATGAAAAACCCTCCGAACACTTAACAGTATTTTCTCCGGAAGCCGTAAACATTAAAAAATTGGCCAATGCAACAGCAAACACTAAAAATTATGGGCAAATAACACAAAACACTAAACCCCATTCAGACCCTCAGAAAAGGCCTAAATTCAAGTTGGTACATTTTACTTGGTGGAGCAAAAAGTACTCATCTTCTCTTCGCCTCTCCTCTCTTTAGCACCCCTGGATCTGTCGCTGCACAGGAATGCCACTTACCTATATCACAGGGTTCTGCATCACTGAATTTAAAAATTCCTCCTTTACTGCATTTACAAAGACATTTTATCAAAACCGTTACTTATTATAATAATTAAAGTCAAACGTAAGTTATCCTATGAATCATCGCTCCCTTTTCTGTTATGTTGAACATAATAAAAAACATTACATGGTTGAAAAAAAGAGAGGATTCCTAAAATAGTAAATTTATCTGAAAGTACTATTGTAAGAACAATATCGGTGCTCCATTTTGTACAAGAACGAGGACGAATCTCATAACGAGTCTCATACTGTTATTTACTGTGAAACAGTAACCACAGAGGCTGATTACATCACTTTACGCATATAATGATCGATCCGTGCATCTCTGCTGAGATACAGAAGATCAAGCGTCACCAACTGAAGTCATAAAGAACGTCGCATCGATATCAGATCGCTGACCGATCTGTAATCGAGACCAAGATCTCCAAGAGATATACATAAGTAGAAACACGTACTGAGTTTTTGCTTATGAGTAATTTTAGTTAATTAAGACACCTGAAGCTATTGTGCACTTTTGTTCGCCATGTTTTTTGCTTGTTAAAAATCTTTACGTTACGCATTGCATTTTTCGTGGGTGTTCTTGTTCTCTTGACTAGAATTGTAAGGCCACGAACGGTTCTTCTACTGAAGAACCACGCGTGACCTTTCAATTTTGTTTTTCTTAGGAATACCGAGAAAGTTTCAAGGTAAACGTTGGAATTACAACTCTAAGAAAATTAGCTTTATAGCTACGCGAGGAGATGGTCTTTTAGCGAAACGCGCCAACAGCCTTGAATGAAAACCAGGGGTGGGGCGAGAGGACTTTCTTTGTTACATGACTCAAAAATGCGGCAAAGCGGTGCCGGGCAACCAAGTGTGCGCAGTAGCTATCGAATGGTTGTAAAGGGCATAGTGAATAGCTTGACAAAGTTCATTGTTTAGTTCGCATGTTAATAGCTACTTGCATTTTGTTTGCTCCTTTGAAGTTTGCCGGACATCAAAACAACAAACAGTGATAACGGTGACCAGTCTGGCCACAGGAAGACAATCCTCCGTGCACGTGTTTGAGGCCGTGTGACGTAGGTGTCACGGTGGGCGCTATTTGATCTCATACATTCACTGTAATTTTTGACGATTGACCTCGGCTTAAGTCAACTGATCGCGAGAAATGCTCCAAAAAATACTGAATTTTGCATCTTTTAATTCCAAACTTTGATCTGCTGTAAGCTAGATAAATAAAGTTCACTTTAAACCCCATAAAAACACTAAAGATCACACAAACGATAAAAGGTTAATGAACTTATTTATCTGTATCGATTTATATCAACTTCGCTATCGTTTGTTGACATAACAATAGAAAAATTATCTTTCCTCAATATAAAAAACGTTTGTTCTTGGGAACAATCGATTCGCTTAAAAGAAACCTCTCTTTCAAGGGTGAAATTGAGTTTCTCGTTATTTCCCGCCAGAAAAACGCGGGCTGCCAAAACGCATCCCCCAGTACGCGTCAATGTACGCGCCATTCGCGCCAAAAGATGGCACTCTCTCACACCGTGTCGGATTGACCTGAGTCTCCCCTCCCCCTCCTCCAGTGTCTGTACGGACGTTCGCTCGTACGCTGACGTCAAAACCAAATTTTTTCGGCTCGATGGTTTACCAAAAATTCTAAGGAATGGGGCTACGCTCGCGCACGCCTTCGGCGCGCCCGGGATCTCGGCTAAAAAGTCAGGGGGCTCGCGATTTTGGATTTACAATTTTGATGACGTCACGTGAAAACCAAGAATTACGAGCCCCCTTAAATGCGACGTACGTGCGGGTACAGTCACGAATTGAGTTACACTGTAGTTTCATCATTAGACCACTTCCGATGAGAGCTTTTCGTTTACTTGCTTTTAGTATGTCATGTAATACTTCTCGAAATCATCTTAGTTAGTGCTAAATTTTGTAAAAGCTAATTAAGGCTGCAATTTTCTACCCGAATGCGTCACAACATGTGTCACATTTTTTAGAATTTCTTTGAACCCAATAAGCATCGTGAGTTGACACACCAATGGTGCCGGCTTTTAAGAATCGAATGCAGAAATTTCAACTACTATGCTATGTAAGTCACCATGAGGTGACCAATAACTCTAAACAGAAATAGTTGGATGGAAGGGCAGTAAAATATGTCTGTTAACAAATAGTTTTAATTCAATTTCTCAATGTCCAATCAATGCTTTATTTACGGTGGAGTCCCCTTTATCAATGTTTGGTCTTCACTTTGCAATCTTGTAGTGTATTATTATGCTATTATGCACCTATCAATGTTAACTCCGAGCGATGGGTTCGGGCCTGGAAGGGGATTTTGACATTTTCCACCACCAGGGCAAAGTAACTGGTCAAAATCCCCACCAGGGGGCTGGGAAAGGTGCTCAATTGTCCTTCAAAGCTTGCAGGGTAGCCCAAAAAGCGACCGAGTGTGCCTGCCACGATTTACCGACAAAACTAAATGAAAGCGATATGCGATATGCGATCTAAGCGGTTTTGCTATCCCCGTCCGACAGGAGACTATCGACCACGACGTCCAAAGCCGGGTAATTTACGAATCGGGTGCATCTGCTCGCCCGATTAATAAGCTCCACGTTGTTGTTGAGTGGTCCCAGATGACTAAACGTCTTAGATTTTTGGTAGCTAATTATATCGCTTATATCACCAGCAAAACCATTGCAAATACATGAGCAAGATAAAAGGTTGATTTCACCTGCCCTTCCCCTCTACTTGCCCTTTAAATTAATGATCACCGCTACTTGACCTCAATATCCGGTCTCGGAATGTAATTCAAAGCGACGGAGACTTTCAGTGCACATAGCAAAAGCATTTTAATTGTCTTAATATGGAAGCACACGGACGGGTTCTTGTGTTGCTATGCACAATTTACATCTTAAAGCTCGCCTGTCTTCGCAGCATCGTATTCGCTTCTTCAGGTAGGCTCGTTCTGTTTGATGTTCTTCCCACAGCCAGTTGTTATCCCATGAGCGCTCAAGTTTGGCTTTTATCACAGATTTGATTTCCATGCAAGTGCAGTCTATAAACGTAATATTGACTTACTAAGAGGCGCTTGAATTTAAAATTTCCAAAAAATTATACCGATTTACTTTCTTTGACGATCTGCAAGTTAGTTGTGTGGTAATGAAAGAGTAAATGGGTGGTATAGCTCTCTTTGGGCGGATTTAAACAACACGAAAGTACATTCATACCCGGAAATGTACACAAAGTATTCTTGTTAAAGGTTTGTGTCGTTCATCATGCAAGACTGTGTCTTGTTTAAGGTTGCTGGATTTAATGGCGGTGAAATTTATTTAATAACTGTAATAACATATTCATTTTGCACGTTTTATGTACATATGTAACTCGCTTCAGTATATGATGTGGGAAAGAATGATGAAAATTTATTTGGGCAAGAAATCTGTCAATCAAGGTCAAACTTAATGCTGGAATCAATCCAATTCAATGTGGATTAGCCTGAGGCTGCGGAAAAAATTCGGGAATTATTTCGGGAATATAAACAGGCCCGCTTTTTTGGGAATATCGACACTTACAGCACAAACTAGTTGCCGAATTATGTTTCTCATCGTAAAATATTAAGTAAATATAGCCGATCGATTCAGGCCTTTCGGGGGTATTCTGGCCTATGTGTACCATAAACTATTACGAAACAAGGCACTGTGACAGTATTATTGGATCGTATAGTCGATTTTGAGATTGTTCTTACAGCTTATAGATCACCAATCCGCTGATTACCCGAAATTTCTCTGTCAACCGTTGAGTGTAAAAAATTTACTGCTACGTGTAACGAGGAAGGTCATAGTGTGAGATCTATTTCGAACTGATGGAAATCCCTCACACCGTTTTTTTTTTTGCTTGATGTATTGGAATCTTAGTACCAAATTTCGTGGCAATCCGTAAAATTGGCATAGTCTATAAATACACGCGCATATAAACAAAATCGTAAACATTTCACGCAGTCGCCTGTTGTGCACAAACCAGCCAGTAGAAATACAAGAGATTTCTAGGCGTTTGGACAGAAAACATTTCGCCCTAACTAGTCGCTTGTGTGTAGGACATGAAAAGAAAATAAAACTTCGAAGCAGAGGAGAACAGGATCAGAAACAGATTTCATGACAAATATTCGCTCGGGATTCCTTGGCCGAACCGCCTTGGCTGCGAAATTTGCCTTTCGCGGGCGATCAAATTCGCTACAGCGAGCGTATAAAGTCGGGTGCCGTTTAATAGCCTTTAAAATGAACGATTTCGTCAAAATCGCGTTACGTGAACACTTCTGATTGACAAGAGCTTCGATTGTTGTGTGATAAATCATAAGATGAAGCTGTAAACAACAGAAGAAAAGCGATTTGAAATGCGACTCCGGGGCCATTGATTGGATTAACAAAAATACGTTTTAAGATATTAAACTCTCGTGCGTTTCAAGTTTTTAAAATAATATTTTGGAAATTGCATATAAACTATAAATTGATTGATTTGGATTGACATTACAACT